>NW_019154117.1:9186054-9605459 GCF_002288905.1 Enhydra lutris kenyoni
AAGCCCTCTCTGACAAACAAGTAAAATCTTTAAAAAGGAAAAAAAAAAAAAAAGAGAAACTAAATTTCAGCCTCTTTTACCAGACACAAATCTGGACCTAAGGCCTAACAATGAAATGTTCTAAGATATGAAGGAAAATCCATTCCCTTACCTGGAAACCTCTTTTCCTCTGGCCTTAATTTAAGAGCTGCTCATGAGGCCGGGGGCTCATTCACGACAGCAGAGATCGGGAGGAGCAAAGGGGCAGCCCAAGACCAGGAGCCTGGAAACCATGTTTTCATTTCCATGTGGCCTCGAACGACCTCCAGGACTCTGGCAAAGTTACTTAAATGCTGTGGGTCCCAGTTCTCTATGGTGGGGCGAGGCCAGCCCTGTAGTAACAACTCCAGGGCAGACAGACATCCTGCGATTCTGTAACTGGGCTTGGTCAATCCTAGGCTCCCCTGGGCCGATATTGCCAAAGCAAGTCGGACCCCATGGGGCGGTGTGCATGGGTCAGCAGGACACAGGTCTTGCCTCCCAGAACCGCCCCCCCCCCCACGCCTGGAAGCTCCCCCTGGCCCAGTGACGCCCCCAGAGAATGACCACCAGGCAACAGTGAGGAGGTGCTGCAAGAGGAGGGTTCTGGATTCTTCTCCAACTCAGCACTCAGAGGGGCTGCTTTTGTCCTGCCCCTTCCAAACGAAGGTATCTTCTCTCTTTTGGGGCAATAGTGGCACATTTTCAACAATAAAGAAAATCATAAGAGAGAAAGCGAAAAAGCAGTTACAATGCTTATGAATGGTCATCGATATTCTGGGGGGTGGCGTCCTAATTCTTCCCTATGCGTACATATGTGTCTACATATTCATTCCCAAACACGCTACTTTATTTTTCTTTAGTCTCTTCTATTTATTGCTGAGCAGCATTTTTTATTAACAGGTTACAATCTTTTTATCCTTTCACCTACTGACGTTTCTGGGATGGGGCAATTATGAATAAATTTAAATAAATTATTCATATAAATTATGAATAAAGCTTCTAGGAACATCTCCCACACATCTTTTTGGGGTCATGAGTTTATACACTCGGGAGTAGAACAGCTAGATCACGGAGAATGTACGGTTAACTTTCCAAGAAACACCCCAACTTCTTTCCAAAGGGGTTGCAACATTTTATATTCTCACTGGCAACATTCACAAGTTCAAGTCCTTGCTCATCGACAGTCAGCTGTTGTCGGCCATCACTGCTGGCGGTCTGGCGTGCCTCGGTCTCCCCAATGACTGGCATTACTGAGCATCTTCTGGGCTTAGTGGCCATCACAGACCTTCTTCTGTAGCGACTCTGTGCACATCTTTTGTTCATTTATCCTTGTTTGTCTTTTTGCTCTTGAATTACAGTAATTCCTTATATATTTTGGGTAAGAGTCCT
The DNA here is from genome assembly GCF_002288905.1 of Enhydra lutris kenyoni. NCBI lineage: Eukaryota > Metazoa > Chordata > Mammalia > Carnivora > Mustelidae > Enhydra > Enhydra lutris. The sequence goes on from NW_019154117.1 coordinate 9,187,465, forward strand.
TTTTTGGATTTGCGAGAGTTAAAATATCACAAATACTTCCACAGCAGGTTGTTGCTTGCATTTTTGTTTTCCCGATGTTGCTTTTTTGAAGAACAGAAGTTTTAAATTTTGGGGAGCCCAGCACATCAGTTTTCTTCTTCTGTGGTAAGCGCGTTGGTGTCTTGTGCTAAGAAATGTTGCTTGCCCCTGAGATGCAGAGACATTATTTTCTGTTTTCTTCCAGAAGCGTTAAGAGGTTTTTGTTTTTTCTATGCTTCAACTCAAATTAATTTTTGTAGATGGTATAAGGCAGGGGTCCAGCTTAATTTCTCTCCATCTGAATAACCAATCATCTCAGCACTTTTAACATTTCAACGTTTATAGGAGCCATCTTTATTTTTTTTAAGAGTTTATTTATTTATCTGAGAGAGAGCATGAGCAGGGGGAGAGGCAGAGGGAGAATGATAGAGAGAAGCTGTTTTCCTGCTGAGCAGGGAGCCGGACATGGGGCTTGATCCCAGGGTCTCGGGATCATGACCTGAGCAGAAGACAGATGCGTAACCAACTGAGCCACCGAGGTACCCCTTTAAGAGCCATCTTTTGAAGATAATACCTGCATCCCCCTTTTTAACAGCTGCAGAATGTTCGGTTTCGTGCTTGGGCCATATTGTATTTGACCTTCTTTTTTTCGTTATTGAATATTTCAATTATTTCCAATTTGTTCATATTACAAATACTCTGGGAACACACTTTCACGTTCAGCTTCGTGCACCTGTCCAATAACATGCCATGGATGAATTCCAAGATGTGGATTTATGACATGAAAAGACAGGGCCTGTGCATTCCAATGGGTAACTCCAGGTCACCCTGAAGAAAGGTGAACTCTCAGCAAACTGCATGGGAGGGCCAATGCAACCGTAATCCATGTCTATCTTTACTGCTTTTAACACAGTAAACATGCCACCAAAACAACGCACCCGGAACCTCTCTGCATACAATACGCTCTTATGAAGTTTGAATTTAATATGGCAATTTCCGTTGTTCAACATGGGGTTCTCTGCTTACTCTTCTGCCTTGGCTCAGAGCACCTTCTATTTTGTAAACTCAGTCCCTGTGCATAGTATTAATGTTGTCTCTGGAGGTAAATTTATAGAAAATATTTCTCTCGTCCAGAAGTCTAAGAGTGAGAAACCCTGGAACGACTTACAGTGGCTCATTACCTACTACGTCGTATGGGGCTTGGTGTGTAAGCAGTTGGTCAGAGCAGAGATGGGAATACATTCCAGACTCCTGTCTTAGGACTGAAGAGGTCGTTGTATCAAAAGAACAGTCAAGGACATACACATGCAGCCCAGAGAAGCAGGTGGTTAGGGAAAGTGCTGGTGAACCACAGAAGAAAGTTCAAGCTACTGCTGCCACTGTGAGGCCAGATTCCTTAGATCAGGATCATGGAAGAAGAAATTAATAGAGCCATCTATGAATTACATAAAATTTTCTGAAGCTATGAAACCAAGATTTTTTTTAAAAGAGAGCTAAGGGAAAAATATGACATGTATATATATTAACACACACACACACACACACACACACACACACATTTTGGAAGTGCTCTTACAGAAACAAAACCACATATTCAAGTAAAGACATATGAATATATTACACACAACGTCGTATAATCATAAAACTCTCGGTTGCCGCAGTCTAACGATGCTCTCTAAAAACGCTTTCAGTTCAAATCCTGGTTTTGTAGGTGAGAATATTTCCTGAAATAATGGAGGTTAAGAGGCAGAATAGAGTCCCAGAAACTAGTTAGCGGTGGCCCTGTGTCTCTCCAGGTGATGAAAGGAAGGCACTTAACAGCTTTTTTCCTATGACAGAAGCAAGAGGAAATGGAACATTCCTCTCTGAACTTCCCCTAATTTCTTATTTAGTTCTTACACTTCTGCCCCCTCTCCTTTCCTTCTAGGGCTTAACTGCTGTCCAAGGAGCCAGTGCCTGGAACTCCACGTCCACGGAATGTGTACTTCTTTATTCTTCTCACCGGAAGGAACATGGGGCCTCTGGAATAGAGAATGCTGGAAGACTGTGGAAGACACTGGGAACCACGGTTAAGCCCTAACTGGGTAATTCTTGTCATCTGAGGCTCAGCAGAGATGCTCCTCCCAGTACAGAGTCCCCTCTGTGTCACCCTCACTTGCCTGTGGGACAACAGTGACACCCAGAGTCAGAGCCCGCTGAAGCACCCTGTCCTGCCCAGCGGCTCGTCGCAGTCTGCAAAGGCACCAGCACCCCTCGGAGCAGGTCCAAAATGCAGTGGGCTGCCCCCATCACAGCCCCAGGACATCAGAATCAGCATTTCAACAATTGCCCAAAACGTGCAAGAAAGCATGGTTTCAGAGATCTCTGCACCACATTCGCGTCTCTGCAAAGTCTGCACGCCGGGGAGAGCACTGAATTGACCCGTTCCATCGATTTCTCTTTATTTCCTGACCTCCTGGTTTCACTTTGCAAGACTTAATTCATATCTATTCCTTTAGGGCTCCGGGGCACAGAGGCAAACCCTGAGCTCCAATACCAGCTGTCGACAGAGAAGGGCAGTTGCACGTTTGCTTTCCACCAACCATAACTTGGCCCCAACTTTTGGGGCCAACTTTTGGCCCTAACTTTTGGCTCTGCTATGAAAATATTGGGATTGCAGATGCTAAAATAGCACAGTACCCTCTTGACATTTTCACCAAGTCCGCATTAATGCAGGCGGGAAGGACCCATTTTGTCGTTCTACCGGGGACTGCGAGGGGACACAAAGTGGCACCCTCTTCCTTGCATTTGTGCTTTAAGCTCCTGTCTTGTTCAGTCCCACCTTCTCACTGGAGAGAGGCGGAGGAAGTGGTGGAGACGCCGCCTTGCAGGCGCCCGGCCCTGTGAGCCGCCCCCTCATCCCACCCCCTGGAGTTGCCCCATAAGAGCTGCAGGCTCTAGGCATGCTTCACATCACACCCACCATGGCCGGCTGCTGGGGGCGAATGACGGCCAAAAACGCGATGGATATGGGGGCGCCTGGCTGGCTCTGTCGGTGGAACGAGCAACTTTTGATCTCGGGGTCTGGAGTTCAAGCCCCACATTGGGCGTAGAGTTTCCTTAAACAAACCGGTAAATAAACAAACAAACAACAAAACAAAACCCCAAGATGGATACCATCGTAATGTGAATATTCACGCTGAATGAAAACCCTGAAAGGCTTTTGAGAAGGAATGTGAGCCTTCAAGCTCCAACAGGCCAAGTGAGAACAGATACTGTTCGGGTGTCAAAGCTACTGTTCCAAGCCAGGGTGCACACATACACGTTCTAGTCTGAACAGCTCAGGAGGGAACCGGCTGCCGTGGGTGCTGTCACCACACACGACCGACTTTCATCCGTAAGCTGCATTCCAGGACATTATGGGACCAAATCCACGCTCTAAGTCGGGTCAGGGGCTGAGAGCAATTATTAAAGATTCTTCAAATTCCACTCATTTGCTGGCTCCAAGTGCCTTTTCTCTTCAGTGCCTTGAACCAAGGTGATCATATAGCTCATGATCCAAATTGGGACACTTCGGAGAATGCTAGAATGTTAAGTAGAAGGGATGTTGGAACAACAGGCATAAACAAGGATGGTCCCAGTTCCCAGGCAAACTGGGACATATCACCTCTGAGCCTTTAAAGAACAGAAAAAAGGGAGAGGGAGGGGAATGCAAAGACAGAGAAACACTGAGAGACGGCTATAAAAACACAGAACCCAGTAGTAAAACAGGCATTTCTATATATCTTACTTCCACGAGGTTCTCTAGGTTCTTACTAATGGACAGGGTAAAAATGCACGGCGGGGGCTGAGAAATTCCGCAGGAACAAGCAGCGTCCGACAAAGCTGCGCTGGTCTCGCTGTCCTCACCACTGAGCATAATGCCAGTAACAGGATTTTCTAGAGCGGGAGGCTCTGAATAATACAACCTCCGACATTCTCCTGGGAACTGCATTCGACGCTGACGTGCATTGTTTCCCTTTAACTCAGCATCTCAGAGCTGGATTATCAAAATGGTTTCAGGACAAAAAGCCCCCCACGTTCTATTCTAAATCAAACCCGACAATAGTTTCGTCCTCGCTGTGCAATTTTGTGATGTTCTCACATGTGTTATCTTAGCTAGGCTGCAAAACAGCTTCGTGAGAGATGTCCCCCCTGTAACAGACCAGGAGGCTGCGTTCAGAGAAGTGAGCTCCCGGCCCTGCAATGGTGCTGACCGGCCAGACAGCGTGCTGCTCCCTGCCTATCCGCCACCTCCCCGAGCTGCAGGCTTTGTGAGCACAACGATCGTCCTCGTTTCCTAAGTATCTAGCGCTCAGAGCTTAGGATAGCCAATGTTCAACATTATTTTAATTAACATTGGTACATTTTGATTCTTGTGTCTATGTTCTCATTTTACGACCCAGAGAAGGCAAATATGAAATATTATATATGCAGAATATTTAGGTAAAGAAATACTGAGATGATTCTAGTAAAGAATGAGAAAAGAGGGGCACCTGGGTGGCTCAGTCAGTTAAGTGTTCGACTCCTGATTTCAGCTCAGGCTATGATCTCAGGGCTGTGAGATGGTGCCCCACAGGGGCTCTGCACTGGGTGTAGAGCCTCCTTAAGATTCTCTCCCTGTGCCCCACCCCCCACAAAAAAATGAAGAAAAATAAAGAGAGAAGAAACAAGTTTACTTCTATGTAGTTAGCGCCACATATAGGAGAAGGAGCCTCCAGAAACAGGATGTGAAAGCATAAGGTTGAGGGTCGCCTGGGGAACTCAATCATTTATGCATCTGCCTTTGGCTCAGGTCATGATCCCAGGAGTCCTGGGATCCAGCCCCGTGTCAAGCTCCCTGCTCAGCGGGAAGCCTGCTTTTCCCTCTCCCTCTCTAGCCCTGCTTGTGTTCCCTCTCTCATTCTCTCTCTCTGTCTCTGCTCTCTCTGTCAAATAAATAAAAAAATCTTAAAAAGAAAGATGGTTGAAATGTACTAGGCCAAACAGATCCTTTACTTTTGACCTAATTTCCTCAAACGTGAATGACAGCTCTGTGAAAAACACTTTCCCGAGGCTACCCACTGAAGGTTTTGGATCAGGGCTGGTATTTCATATCTCTGCTATAATAAGTGTGGGCCAGAAAGAAAAACTAAGGTCATTCAGCATCTTCTCTAGTATTTGTTCTGAGTCAACAAGGAAAAAATAGCGCGGAACACGTGGTGAGATATGGTGAGGGCTTTCGCTCCCCATAGCTTCCTTTCGTGAGTCTCCTTGGTTGATAGTAGGGAGGCATACAGCTGTTGTCAGACCTTTCTCTTCTAGACCACTCCCTGAAACTGAAATGATTAAAACAAACAAACCCCAAAATGAGAAACAGAGTGGGGACTAAATACACATTTAATGGGGAAAGAGTGTGAACACTAAAAACTACACTTGTTTTCTGCAGTTTTCACTGCTTTGAGACCTGACCGGTACCAGAGATTAATAGTTATAGTGGATTAAGTTTCATGCAAAGGCACAGAAAAGAACACCGAGGTATAAAAGCGACAGTCCTCTGCAATTCAAGCTTCCGTAATGCTCACAGTTCATCAACAGAATAAGAGTACAACACAACATCTGTGTTTATGATGCTAAGAAATAGTAAAACATCCTTATGTGATAATGACGTAACTACCCGGAACTCAGGTGTCTGCTTGGAACACTAATGAGAATAGAAGATAATCAAATACATACATAAATGATCACAAATAAATCCAGGAACTTTGCTGAAGCCGAAACCTTAAACCTGTGGCCAATTTACTCTTCTTTCACGTACAATTCTATTAAATTTGGCTATCTGGCCCTCCCTCCTCCACAGCTCCCAGCAGATTAGAAGTCTGGGGGATTGCTTCAGAAAGTCAGGTAACTCAAAAGCAAATTCCTACAGCTGGGGAAGAGAGGTTAAAATGATGCTTGGAGTGCCTGGGTGGCCCAGTTGGTTGAGCATTCAACTCTTGATTTCCACTCAGGTCATGATCTCAAGGTCATGATCTCTGTGCTAGACAAGGAGCTTGCTTAAGATTCTCTCTCTCCCTTTCCCTCTGCACCTCCCTCCTTTCCACTCCCATTTCTCTCTAAAATAAAATAATGCTTGAAAAGGCAGAAACAGCCCTATAAACTGTACAGTTCCTAGGGATGCTGTTATTACTATAGCACAACATAATAATTATGATCGACAATGACGGACCTAACTTAATAAGAGAAGCATAGATTATGTACAGTAGATTGCTGAAGAAAGTCTGTAAATATATAACCAATTTCAGAAAGTTTTCAAACCAAAATGGTTCAAGCAAGAGGGGGACACAGAAGACATCATCCCAGGGACAAACCCCAAGCCATTTGGAAAGCTCAGCTATCCAGAACAGCGTATTCTCTGCTGTAGAAATATAACCTATGATTTACTACAGTTTATTTTAAATATAAGAAAATATTTCCTGTGGTGCCTGGTGGCGTTCATATTTTCCAAAGGTTAATGTATGACGGTTGAAACAGGTATCCTCAGCAAACATAGAAAAACATAAAAGTAAAACAAAGCATCAAGCAAGGACATCATTAGTTGACTGCCAAGCCCTGAACTGTTAGCCCCGGGGGGTCTCCCACCAAGCTTCAGTCCTCCTGTCGTCTCAGGGTAGCCCGGCTGGGACCCAGGACCTGCTAAGTGTCCCACACACAGCTGCTGAAATACCTCTGTAATTTTGTGGCCAAGTCAGATCATGAAGGCCAAAAACGTAATTTGTGCTCAAATCATGAAATGCTTTCTTTAAAAAAAGAAATACTTCTGGGGCACCTGGGTGGCTCAGTGGGTTAAGCCTCTGCCTTCGGCTCAGGTCATGATCTCAGGGTCCTGGGATGGAGCCCCACATTGGGCTCTCTGCTCAGCGGGGAGCCTGCTTCCCCTCCGCCCCTGCCTGCCTCTCTGCCTGCTTGTGATCTCTCTTTCTCTCTCTCTGTCAAATAAATAAATAAAATATTTAAAAAAAAAATACTTCCTTAACCGTTTACCTTATTTTTGTCCCCCAAACCGAGGTACATATATTAACTTTGAAACACGAGAGACTCTATTTCTTAAAAACGGGACCTCTCTTATTTCGCTGATTATTAACTTCAGGCCACATTCTTAAACTCCTAAAAATGTCACAGTAGAATTCAATTCCTTTCTCCCCAGGTTAATGGTAACTGATGCTTGTTCTCAAAACAGCAGCACCTGCACAAAAATCACAGGTACTTATCACCTGGATTGGAACGACAGTGACCAAAAAGATTTAAAAATCTCTGCTTCCTTTAACTGCCTTTCTGGAAGACAATATAGCCTGGTCTCCAGACCCACCAGGCCAGGATTCTCGCTACTTCGTTACCAAGGTTCAAAAAGACTGGTTTTACCACCGACAGTGGAGAAGCACCGATACCATCGTAGTAAGAAGGCTGTATGCTCTGTGGAGTGAAACATCACGGACTGTACTTAAAGGTATGTTTTCCCACATGCAAAACCAATCAAAGCTAAGTCTCTTCCATTTATCTTAAGATCCCTTGCTCTTACACAAAATACTCATGGGAAAAGCTCCCTAGAATGGAGATCAAAATTTTAACTGCACAGTAAATTAAACCACACACACAAAAAAGAATATGTTGCAAAGAATATCTTATTCTGCAAAGAAAGTATTGAAAGAGTTAACTAATATAGAAAGTTGTTTTTAAGCAGCAATAGAGCAAATCTTAAAACAAATACAGTAAAAGTTTGCCATCAAAAAATTATCTTAAAGTAGTGGCTTTGAAAACTTACGAAAGTTATGGACCTTATCACCAGAAACTGTAGATATGTGTACACACACACACACACACACATCTTCATGAAATTTCAAAGGAAGATGGAGAGGCAAGACTGCCCCCCCCACCCCCAACAGATCCACGGTTCAATACTTTGGTTTCTAAGTGTAAGATCTTCCCAAATCCTGATCTAACCAGAAGCTTAACAATGACTTTCCCTTCACTATTTTTACGTTTCCAAATAGACCCTCTCTCTCTTGTTATTTATAAAATAGTTCATAATATATTAAATGGGGGGGGCTATAAAGTAGGAGAAAGAAAGATAAGTTTACTCAAGCATAAACTCCATCAAAAAAAAAAAAAAAAAATCTTCTAGAACACTAGGAGTACTTACCAGCGCCATCACGTCGACACTGGCTTATGGAGAGGAAAGGCTGCCAACTGGAGGCATAAAAATAAAACTCTCAAAATACCCAAAGGAAGCACTAACTTTCTTCCATCTATAGAAGCTTTTCAGATGAAAGAGAAGAAAGGTGGCAGGTACCTATTGACTTTGAAAGACACAGAAACAAATTGGCCTTTAGAAGATTCAATTAAATTTCCAATAAGAATCACCTGCCACAAAAGTTCTTGTGTAACTTGAACTTTTCTCCCTATCAAAGATGACGGATTCTACCGGCTGTCCGCTCACGGCAATGCAGACCCCTGCCCAGTTCTGGTGGCTGGGCAGGTCCATGAACCCGGAATTCGGGGTAGGAAACTGATAAAAGCAACCTCACAGGCTTCGGGGATTTAGCAAAAGCAAACACTTGTTCAAAACCTGATCTGCCCCTCAACACCACTCTCCTCTTCCCAGTTTTGAGTTTGCCCAAATGTAAATTCATTCAGAGAAGTTGCTGGAAAAATAATTATCTGGCTTTTTTTGTTTTGTTTTTTAGAGAGAGTGTGTGTGTGTGTATGTGTGAGAGAGAGAGTGAGAGAGCATGCCTAAGCTGGGGGGTGGCGGGCAGAGGGAGAGGGGGAGAGAGAGAATCTTAAGCAGGCTCCACACCCAGTGCGGCTTGACCTCATGACCCTGAGGTCATGACCTGGGCCGAAATCAAGAGTTGGCTGCGAACCGACTGAGTCACCCAGGTGCCCCAATATACGCATATTTTTAAAATCTCCTTGATAATTGTGATGGGTATCGAAGACTAGGAACTACACTGTTTGAGAACAGTAGGAAAACAGTGAGATTAACTAAAACCTGTATGCACCATTGCAGAAGTTTGTGATTCCTTACAAAAAGGACAAAAATGAAAGTGAGTGGATGAAGAAAAAGTATTAATACATTGTGAATGTCAGTTGTACTTTTTCTTGTCCTACTAATATGGAATTCTTATTCTCCTAATAATAGAAAGGGATGAGTATTCTATTTTAAGGACTGGCTCTCATCTCAAGGGAGCTTATTAGGAATAGGATGTTAGGAACATTTCCTTCCATGGGCCATATTAGTCTTAGTAACATTTTAGGGAAAGGGTTTTTTGCACAAATGAAGTCAGGGTTTGTAGTTCTCTGAAAAGTATACTAGGGAACAGAGAGAAGCACAGACGTGCCTCCAAAGACCTCAGGATCTAGCTGGGAGATGTGACCTTCACATAGGTGCCAAATGAGAACAGAGGGAGGCAAACGGAGCAGAGGGAACCTGGGTGAGGGCTTAGGGGTGCCAAGAATCTGGAGGGGTCGAGAGGAGGTTTGGTGGAAGTAGGCAGGGGCAACTTTGTAGAGTCACCAAGGGGAAGCCAAAATGGCAGGGCATGGATGGGTATGTGGAGGAGGACACACAGCAGTTAGGAGGAAAGCCTTTGGAGTCCTGACGGCCAACTTCCCACCTCTGTTCTGAGCAGGGTCATTATCATAGTCACCTTGTTCTGCTTGCCAGTGATGGGTTTAGGAAAGGACATGGGACTCCATTCTGGTCAGTGAGGGGTGAAGAGATTTTCTCCAGGGTACTTCTGGGGAGAGATTCCTCCCCTCCTGAAACAGACACACAATGCCCTACCCGGCTGGGCAGCGGCACACCCCTGCCGCCATTCTGCCAGCACACGGAGGCTGCACCAGCGGATGGTGGACAGCGCCGGGGAGGGACCCTCTGAGCCCCCAATGCTGTCCCTGAACCCCTGGATCAGTCACCTTTTATTAATCTGGAGTCTTGCAGGAGTGGCACCATCCGTAGTAACATGAAAGGCACGAGATAGCACTGGACTACTTATTAACAGTTCATACAATGTTTCATTCCCTAATTGTCTTACGGGGCCCTAGAAGTGCGTACAAACTCAAGAGTGAGCAGAGCATGGTACAGAAGCTATAAAAAAAAAAAAAATTATAGGTCGTTTTACTTTGCATGAAATCTCCATCTATCCAGGTCACGATACACGAAATAAGCAATTACCTTCTCTATGTTTCCAATAATGACCTTCTCTAACCAGTTTTTAAAATATTTCCCACTCAACTTTTCTCTTAAGATGAACAACATAATCACCAAACTACAATTCCTTTAACCTCTTCTCTTAGAACCCCCAAGGTTCAAAAAAACACAATTATCTTGACAAATAGTGACCTGCGGTGGGTGATTGTGTCATCCCAGAGATCAAAATCTGCGAGTATGGAATTTCAGGAATATTTTTGGTCCTGAAAATCTGCAAGAGCTGGCTGCCAGGATCTGACGTTAAAGGAAACCATGACATCTGACTTAAACACAAGTTCACTGCTACCTTCTATGGCTTGACCAGCTAGCACCCAGTCGTCATTAAATCGGGCGCCAAATGTCACCTCCTTTTTGTTCAAATCTTTCAGAGACTGTCAGGGGCCAGAGACACTGTTCGTCCTAGGGAGACGGGTATTAATGGTCTAGCCTTTGTCTTCACGGACAGAGGAGCAGCAGAAGGGAAGTTATGACATACTCGAATTTAACCGCATGTTAAAGAGTTATCCAAGAGGCATCCGCTGAGAGCTCCAGAGCACAGAGGAGGTAGATAAACCAAACTGAGCTGTGGGAAGGGGTTATCAGAGGGCATCGCCCTTGAAAGCAGTGTTGACACTGGGAGAGCTGGCCCTGAAGGGAAGGAAGTGTAGTCTTCAAAGAAGACAGGCAGCAGACAGAAAGGCAAGAGCCCCCCCAGGAAGGGGTGGTGTGAGGGAGCTGCGGGGGAATTAAAAAATGCAAGAGCTGGATGACTAAGGGCTTTGTATACGGCGCCAAGGAGTTTAGATTTTGTTCTGAAAGTATTCAGAGTCACTGAACGTCACATGAGCCCAGGAGCCACTGAATGTCACATGAGCCCAGAAGCTGCAGGGCTGTGTTCATTTTTAGGAATTACCACTCGGGCGGAACTAAAGAAAAAGGCCTGCATCTCGGGGGAACAAGGCACTCCTTGGGAATCCCTCCATCATGGAAGCGTACAGAAGTGATGGGGCAGAAGGGAGGTCTGGGCTGGAGACTAGTGGTGCTGGATGCTTGGGCCCAAGGGTACATAGCTGACAAACGTCCAAGAGAGAGGAGAAGACGTGACTCTTGAAGTGGAATTCTATGGAGTGGAAGCCTGGTTAGGGCTGCTCAGGGGAGACCCCTGGATCCTGGGACGCTCAGGAGGCCACAGAGCCTTTCATAACTTCCACAGATCATTCTGTTTGCGGAGCATAACTGCACTGTGTATTTAATCTGCTCGCAACTCAATTTGTGATTTCATGCCCTCTGTCTCAAGGGCAAAGGGCTAAGAAAATACTTGTGAGTGGGTGGGATTCAAAACTTGATGTCACGGAACCAAAGCAACAACACAAGGTCTTCATCGCTCCTAGAACTGGTCCCACCAAGCCATCTGCTCCCACCAACCAGTCACAGCTTGACCTGGCTTTTTTGTTAGAAAACCTTCAAGCGCAGGGTTTCAAACAAGTTTCCTGCAGCCTCTCCCACTTCCCACTTCTCACCTTCCCCCTGTGGCTGCATTTGATGATTACCTTTTATTCTTATCATTATTCCCTTCCTTCTTAACAGGAGCACTCAGATCCCCAGCCGATGAGCTCATAATACACACCAAGCGCCTAGCACAGTGCCTGACATACAGAGGGTACTCACTAAGCGAGCCATCTGCTATCTACAATACTTTCCCTTCCCTGGGTACAGACAGGGCTTGCGCCCATTCCCCTCTCCGCTGCGTCACCCACCTGTCTCTCTAGATGCCAATGAGGTGTTTCAGCTCCCACGAGTTTGCACCCGAGGCTACAGCCGGGCACCCATCACTGGGAATGGGGCAGCTGTCCGGCTCCCTCCCCAGCAGGAGGGAGAATCAGACATTTGTTATTCATATTTGCTTTAGATAAGGAGGCTTTTCTCTCCGGACACATGTTTGGGTATTTACAATTTGTCTGTGATGCATCCAAAAGGAGGCAGGAGAGCAGTTAAGTTACTGAATCAGAAAATGTCATCTTTTCCTAGCAACGCATGTGAGCAGATGGCAAATGACTATTTTTACAGCTTGTTGCTTGATTACATGTAGAAATATTTATTAACATTGTATTTCTGTCTCCTGCGTGCAAACAGCAAGAAACGAAGTTAGGCAGCCGCCAGGAAGGCTGGGGGTCAGGGACAGTGAGCCGTGATACAGGCTGGTTTTGTCTTAGCAAATCAGCAAGCCTCAGGCTAGGCAATGGGGGGGGGAGCAGGGAGCACCCACTTATTCTGCTGAAGGCAAACTGTGCTACGCCGCACGCCACCAACAGCCATCCAGAGGGACTCTCACCACCTAACACCACGTTTCATCAAATGTGACATGTCACCATCATGAGGTAGGCATTGCTTTACGTACCCCCAAGAAAGCAAAAGCACCCAAGATGGGGAGTTGAGCAGGAGAGCCCCCCCTTAAACTAGGGCACCAAAGAGCCACAGAGAAGTAAGCCCACCATGCAGAATGGGACGTCAGGGAGAGCTTGGTACTGGGTGTGGAGGGGGAATCTCTGCCCTAGGGTTTGAAGCAGAGCCGGTACTCCCTAGATATGCATTCTGAATTCACATCTCCAGTGTGGTCCAAACACCCTCCCGCAGGGGCTGCAAACCGTGGTCTCCGTTTGTAGCGTCCCCCGTGACCGGCAGACGCCAGCTCTGGGGAAGAAGTGGACCTCCATGGTGGGTACAGGACATATCCTGTTTCAGAGACATTAATGTGTCAGAGCACCTGGGAACAAAAATACAGGACCCTCATCCACGATGAGGACCATCCCAGGAGTTACTCAGAATTTACAGCTGAGAAGAGGGAAGTGCCCTCTTCAGTGCCCACAGCAAGGCAGAGGTTCTGCAGGTGACCACCTGCAGGGGAAGACAGCACATGACGAACTCGGGGCAGCCAGAACCCCCCAGCTGGCAGCAGGTTCCGACCAGCAGCCTGGGGTCTGGGGCTTAGCCCCCGCCTGCTGGTTTTTCTGGCTTCAGAAGCCGGGAGAGAAGCTAGGCTCAGCTTAGATTCAAGTCAGTAAAATGCAGAAAACACATCGCCGAGGATTACCGAGGAAATGAAACGAATGATTGTATTTTAGTAGTGTTTTGTATAGCACAAAAGCACTGTGCCCAGAAAAGTTTATACTTACTACTCTACAGATAAATATCCTGAAGGTCTCCTTTACTCATAACCTGTGTTTTCTTAAAAACAAAAAACAAAAATTAAAAAAAAAAAAAACACCAAAACTTTTTTTGAATGATTTTCATTTGGCAGAGAACTGTGCATACATCAGGGACTTAATAAATCCTTATTAAGGAATAAATAAATACTGTTCACATGTGGCCCTAACCCTATTTAGCTCTAAATTCCTGAGGGCTGGGGCACCTGGGTGGCTCAGTGGGTTAAAGCCTCTGCCTTCGGCTCAGGTCATGATCCCCGGGTCCTGGGATGGAGCCCCAAATCAGGCTCTCTGCTTGGCAGGGAGCCTGCTTCCTCCTTTCTCTGCCTGCTGCTCTGCCTACTTGTGATCTCTGTCAAATAAATGAATAAAATCTTTAAAAAATAAATAAATAAATAAATAAATAAATAAATAAATAAATAAAAATAAATTCCTGAGGGCTGGTTACCACTGCTGTCGAACAAAGAAAAGAGGGGGAAAATAAAGCCCACCAGCCTAGGACGTGAGGTCTTTATAAAGCACAAACAGGGACACAGATCCCAGACGCCCACCCTTGGTCCCCCTGAAACTCACACCTACAACACAACCAAAATAACTGAAGGAAGGTTCTAGGAGCCAGCTTGACATCGGGGTCAGTCAGGAGAGAAGACAGGGAGCTTCAAAATGGCAGGGTCGCTCAACACTGAGCACAAGGACACTCCGCATCATCAAACAGCCCCTTTGGGAGATAGAGGCTGACATCTAGATGTCCTGGAATGTCCTGGCATCTGCCTGTCAGGCTTACTAACAGGGACCGATAAGGAAAGGAGGTCTTTGCCAAAGCACAGCTCGAATCAGGAGGGGAAAGAAGCACCAGGCTGACAGGGAGAAACCAGGGGCTGAAGACGTGGGTCTTTATTTCCAGCATGAATGGTCTGGACTATTCCAAGGGTCTGTGCTTGAGGGAAACAGGAGCACTCTGGAGAAAGGGCGAAATTCTGAGTCTTCGTTTACACAGTGTCACCCTCAAGATAACACTCAGAAGACCATTTTTTTTTTTTTTAATATATTAAGAATTTACTTCCAAGAAATCTCCATGCCCAATATGGGGCTTGAGCTTGTGACCCCCCGGACCAAGCGTCGCAGGCTCCACCAACCGAGCCAGCCAGGCGCCTCGGGAGAGAGATCTTTTGAAAGCATGATCCATGTTTGGCAGGGGATGCCTGACACTTTTTGTTCGTTTTATTCTGAACACTTGTTTGGGTAACTATTGCAGGACATTGCTAAGGTGGCTATTTTAGTTAACAAACCAGGGAAACGCAGAGAGCTGTCCAAAACACCGCCTTAGAAAAAGTGATTAGACAACCTCCAGTTTGGCCTTTTCTAGACATTCCGTGAAGAATCAGGTATACATCAAGACAGAACTTACGACAATGGACAACCATCAGAAGACAGAACCTACAGGTTTCCTTGGATGAAAAGAGCGTGCATGCGTGCGCGCGCGCACACACACACACGGCACACACACGGCATACACACGGCACACACACACACGGAGGTCTGAGCTGAGGCTCATAAAAAACAATTTTTCTGGGAAACCTGGAAACAAGGTTTATTTTACCTCGGTCAGCTGTCAGCCAGCATTTTTGTTGGACTCAAGTTCTTACAGATTTCAATAGTTCCAATTCTCCACTGCTGGCTTACAGCTAAATACTTAACTGTTATTATCTAGGTACCCTACTTGATAAGGGCTTAGGAAAACATACTAAAAAAAAAAAATGTTTAAACAAACTTTTTCTTGATGGTAGCTGTCTTTTCCTCCAGGAGGAAATCTGGCTCTTATCTGCAGGAATTTGTTGCCAAAGACGAGACACCTCTGTGGGCTCGGAGGATCTGCCTGGGAAATAAACAGTCTTTAGGTGCTGTAGACCCTCAGTGGGACCTTTCAGATTCCCCAGCATCTTACGGATTCCAGCTTTGTAGACATTCATCTTTGGCTCCGTTGTCATTTCATAATTTAGAAGTTAGAAGTTAAGGGAAAAAAAGTTTAGTTTGCTCAAGGGCTTAACGTTAGTCTGCGTCAAGATTTAGGCTTCAAACTAAAGACTGTCTGAGTGGACACGGGTACTCAGAGACAGGGCTCTCACTGGTGGTTTGGTAAGAAAGATTTCTGTGGGGGCGCCTGCCTGGCTGGCTCAGTGGGTTAAACCTCTGCCTTCGGCTCAGGTCATAGTCTCAGGGTCCTGGGATCAAGCCCTGCATCAGGCTCTCTGCTCAGTGAGTAGTCTGCTTCCCCCCACCCTCCCACCACCTGCTTCTCTGCCTACTTGTAATCTCTGTCTCTCTGTCAAATAAATAAATAAAATCTTAAAAAAAAAAAAAGAAAGATTTCTGTGGCTGTTATTAAGTTTTTTTTAAAAAGATTTTATTTATTTATTTGACAGAGAGAGATAACAAGTGGACAGAGAAGCAGAGAGAGAGAGAGAGAGAGGGAAGCAGGCTCCCTGCTGAGCAGAGAGCCCGATGCGGGACTCGATCCCAGGACCCCGAGATCATGACCCAAGCCAAAGGCAGCGGCTCAACCCACTGAGCCACCCAGGCGCCCCTGTTATTAAGTTATTTTTAAAGGAGTTCCTGGTTTGTTATTTTTTAATGCAACTTCTTCAGGTGCTTCTATTCAGCTCTCTACATGCATGCTAGATCCATCTGAAATTAAGTAATTATTTCTGCATTTACTGTTTGCTCCCACTGGATTTTTAAGCTTCTTCTAGAGCAGGACCCATGCCTTATTTCTGCACACGGACATCATGGCCATCATTCACTCCACCGCACACAGGGTCCCATCACAGAGAGCCCAAGAAGGGCACGGAACAATGAGACGCTAAGATGACCAGCTTCTTTCTGCTCGAAGGGAAGTCTACACAGACTGAAAACCAAGTCATCCATTTCAAATACATTTCACCAGGCTTCAGGTATTACTTGGTTGGCCCAAATGAGACTATGGCTCCCTTATTCCCTTCTTCTCTCTTTTTCTTTTTCTTTCTTTTTTTTTTTTTTAAAGATTTTATTTATTTGTCAGAAAGAGCAAGCGAGTGAGCACAAGCACGGGGAGCTGCAGGCAGAGAAGCAGGCTCCTCACTGGGCAAGGAGGAGCCCGATGCGGGACTTGATCATGACCTGTGCTGAGGCAGATGCTTAACAAGCTGAGCCCAGGCGCCTCTCCCTTTTTTATTTTCATCCCTTGTTAAGTTCCATGACCTAGCTGGGCAACAAAAGCTCTGAGAGCAGCACCCTGTATCTAGAAGCATAAAGAAAGGCTGAAAACAATTTTAATGAAAAACAAAGTTCCTATAAAAAAAAAAAAAAGGAAAATGAGTACATGCCCATCTTAAAACTCATGATTCTGCATGTCCCTGAGCACCATGCGAGATGTGCATTCTGTCATAATCTGTAGCTTCTGCACAGCCACCAAGCATGGAGGGCAGTGGGCCACGAACCCCAAGACCCCACTTACGTGTTCTGAGCTCTGCCAATAACTATCTACGAGGTATCAGCCTCCCAACTTATAGAAACCACTTACCTCTTGTATCTCTCGTCTATTTACAAAGATATACTCCTTTTGTCTTTAACTTCAGAGGACTACTGAAAAAACTAACACTTCAACCCACATGAGGCTTCTAAACATGAAACTTTACACAGATTTGTACACTAGTATAGCACGTGTGGGTGATCAAACAGGCTTTTACAGCCAAGATGTTACTACCCAGAAGTAACCGTTCAGAAATCCAGTCGAAGTCCAGAATTATTTTTATCTTCCCCTCTCCGTTATTCTGTATCGGTGAAATCCCGCTTAAATGTACACATAGTATTCTTACCGAACCAAGAGTTCTAGTTTTCAAATGCAGATTCACACGAAAAGAAAAAATGGAGAAAATGGGTTTTAGACAAACAAAGACTCTCAGGATACTGAAAAGGGTGCTGACAGGATCCGGGGGTACAAGGAGTTAAAGAAGGCATGCTAAACTGGGGAAGGGACAGAGCCTTAGCACTATGTGTGGTCCTGGGGCAGAAGGGAGCTCCGAGACACGCACAGGCTCTGAGGTGGGGCAGCCCAGCATCTGCTTCTCGGTGCTGTCCCCAGCTGGCTTGGGACCATGCGTGTGTACTAATACTTATCCTCACAGCAGCCACCAAAAGCATACTTTGCAAGGTGATAACAAAACATGGAATCGTATACACAGCACCAAGTATGAGGGGAATGTTCCATGAACAACAGTGGCTTGCACATAACCGGAAGCCCAGACCCCCTAAAGCATGGTCAATGCCACGTAACTGGATGTCTACCCTTCTGCCTCCTCCACCGGGCTGTGTGTAAGCTCCTGGAGGGCAAGCACCCAGATACCTAAGCCCACCTGCCAACTCAGGAGACGCTGATCCCCTAGGTTTGGGGTGAAGCCTGGGCAAGTCTATTTAAAACAAACAAACAAAGAACCCAACTACTCAGGGATTCTGAAGATGTACAGCCAAGGTTCAGCCACAGTAACCTAACCCACGATGGTAATCTCTGTCTGCTCAGAACTGAAGAGGCAAGATGGCGCCCAAGCAGTGGGGTTCCGGTTCCACTCTAGGAAGAAGGAACAATCAATAATTAGGCTTAATTTTAATGGCTATGGAATCGTGCAAAGCCCAGTTACAGGCTGAGTGGGAGCCACAGAAGCTTACACATGACTGGGCAAGACAAACACACCTAGAAAAGCTCTTCCAAAAAACCTTCTCATCCGCTCTTACAGGCTCTCCCTCCAAACAGGAGAGGAGCTCCAGTAGGAGCTTAAGGACCTTCAAAAATGGTTACAAAGCACAAGAACCCAGTAAACGAGTTCTCAGCTGTAAGCTGCCTGTCCTGTCAGGGAGAGCCTGTCCCTTCTTGGGTCCCAGGTTTCAGAAGGCAGTGCTCTGGGTTTGTTCTCTCTGTCTCTCTCTCTTCCCAAGAGGTGTAAGCAATAGCAGAGGTCCCCAGGGCAAACCAAAGCCAACCGGCAGAAAGCCGGCACGTGGGCTTCCTTGTCACCCGTGTCTGGACTGTCTCCCTCCGCCGGCGAGGGCACAGCCTGCACGTGAAGGTCAAGGCACTGTAGGAGCAAGCCAGCGGGCAGGCAGGGCTGGAAAGCTCGGGGCGGGTGCTCGCAGGGCAGACTCTCCTTCAGAAAGAAGAGGGCAACCCGTGTTCTCCCTGAGAGAAGAAGAGAAGAAATCCGGCTGTCCTCTGGCTGCAGGAAGACCTGGGAAGGTCAGTCATGGGAAGGGAAGGCCTGAGTTATCGTGGGGCTTCGGCTTCTCATCTCTAGCTGCCTGGAACGGCTTCTCCCGGAACATTTGACAACAGAGATTTCCCAGAACAAAATGACAGAGGCTTGAGGCCTTTGGGACTTTTGTTCTTTTCGATGGTTCCCAGGGTCTGAAATCCCTGGGCAGACTCAGATTCTTCCCTGTGGTGGTGACGTAAGAGCTTCCACACTTGCTAAGTCAGTATCACCGAGAACTCATGCCGGACTCCAGAGCACCTTGGGGCTTTGCTGACACTCGTTTTACTGTATAGTCAGTAATGATGCATAAAGCTCAAGTTTAATGATACGATTTGGGTAGAGCAGATATAAATACCTCAAAATGATTCATTTATCTTTGATTGCAAGTACTAACCGTTGGGCCTAACAACGGGATCTGACAGCTGTCCGCTGTTTGGCGACTCTATCAGATGAGGCCCTAAGTAAAATTCTTACCCAGCCACTAGGTGGCTTCCCATTAAGGAGACAGACTGGATTAAAGACCTTAGATTTCTGGTATTAGGCATTCTGGAAGGATGTGTGCAACTTAGCC
Organism: Enhydra lutris kenyoni; assembly: GCF_002288905.1. NCBI lineage: Eukaryota > Metazoa > Chordata > Mammalia > Carnivora > Mustelidae > Enhydra > Enhydra lutris. Next base: position 9,206,788 of record NW_019154117.1, read on the forward strand.
CTTAAGCGAGGATCTGATCTACACAGACCAGATGCGAGACAACAGATTAGAGAATTTGGCCCAAGAGGTTTCCCTCTGGTAAATCAAGTGATGACTCGTTTCCAATACAGAATTAAGTCAGCTCAGTGAGCCAGCCTGTGCCCTGTATTTAGGTCAACAGCAAAACTATTCATAGGGCTGTAGTCGCTGAGAAAAGACACAGCACTTTTTATTCTTTCAAGCCTTACACTGCTATTTGATGTGACAATATTTAATTTAAAAAAAATGTTGTTTTTTCTTTCTTTTATTATTTTTTTTTGCTTTCCTTGCAAAGGATTACTTGTTGCTCTCCTGGGCCCCTGAAATCAGGTTTCAGGTGCTGGGTGGTTAAAGAGTTAATGCCCCATTCTAAGACAGGACTGGCATGTGCTTAATGACCCTGAGTAATACAGAGTGAGAGCATTTCAGAAGACACTAGGGCCTGCACAAAGTCCTTTGGCCTGTCCAGACCTGAACCAGACAGCAAAGCACACATCAGAAGACGCTAAACCAGCTGGATACACACAGTTAAACAATCCTGCAGAGGAGAGTCTCTTACGGTATTTTAAGATTATAGCAAATTGCTAATATTTCAGTAAATATTAGCATTTAACATGGGAATCTACTGTATTAAAAACCCTTGAACTGTTCAGTAAGGCTGACTTGAGGCCATCCGCGATCTGTACTCTGTATGCGCCCCGTAAGTCAAAGGCAGAACTACTTGTGGGTCAGGAAGTATCTTTATCCACTCTGTCCCTAGTTCAACGCTGGAAAGCTACTACGATTGTATACAGTGGCTTGTCCGATCCTAAGAGAAGGGCACATTTAGCTATTCTGAAGGAACGGCAGCTCTTCTGTTGAAAATACCCATTTTCAAAGCATAAAGCAACTGGGCTGACCCAAATTTGAGGATATACAAAGAGCCAATTACACAGAGCAGCTGTCCTGAGGAAGATGTTACATTGTCACAGCTGGGATTTCGGCCTACCTCATTCTGTCCCGCTCGCCTTCCACCCAACAGGTTAGATTAAGGATTTTGCCTCTACAGACTGAATGGTTTGAAAAAGAACATTTTAGGGGCACCCAGCGTGGCTCAGTCGGTTAAGCGTCTGCCTTCAGCTCGGGTCATGATCCCAGGATCCTGGGATCTGCCCAGTGTAGGCGTGGGGTTCCCTGCTCAGCGGGGAGTCTGCTTCTCCCTCTCCCTCGGCCCCTCCCCATTACTCATTCTCTCTCTCTCTAATAAATAAAATCTTTAAAAACAACATTTTAAAAAACCATTCTCAAGGCATAGATAAGACACCCGCCACAGCCACCAAGCCCCCCAATTCAGAAGTACTAGAAATGTCTCCTACTCCTTTGAGAGAAGTATTGACTCTACAGAACCAACCAGAGTCAGCTCTACAAGAAGACTTTGAAGTGACCTGGGTCAATGTTTCTTTATAAACAGAAACTTGCACTTCGTATGACCATTTTTTTCTCGCAAGGGTGCTGTGAATTTTTACAAACAGACAGTGAACCTAAGTTCAGGAAATGTGAAGTCCGTGGGTTTCTGAGCCACAGTAAGTGAAGGTTGGTCGTTAATTCCCTACTTCTCCGTTTCCACAAACTCACTCTCTGTTTTAAGGTGGCCCATGAAGTCTGTTCAAGCTACAAGAAGCAGCAGATTGTACTTGGGAGAATTGGGTGAAGCCAATTTTGCCTCAGGAGAGACAGGAGCTTAGTTAGGGAGCCGGGAGAGAAAAGCCACCTCCCCACCCAGAGCGCACAAGCTTTCCCACCGAATCAAAGCAGCCCTTCCTGGATGACAAATCGGGGGATTGTGGGTGAAGACTTTTTTTTTTTTTAACTGAGCAAGCTCTCATCATCGTTTAAAAATCATTTCGTGGATCCCTACTGTGGGTGTGTGAGGCGGTGAATCAGGTGCTGAGGAGTGAATATATATATATATTTTAAAAGATGGCAGTCTTTGCTTAAAAAAATTACGTCCTGGAACAGAGAACTCTCTGCCTTTCTCAAGGAATGGCACACTTTTGTAACACAGGGGGTCTGGAGCTGTCTACTTTATTCTTGGGAGTATTGATCTGTACCCAAAGGAGCTTCAGCTTGAATTCCACGGGGAGTATCAGCAGAAAGAAGCTTGAGGATGAGATCAGACGCGCAGGGTGGAGAAAAGCAGGAGGCAGGTGGGCCCGACACATTTCTTTGATAACTGCCCACAATCAGCTGGGCATCCGGCGGGTGGTTCCGTAAATACTGTTGACTGACAGCGGCCAGGATTCACTCCTCCCCCCACTCTGCCCACACCCTCTTCCCGTCACATATTCCACTCTATAAATATGTGTTGTCATTCTGAGGGAAGTGGTAAGTCCTAAGTGGGACCTGCTCCCAAGAGAAACCTGAGCAGGAAAAGTGGAAAACAGAAGAAGTGATTCAAAGTGTATATATAGGGACGTGTCAGGAACTGGCCCGTCGAGCTGAGCTTTTGCCAAAGATGATAGGTACACGGCATCAGCCTACCCGCCATAAGTCGACGGTGGGGAGAATTCAGCCAAGGAAGCAATTTTTTCTACCAGCCCATTTTGCTTTTACCTCCCCCCGACTAGAGCCGGATGAAAGAGGAGGTGGCTGGCTCCTTCTCACCACTGACTAGGTGTAAAGGTGACACTGGGCTCTTCCTGTGGCCAAGAGCAGAAGTAACTTCTCAGACTACACAGAGACACCCACAGAAGCCAGGACTGACATTCTGGAGACAAATAATATGGAAATAGAAGCCAGGACCTTAGACATCTGTCACGTCCTCATATCCTCTTCCTGATACGTCCCCTCCACTGACTCCATTTACCTCGTGAAGATGATAGACATGTCTGGTTTTGAAAAATAAGTGTTGAACAGCAAAGCCAACAAGGGACAATTGTAGGATATAAACTGTGAAGCCACCGATAAAAGAACTGGACACAGTAAAATAACTTTAATTTTAAAGACAGCTCAAATAAATAGATCATAAACTCTATTAGATATAATAGTAGGTTCTTTATAGGAACGAAAAAAAATCAACCTAACTGGTCCACCATTCACTTTTGGAATTATATTTTGAAAAAGGAAACAAAAACTCTCAGAATATGAAGATCTTGTGTTTTTAGAAAAGTGGTGGTTACATTACTCTTCACCAAAATTTCCTGCCCCTTCCTAGGCAGGAATTACATACCGCCACCCAGCTGAATTCAAGTATGGCCACATGACTAACTCCAGGCCATGACCAATGACCATGTATTACTTCCAGGAGAAAACAAGAAGAGCTAGCATGAACTGTCACCTTGTTCTCTTTTTCTCCTGCTCTGAAGAGGAACGATGATGTAGATAGAGGCTGTTCTAGCACCGGACTGAGGTCAGCACTGAGCAGAGCTACAGCTGACCCATGGTGAACACGGAGCATGAGTGAGAAATCAGTGTGGTTCTGAAAGCCAGCGAGCTTTGAGGCCATGCAGAATAATTACCGCCTTGATGGATTTTGAGCGGACTCACACAGGGCTCTTCATAAAGCTTGGCTGGATGTTTGGATGACAGGAAGTATTCAGAGAATCAGTGGTGAGATGTGGTAGGTACTAGATGAATGTAAGTCTTTACAGCGTGTGGAGACAAGAAGCTGTTCGGTTAAGTGACCGCTTGGACAAGCAAAATAAAGGTTTTTGTGAATTGAACTGCAAACCCAGGTTACACACTTTGATAGCAATCTGACAGCATTCCAAGCGTCTAGTCTAACAATCGGCACGAGATCCGCCATCTTTAGTCCAGTGGCTCCAGACGTGAGTAGACAGACCAACAACCAGCTGCTGAGCAGTCACGGGACTGACTGTCACAATGGCTTCACTTCAGTTCCCCATAGACACAGCTCGTGACACGGTAGTTCTAGGCCTGGATCAAAGTGAAAAGCCTAGTAAACCAAGTCCCCAAGATGACCTCAACTTTAAAATTCCACCTGGATGAGCGAATGCTTTGGCATCAAGCAGTGTTTCTACATGGAGCTTCAGTCAGGGGTGTGGTGCCAGGCTGATGCTGGGGGTGGGAGCGTGGGGACAAGTAACACTGATGGGATGGTTGCCAAAGTCCCTGCTGCTCCATAACATGTCACCCTTGGTGCTGGAAGAGGTCTGTCCATGAGGTGCAGGGATCCACTCAGGTGCAGAACTCACCTTACCAGCTGGCATAGCTGTGGCAACATGGCATCCCTCGGACCAGAAACAGGTTTATAGTCTTCCTTACTCATGGATTGTTGTTAGGTCAGGGACCACCTGGGATCCCCTCTACCCTGTCTTTTGTCTTTAGACATCAAAGATATAAAATTTGCTTCTGAGGTCTTGGCCATAACTGCTGTGACCTAACCTACATCCAGAAGCTGGTCCTGACCGCACCAGTGCAAAGGCCCACCAGGGAAAATAAGAGCAAACACATCCACTCATCTGGCCTTTACCAGGAACTCGCCCTTGGGCTAGGTACCACGAGGGCATCTGGGAATTCTAAGGTCTGGGTCTCAAGCTCAAGGGGTGTTTAGTCTAGTTGATGAGAAAAGAACATGAAAGGAAAAGACAAGACAAGGCAAGACAAGACACTCTTTTCAACTAGTCCAATTTATAAATGAGTACCATGTGGATAGCAAGCCATCACTCCAGGGCAGAAGACAGTGAGTGAACACAGCAAGGATTCCTCTCACCCAATTAAATTTCAAGGGAGGGAAAAAGTCAAGCAAAAAAGTGAGAACCTATGATGTCAGAAGGACTAAAACAGCATAGAATACGACTCACCTCTGAGTTATCTGTATGTTAACCGTTTCAATTGAAGATGCAAAAAAGGACACCTCCTCGTTCTCAAGAAAATGATACTCAAATTCAATAAATGGTTGTAACTTTCAAGAAGGGGAGGGGGAGGCAGGGTGGAGGAAAAGGAACGATCTGGACCGGGACATGTAGGTGAAGAAGAGAGGCAAGGAGTGCAAGAAAAGTGCATCCGGGGGTTATATGGAAAGCACACCAAAAAGTTTTACATGGACAATTTTATGCTATATAAAAATTGTGTGGGGGCGCCTAGATGGCACAGTCAGTGAAGCACCCGACTCCTGATTTGGGCTCAGGTCACGGTCTTGGCGTCCTGGGATCAAGCCCCATGTCAGGCTCTGCGCTCAGCATGGAGCCTGCTTAGGAGTCTCTCTCTCCCCCTCTGCGCCTCCGGCTAGTGCTGCCTCTTTTTCTCTCCCTCTCTAAAATAAATACAATCTTTAGAAAAAATTGTGTTTTTGTATAATTGACATGACAACCCATAAATAAATGAAAATGAGAAATTTAAGGTGACGAGGTTATGGTTGTGTGTTTTTTGTTTTTTTTTTAAATATAAAGTTACGGGGTGCCTGGGTGGCTCAGTGGGTTAAAGCCTCTGCCTCCGGCTCAGGTCATGATCCCAGGGTCATGGGATTGAGCCCCGAATCGGGCTCTCTGTTCAGTGGGGAGTCTGCTCCTCCCCCACCAACATGCCTCTCTGCCTGCTTGTGATCTCTGTCTGTCCAATAAATAAATAAAATTTTTAAATAAATAAATATAAGGTTAACAACACACATTTCTTTACAAGATTCTGCCCAGTAAATTCCACAAGCCCCACAATGTACAGCAAAGCCTCCAGCAGCTCTCAACCCTGGGCAGACCCACCTCCCCTGCTTCAAGGCCTTAAGGAAACGCAGGGAACCGTGCATTACTGGGTGGTCCCAGAGCCCGAGGGGCACTCCTGGCATGTCGTGGACAGGGCCCAGGGATGCGGAACAAAACCTGCAACGCAGGGGACAGGCAGTCCCACACAATGAAGGATTCTCTCACTCTGAACACCAGCAGAGCCGCTGTCAATAAAATGCCCCAGTGAACGGGACAAAGACCAGTCCTAACCTTCTCACAGGCTGCCCGAGGCAGACCATAGAGATCCTAAACTTCAACCAAGTGTTGTTAATTTTATACCATTATGATTTTAAAAGAACAGAACAAAACAAAACAAACAACAACAACAACAACAAAAAACAGGCTGAGAATGTCATCTCTCCTCAAAGAAGGAAATGCGCAAAAGATTTTCACCTAATTGGAAACAAAAATCACACTTCCTGAGAGAGATTATGTTGCTTTGGTGCTAGAGACGATAAATGCGCAAACATGGGGGGTCCACAAATTACCCCCACAAGCTACACACGCAATGGCACCTGTGCCATTATCCCACGGCTGGTCCGGAGCGACCGTGAAGTGACAAGGGCCCTGTGATGGGCGGGGGTTCAAGCCAAGAGGATGGCGAGCGCGCACGGTGGGCGATCTGCTTCTTGCAAAAAGTGCTCCTGGGTGGGGGGGAGCCCCCCCACATGCCAGCAGCTACTACAGACAGCAGCTGCTCCCAGCCACGAAGAAAAGTGGGGGGCGGGGGAGGCACAAATGCCATCCCGGATGTTCAGCCAAAACGGTTTGCCCACTTTTCTGCATTTTCAGGACTTCAGAGATGCACGAACCTCTCTTTAACATCCCAAAAAGCTGTTGATGCTGCCACCTAGTGAACTGCGTCCTTCTGCCACCAGAAAGCGCCAACCATGTCGGAGCTCGGGGACCCAGTCTTTCTAATCAGGAGGTGTTAAGTATCCTGCTTTTGACGCCACTTAGAGTGTCCCTCAGGGTACTGAGCAGGGGGAAGTGGCAGTCCGAGAGTCTGCAGGCTGTGTTACCTGCCTCCGTAATTAGTCAAACTTCACAACTTCACAACGGCGTGTGAACGGAGGCAAACAGGCAGGTTCCATTTCCCGTGAAATCTGCCAATGATGCTCTGCCGGGGGCAGGGGCTCTTAAGCCCTGCCTAAGGTCAGCACATCATCCTTGACAGCTCGGCCACTGTCCCCTGCATGAGGAGTACACGTGCTCTTCCCAAGTCACTTACTGAATCTTACAGCGGCTGTGCCTGCGCAGCTGGTCGTGCTTCTCCCTTTGCCTTGGCTGGCGGGGAGCGTGGGGGCAAACTGGGGGCCTGTCCCCCGCAAATTTACAGGACACCGTACACGCGGTCCCTCTCTTCCTTCCTGACTTCCTCTTCTTGCTCTTTCCTGCTGTCCCAACGTCCTCACCCACTGATGTCTAATTTTACTCTGCACGCCTCTCCAAGCCATCGTACACTGTGCTCTGAGACGGGACTGGGTACAGCACGGAAGCCAGTACCGTCCCCGGTCTGCGTACGCTGCGGCCGCTGGGACCCCGGGCAGCTTCCAAGCCCAGGGAAGGCAGATGTCACAGGGCACGGTGACTCCTGGGGCTCACTTACCTCTCGTTACCTCATTACCAGGATGGCTGACGGGCTGAACCGAGGCTCAGACAAGCACCGTCATCGGAGCCATGACTCACTTAGAACTGCGCGCTCGTCACGTTCCAGGACGGCCTTGGAAGGTGTCTTTGCCTTGGGATTTCTGGTTCAATTCCTGCAGCTTCTAGAATTCCCATCCCACAAATGCACTGTCGCACTGCGTTGTTTTGTCCCCTTCCTAAGTGGTCCATGTATTCCAAATTACAATGTTTTTTATACGAAAGGTGTTTGTTTGTTTTTTTAAATACAATGGCTTGTTTAAGGGCTGGATAGAAACTGTTACAGCACCCAGCATGGAGATAACACCAAAATCCCAAAGGCATTCCCTTCTCTTGCAAGAAACACCTAGCACGGCTGGCTACCTTATCGCCTCCTACGGTCAGACTGATCTGGAAGTCCCACTTCCAAGGCCACTGAACTGCCTTCCACTAGTGCTGCTTCGAGACCGAGACCCCATGAGAATCCGCCACTGGGACATCTCTGACTTGGTGTCGTGATTCCCTTTCTTATTTCTAATAACTGGCTGTTAAAAAAAAAAAAATACAGATTGTAAAAATTACATTCCCCATCCTCCACCCAAGAGTCACCACACTTGGCTCTATATTTTCTCCAGATCGGCCTAAAGCGCAAAACGGCCCATTGCCCGCCCGCGGGCAGAGCACAGTGTAGGGGTGTGGTGGGTGGGTGTGGGAGGCGCGAAGCAATGCATGGGCTCATTATGCAAATAAAAGCAGGTCTTCTCTCCCAGCATCCTAGTTTGCAATGCACAGGGGCACATAAGGTTAGATGGTAGAGACGATAAAGATACGGAAAATTTACCGAGAAGATAAACTGTGGGAAAAAAAAAAAAAAAAAAACAAAACCCTCAGAAATGGAATCCGAAGGTCAGAGAATCAGGATCTGAGGTTCTGAATTCAAGCCTTATCGTCTATGTGATGAGAGATGCTCTCCTTCATTAAAAGGTGAAGGGAAGCTAAGGTTTTTGGTGGCTTCTGTTTGGAATTCATCCGCTGTGTGGACTGAGGGCAGAGGACACAGGTATCATGGTTCTTATTCCGGTTTCAGGCATCACCGGAGGCCCCCACCTTGTCCTTCCTGTGTCCTAGACGGAACCTGGGAGATATGCTCAGACACCCAATTTTACAAGTTGGAAACTAAGGCAGAGTCTGCGAGGAAGTCGGCCCAGGGAGCAGGACTCAGGTCGATGACAGCTTTCTGACTCACTAAACAAGCCTCTAGTTTGCCTCTGTTTTTACCGGTCCAAAGCTGCGGGCTGGGCCCAAGACTAGCAAACTGAACTCCGGGGACTGACGGCTAACATCTCTGAAGGCCAAATACCACCACGCATGTCGGGCCAACCTTCCCTTCAGACGTGGGGCTGAAGACAGGCCCGGTGGGCAGGTGACAACGTAACCAAATGATAGCAGAGTAAGTGAGCACATACAGGACACAGAGGACAACCTCCTTCCAAAGGTGACTCATTCAAAACAATTCAATGAAACAACCAAATGGGAGAACACCACTGTATTTTTCTTCCATAAGCTCATGGAGGAAATGACTTCCTTTCCAAAAAGTGGTCTTATAAATTGGTTTCTTTCCCTTTGTTCAGTCACATTTCCTAAAAAAGTGGAAAAGACGTCAAACGTGGTTTCTACCAAGGGGTTCAGCAGATGAAGTCAAATGTCAAAGACGCTCATGTCAGGGACAGTGTGCAGCCAGGACTGTGGTCTTTGCTAAGCACCCTTGAACTTCTCCCGCCCCACCCCCCACCCCCATCCCCGCCCTGCTCTGCCACCCCTCCAAGCATCACACCCCGCTGGGGATCTACAATTCCTCTCTTATCTGCAAGGATTCTTCAATGACCCTTAGGTCCTGAAAAGCTGGGCCCTGCCACTTCCAGCCACCTCTTGACCACAGTCAAGGGGACAGGAACATCATGACCACAGGAAATTGCACTGTGTCAAACCAGCTGCTACAGAAAACCAACAAAGTGCACCTCTTCACCTTGTCCAAAGAGAGAACTGCTTGGATTCCATTTCTTCAGTCAGACAAATAAGCCGGTACTTTATAGAACCACCTTTTCTCATCCCACATAACCTTGGCCTAAGGGCTCACCACGGCTTGCTTTTGCAAAGTGGGATAGAAGTCCTGGGAAGAATCTTAATTTTATATACTTCTGCACCATTCTAATTTATGAGGATGATCGTTTAGTACTTTTATAATCCAGAAAGAGTCTTTGATAATTATAAACTCCCTCACCAAATCAAACCATGCTCCTACTTTTGACCTAGTGATTTCTGTGATTTTTATCCCAGAGTAACTAAGATTTTACCGCCATGGGGGTCTAAATTATCGGAGAGTTAGACATGATCTACGTGTTTAACGTTAGAAAGATGGTTTAGAGATTATAGCACATGACCATGATTCAACATTACTTATCATCATCATCGTAGAGGCTTTGTCAAACCCTGGAAAACTGATGCCCCTGAAGTAAGAACTGTATTCCAAATACACCACGTAAATAAAATGAAAACTGGGGGCGCCTGGCTGGCTCAGTCAGAAGAGTATGTGACTCTTGATCTCAAGGTCATGAGTTTAAGCCCCACGTGGGGTATAGAGATTGCTTAAATAAATAAAACTTCAAAAATTAAAATGAAATGAAAACCAAAATACAATAAGAAAGAGAAAAACTTGCTTATATTAGAGTGACAAAATTTATAAGCAATCTGAAAATATTTTGTTGATTTTCTTTAACAAAGAAATACAACCTACTTGCTAACCAGGGGTAGGAGGAAAATCACTTTGGCTCTGGTTCCAAAAGAAGATATTGACCTTCTTCTTCTTTATTTAGAGTTAACTCAACTGGAATTTATAAGCTTTCCTAAATTTTAGCGGAGTCCATTAGAGGAAATGCAAGTACCACCAGTGGGTTAAAAGGCAAAATACAGTAGCACAATCAATGTCTACGAATCTATTTAAAATAGACTTGAGACCCCAATCTAAAGTTAACAGAACTCCCACAAGGATTTACAAACAAATCCATATAATGTATAAACCATAATCTTATCTAAGTACTTTCTAAATTAAAACAGTACAGTGGTATTATGGCAGTATCACCGCAATTATCAGCTTAATAACATGGTAAATTTCTTCTGGTCAAAGCCAAATGCTACATGGGCAGACAGTCCTTCAGCCAACTTTCTGAAAGGGTAGTGGTCACTTTTTCTTCCGGTTGGGCTTTTAAGAACATAAACATTTTCCATAATCTCACAAAGACTCAGGTCCCAAAAGGCAGCTGGGGTAGGAAGGACGGCAGGAGGCCAGCGGTGACCCAGAAAGCTAACGAGAGGCGTGAGTAGGTGCTCATGTTATTTCTCATGGTTCCATCCAAGAAAATGCCGTATCAGAGCGATGTGTATGAATGCATCCATTATCCCACTAAAGGCTTGACACTGGCGCAGTTCACTCCCTTGGAGACTATCTAGACCATCGACTGGGGTGGAGGCTCTTAGGCAACTTTATGAGTTGGCCTCCTCTAGGTAGCTTCTCAGGTGTGGTTCAACAGCTCCGCCCTAAAGACTGATAACCCTAAAAATCTGTCCTGTTTATCCCCTTGGCTGGAAGAAAGACCCAATCAGCCTGAAGGATGACTGGGCCGGTCCTGAAGTAGAGACTGTAGACGGAGCCCCCCTTGTCTCCAACTGTCTGGACACTCATCCCATGCACACGCCCTGACGGTGGCCATCTTCATCTCCTATGCTCTAAAACAATGACATTTTTCTATACATAACGTTGGTCGATAGAGATTTTTTTTTTTAAGCCAACAGAGTTCCTTTAGGTCTTTAAGAGAATACACACATATGAATAAAGGAAAATTGTTCTGTTGTGACGTGCTAACCATTAAAGGAAGTCATCCCTGTTATAATTCTGAAAGTTTACACTCTCTCCTTCAAAGCTTCCGTGGTAGTGGAAATTCACACGCACTCATCACCCTCCACACACACACACACACACACACACACACATTCACACGCAGCTTTCTACAAGGAAAAACAAAGGTTATATATACACAGCCCAGTAAGGGTAGCAGGAACATGAAAGACGGTTCCTCGGATACTTCTTATCTCAACATTATTGCCCATTTCAGTACTTTTTCTTTGCTTAAAAATCCCTGCTACCCCTATAGTGACTTTCAGTCCCAGCACAGTACGTTAGGAGAACGAGGACAGCAAGACCTCACAGAGGATCTTACAGCATGGATGGGAAGCAGATTGTTTTGGAACTTTGCTTCTGGGCTGCGTGAAGACAACAAGGCTGGCCTCCGGGACTGGGGTGAGGCAGGTGTGTGCAGCTGGTCCACGAGCAGGGTGGAAACAGGCATCTGCACAAGAACTAACAGGCCCACTCAAGAGGTACCCAATCGAACCTGTGTGAGCAGACGTCCCCACCTGTCCCCACCTGTCTTCCAGCAGATTACAAAATGCCAGATTCCACCTTGGGGCCATTCTGAATGACCCACAGCATGCAGAGGGACTCTGGGAGGCAAAAGAGGGTGTCATTTACTAAGCACCCCTCGAAGAGCCAGCTTTAAAGAATGACCCAGGAAAACTCACATAATTGGAGTTTAGGTTGTAGCCCCCAAGGGCTCCTTGGGCTTTATAAAACACTCAAAAATAAAAATCTGAGTGAACGGCCACATTTCACCAGTTTCTTCTTAGTTTTTAAAAACCACTCAGGAGCCGGTCACATCTTGTCCAAATCCACTAGAATGTAAACACCAGGAGAGCAAGACTTTGTTTCTCTTCTCCTATGTTTCCACAACTGTGGGAACACTGCGTGACACACGTGTACGTGCATGCTGAGTGGACGAACACATTCCAAGACCCCACTAATACTGGTTCTCCTTTTCTGCTTCAGTGATCATATGAAAGCTCTAGTGTATTTTTGCCTCTTGTATTTTTAATTTTTAAAAATTTATACAACATATATATATTTAAAGTAAATATTCTACATACAAAATTCAATCTGTATCAGGGGAAAGCTCCATGGCTTTTCTTCCCTTCTGGTCTTTTCTTTTCTTTTCTTAAGATTTATTTATTTATTTGAGAGATTGAGAGAGTGCATGGGGAAGGGCAGAGGGAGAGAATCCGGAAGCAGAACCTCCTCCCATCCCCCCGAGTGTGGGGCCCAACTCAGGGGGATCCCAGGACCCTGCGATCGTGAACTGAGCCAAAATCAAAAGTCGGCAGCCCAACGGACTGAACCACCCAGCTACCTTCTGGTCTTTTAAAGGGGAAAACATATTCATACTAATTGGATCAAACTGGCTGAGTGGTAAAAGCCAGAACTGGAAGCCAGTATGTGGTGAAGCTTGCTGAACCGCCAGCCCCGCTCATGGGGAGGGAGTCAGGACACAGGGCCATGTCACACAGACAGACCTGGGGTTCCCCCAAATGCCATCGGGGCTATGGAGACAAGCTAATCTCGTAAGCACTTCTCTCCCCCATGCCAGCCACGGCCTGACCCATAACACAATCCTCACCAGGTAGGCATCCACCTACAAAACCGTTCTGGGCACAGGGGGCCTCCTGAGTAAGCTGCTCATTTCCTCATACTGCAAAGCACTAAGGGAGAGTTGGTCATCTGGGCCCTTCTCCACTCCTTCCTTTCCCTTGTCACCAGGCTCACCGTCCCTAGACCGCACCGTCCCACTCACTTTCTGGGTAAATTGGATCCAGCCTTCCTTTTCCCGGCACTGAGAGTTTCCCTAAGGCACCGTGTGCACAGTCATGTATTACCTGGTCTCTCCCCACCTCCCCAGCTGCGGAGGACAGTATATACATACAAACATACACAATTTCCTTCCCCTCATGTTTACGTTCTCTGATTTTCATGCCTCGGCCCAGGTTGACCATGCTGCCTGCCACACCAGGGCTCCATCAGCTTTCTGCCCCAGTCTTTAAGGCCCTGTGTAGACACTTCCTCTTTCCGAAGTCTTCCCCGGTACCCCCGACCGGTGCGAGATGCCTTCTCCCTGGGCCCCCTCTATGTGCAACTTCAAGGAGCTTAACATACTGTTGAGACTTTGTTTTTACTGTTGTGATTATTTATTGGGATTCTTTCTCCAATTAATCTGTTAGTTTCCTCGGGGGATGGAGTCTTCTTTCTTTTGTCTCAGCACTGGCCCATCTGGCATATCTATCCCCAAAATGCTTGGTCTACGCAAGCATAACCAAAAGAGCTGTAGGTGCTTGTACGTACGTGCATGGCTCCCTGTATTTTACTGAAAGTGGCACACCTCCCAGTGCCTCTCTCCGTCACCTGGAAATCCAAAATTAAGACTCCCTCATAGGACTGGTCTGCAGAATCACCCTTAAGGAAGATCAAAAAGTGACTGGCAAACAGGAGGTGAGCCTCTAGTAACATACTTTCCTATAAAGCATCTCTTCAGCAACATTTTAATCATACACTTCTCGTATATACTCTTTCCGAAACCCATTAGGACACGTTCTTGTAGTGGGATATTTTCTAGCAAAGTGCATTTTGGGCTCGTTGGCAGATGGATCCAACACACTCCAGTCACAATACTCTGAAATTGCTCACCCCGCTCCTTGGGGGTTCCATTTTCCCATATTTGCCATTCTTAACTACTCTTTTCTTTAAGAAGATTTTATTTACTTATTTGACAGAGAGAGAGTAAAGCAGGGGGAGCAGCAGGCAAAGGGAGAGGGAGAAGCAGGCTACCCACTGAGCAGGGAGCCTGATGCAGGGCTCGATCCCAGGACCCCAAGATCATGACCTGAGCCAAAGGCAGACGCTTAACCTACTGAGCCACCCAGGCGCCCCATTCTTAATATTCTTAAGACCCAGAATCAAATGCCTCTCTTCCATGCAGCCTTCTTTGTTCTCCCTAGACAGAAAGCATCCCTCACGCCTCTCACCTCCTACAGCACTCTGTGTCTCAACGGCCTTTGTTTCACGTGCCACAGCATCTGACGTCATGCCCGGCATAAATTCAACAGATGTGCAACAATCCTAGCAAGAATGGCCCCTTCTATATGTCCCTTCATATCTGTCCTAGAGAAAATGAGAGACAGACCAGATACCCAACATCAGCGACCAACTTAGCAAGAACCGTGGTACATCAGCACAAGGGGATATTGTGTTCCTAACAAAACGACCACTCTATGTAAATGACTTCTGCCCATCTGTGGAAATGTTCATATAATTACAGGAAAGAAATACACAAGCAGAAGATGAATCATGGCTCCAGTTTAAAAAATTTCTGGATGCGTCTTCACACGGCAATTTGGAGTTAAGTAAACTTGACATTAATAAGCATTTTTAGCTTATGCTCATGGTATCGCAGGACATCCATGTATAAATTCTCCAGCATTAAATATGTAACCAGAAGACCTTTACATCTCAGAAATCATCAAATGGCAATTCCAGTCACCGAGGGCTGGGAATCTTCTTAATCACTTTAATGTAACATTGTTGATTTAGTCCAAATTCTGGAAAACAGACTTAGGGAAGCTTTACTAGCTACTGAAATACACCCTCTCTGAAACCAACAGGACAAAACATCCAGAAAGCTTTAACCTCACAGCGGACCTCTGTAATCCTCGGCTTGTTGAGCGGAATGGATTCAGTAAACGGGAATGTTCGGTCAAGTCAAGGAGTGCAAACAAATCACAGAAGAGAGGATGAGAACCAAGAGCAGCAGAGGGAAAGTGATCTCTGTCACTCCACCATTACCTGGGGACTCCCCACACAGTCCCTGCGAGGGGGAGCAGAGGGCGGCAGTCTCCTTCCAGAACAGGTGAATGTCTCACAGCACAGGGGCCGGGGTATCCAAGTGTTCTAAAACAAGGAATTTCCAGTGGCGCCTGGGTGGCTCAGTTAGTTAAGCATCTGACTCTTGATCTCAGCTCAGGTCTTGATCTCAGGCTCCACACTTCAAAAAAAAAAATTAAAACAAGAAAATTCCAGCGACAAGAGGTTTTCCATGTCAGAACGCATCTCACTTCACGGAAGCTGACTCCAGTGTGATCTACTTATGACAGTGCCCCCCAAATTTTTAAGAGTCTGCAAATGGCACATATTCAATTACTACAACATTTTTCCTGCGATGTCACTTTCTAGATACTTCCTAAGGTGTGATTTAAGAGACAAGTTGATAACAAGATACTTCCCATCTCCAACAAAAAATGGTCCAGAACGTATCGCTTCTTCCCAATACGGCTTTCTTCTGTACGCAGCACAATGCCAAGGGCATTCTCTGAAAGATCAGCTGTAAGGAAGAGGTCCCGTTGCCCATCTCGGAGGCAGGCACAGTAAATCTAGAACATTCTGACAATTCATCTGCTGTCTCACTGCCTGTTCCTCACATGAAAGCCCCATGATTACTTTACACTCAAACCGAAAGCCAAATAGTGTCTTCCAGAGTTCAAGTTACATGTGATTGCTCTGTTTATAATGCCCACCACACCTCTTCTCAGCCTAAGAAGGAACTTTCAGACTACGGAAGCTGGATAGCTCCTTGAAGTCCCAAATCATCCATCGCCCAGCAAAACCCTTGCACATCTTAAGCCCAACCCCTCTGACCCCACTTTTCTAGAACTTGTAAAGCAGGTTTTTAACTCCCTGCTGGAGGCCAATCTACCCTCCTCCTTTCTCAAGACTTCGTTCTTCCATGGATGATCTCATCACCAGCTCAGTATAATCAGAGGTTCACATCTTAGAGCATCAGGAAGGATAAATGCAAGGGAGGTTGAAGTTGGGGCTTTTTAATTATTCCAGATAAGTTCCCCATTGCATCATTTGCTGGGCTTCCTGAACCCAGGACACAGGGTGCAGGGTAACTCACGGGCATTCACACTAAAGGTCAAGGCAGTTACAACGGACTCATCATCTTCACAGTCTACATAATGTCATGTTCAGTGCTTTATCTTTTCTGCCACTAAATATAATACTCCACCAGCCCAAAGCCAGAAGCTTCCACTCACAGGAAAGCAAGAAAGTCGAAGAGAGAAGTCGTCTTCAGCTTCAGGAAAAGACAGGACTGCACCATCTGGAAGCAAATTACCTTTCCTCAAATCTAGAAATTTTTTGTCTCGAAACCAAAGATGTGACAATAGCTGAACCCTGAAAGACCTAACATTAAAAATCATTTTAAAAACGGGGCACCTGGGTGGCTTAGTCGGTCGAGCATCTGACTCTTGACCTCAGTCAGGGGTTAAGCCCTGTATTGGGCTCCATGTTGGCCATGGAGCCTCATTAAAAAAACAACAGAAATTTTTAAAAATACTTGGAAATATTTCAGAAATTTAAAAAATACTTCGAGGGAAAGGCAATCCTAAAGACCTCCTCCTCTTTAGTGACAAGAGGACAACCACAGCGGGCTATGTGGGGTGAGCACGGCCCTTAGACAAAATCCAAGCAGTTCTCTGGCCGGCTCACTGTGTGATCTCGGGGGAATCTTTTAACATTTTTTATTTTATTATTATTATTTCTTTAAGTAGACTCTATGCCCAGAGTGGAGCCCAACAAGAGGCTTGAACACACAACCCTAAGATCAAGACTTGAGCTGAGATCAAGAGTTGGACCAACTGCGTCTTACCAATATGGCCCTTAACCAACTGAGCGACCCAAGCACCCTAAGTCATTTAACATTTTAGGCACTGGAGGTTCCATTTCTGAAATATTAGGAGGTGTCTATGAAGATCAAATGATATGCTATTTGCAAACTGTCCCACACACTGCCTGGCACAAAATGCTGATTCAATAAGTGGTTATGATTAGCGTCACGGTTAATATTTCCCATGTTCCCAGGAAAGAGATGGAATAAATAACCAGAGCAATTAGAACAATACTTGTTTGGTGCTTTGAATATTAGCTCTGTTACCTCAGACACTAAGGCATCCACGAATTGAAATCCCAAAGTCAAAATTCTACAGGATGAACAAGCTTTTTGCTAAACTCAAGGGCCAAAGACATGCCACCTATGTCCTTCTCAACCTCCTCAACCATGACTTAATGGAAAAGAAGAAAAACCAGGCATGGTAAGGTGAAATTTTTTTTTTTTTAATGTTCATTGAATGTATTTGAAAGAGAGAGCATGCGTGTGTGCGCGCGTGCACATGAGCGGTGGATGGGCAGAGAGAGTGGGAGAGAAGCAGACCCCCAGCTGACCACAGAGACCAACACAGGGCTCCATCCCAAGACCCTGAGATCATGATACGGTGGAATTTTTTTCTTTTTTTTTTTTTTTAGTTTATTAAAATATAAAAAAAAAAAAAAAAAAAAAAAAAAGATTTTATTTGACAGAGAGAGAGAGAGATCACAAGTAGGCAGAGAGGGAGGCGGGGGTGGAGAGGGGAAGCAGGCTCCCTGCTGATCAGAGACCAATGTGGGGCTCGATCCCAGGACCCTGAGATCATGACCTGAGCTGAAGGCAGAGGCTTAACCCACTGAGCAACCCAGGCACCCCGATAAGGTGTAACTTTTAAATGAGAAAAAGTTAAGCCCATTTATTCTTTTAATGAATAATAGGACACACCGTAATTATGAATAGAGTAAGTAAAATCTTCCTCTGTCCTAGAATGAGGGAAAGGTAAAGACAATGATTCATGCAGGAACTACTAATAGTAAAGAAATACCAAATGTTACGTGATGTTTCTCTATACCACTGTGGTTACACTCTCATACTCCTAACCTTTAAACTGGATGCAAGATACATGAGCTATTCTTAGAAAATTCTTCTGGGTGAATGATCAAATAATGATTAGTTATCAAAGCAACTTCAAGGTCTTCAAGGCCTCTTATTGCTGCAAAGATAATTTACACATTTAGAGGTCAGAGTCAGTCAGGCATATTTTCAAAACATCCCAACACCAGGCTTTAACGGACAAGCTGGGCTTTGTACCAAATCGTGCCTAACCCCAGGTAGACCAGGGGTGGGAAGAATATGGAAATCTCTTACAAGACACCAAAGTCCAAAGGAACATGTCCTTGAAAAAGATGCGCCTTCTTAAATCTTGATACAAACCCACTCTTCCAATTATATTTTGAAAAGGAACAAGAAAAACTTTCTCCCTATACAAGAAACAGGTGGTAAGACCCAAGAATGAGCTCTGAAATAACAGCAAAATGCTCAAGAAGCTCCTCACTGCTGTGGGTGAATTCACTCCGTAACGACCAGAATCCCCCCAGTCACACATGGAGCGTGCCTGGGCGTCGTGCTCTGTCCTCACAGAGGCTGCAAGCCAAGCGAGCGGAGATGTGGTAACAGAAACAGGAAAAGTTACAGAGGAAAAAAGAGATCCCACTGGAATCTCATCCAGGCGAGCTCTGTGCTGTAAGAAGGAAGAGCAGCAAAGGAATCACTCTGGCTCTCCAAGGAAAAGGGCCCTCAGTATTCGTAAGTAATGAAAATATTTTATCAATGACTGTAAGACTTCATAAATAGAATTACAAGGACACAACTAATTTATCAAAAGTTTTGTGCCACATAGTATCTATGCAAAACTAAAGTAACTTTAGGATGATCAATCGGTCCTAGACATTGAGTAAAACACTCTAATGGGAATACATCAGATAGTATTTCACTTCTATAAGTAACAGACCAAAAATTAGTCTTATTACCTTAAAATATGACATGGGCTAAAAGTGAGAGTGAAAAATCCATGCGAGATGATGAAAGGAATGTTAGGGATGTCTAAATGCTAACAGCAGCCTTTGAATATAAGAACATTTTTCCACAAAAAGGTTAACCCGCTCCGTTTATAGTCCAAATACCTATTGGTCTCCAGGTCCCTATGTGCAAATCGTTTTCACAAGCCGCCATTAAATGGTCTGATCAAAATGATTTTATACCAAAATGATTATCTGTCCAGCAGAGTCAGAGCAAGCTTCAGGCTTGCTACAGCCATGCTCATGGGGAGAACCTCACTTAAAACCCGACGGAAGAGAGATGCAAGGACGGGCCACCCAACGCAGATCCTGGTTTCCCAACAGCACCCTCCTCCAGAGGGATCCGGGCTCGTTGAAGAACTGACTGATTCCAGGGGTACAGCAAGAAAAAGGCAAGATGAGCCTGGAACCTGTGGAGGTACCACAACGGAAGGAAGCGCTTGAGAAAGGACAGGAACCTGTCAGGGGACATTGGGGCCAATCTAAAGGAACACCCGATGGCCAAAGCTAGAGCGATTTGAGCAACAAAATTCATATTATAGCAATGGATTAGAACCGTTAGAATAAAATAACTATCCACGAGTCCACGCTGATGCGTGTATGACAGAATAGCTCTTCCTTACGAAGAATGAATAAATAAATGTATAAGAGATGAAGGCGATACCAAATGACTATTAGGGCAACAGTACAGTAACAATTACTGCAGACAAGACCTACATGGCTGCCAAAATCAGTGCGGGAAAGTTTGAGGATAACAGAGTCTTTGCACGGACTCGAAGGATCTGGCCGCAAGATATTTATTAATTACGAAGAAACTAATTTGTTCATTACAAAAGCAGCTTTATAGGGGAGAAACCCAGGAGATACTACTGGAATCACGGAATCAACATGAGCTTCACCACCAATACGAAAAACTGACATCAAGTAACCACTCATAGCCTCACGAGTAAATAGGAGAAAACCTCCCAATTCAGGAAATCTCATTCAACAAAAGAACTGACTGGTACTGCTCAAAAGTATCAAGATAATGAAAAACTAGGAAAAAGCTATGGGAGTCCAAGGAGGCAGAACAACTCAGTCCAATGTGGATCCTGCCCTAGATCCTAGAACAGAAAAAGGACATTCCTAGAAAACTGAATGGGAGGGTAGCAGGCCTAGAGCGTAGCTAGAAGGACTCTGACCATTTACATCTCCTGGTTCTGATCATGATACCCGGGTTATGTAAGAAATTCACACTGTAGGAAGCTGGCTGAAGAGGGACATGTGAACTCTGTACGATCTTTGCAACTTCCCTCCAAGTCTAAAACTATTTCAAAATAAAAAGTTTTTAAAAAAAATGGATGGAAATGGAAAGCAACAAAGTTGACTCTTACTCCTCATTTCCATCTGACTTTCTTTTCTTCAGAGATGTTCACAGAAGTACCTCCTCTGCTCTACTTGATGAACCACGGAAAAGCATAGGATGACGTGAGATGTGAGAGTCGCCCACAGAGAATATGAGGGGGACGCTCCCCCCAAATGGGTATGTTCTGCCTTCCAGGGTTTAGCTAAGTTTTTCAGTTAGACTTGAACAAAACAAAGTCTTCACCTTCACATGTTAGCAAATTCCCAAACTGGTCTTTCTTGGACGGTGCCAAAGAAGAGAACACTGGGTGTACACAGACTGTCAACAAGTGAAATATCTTTTGGAATGACTGACAGCAACGGTGCAGGGGTGGGGTGGATAATGAGAGACAGGTTAGGAGTGGGCGGGGTGTACGCAGGCCAGAGAGAGAAAAGCCCAAGGGGCAGGTATGTACTCGTAGTTGCCTCCTCCCCTAACAACCGTGAGTTGGGCTAACAACACCTTTAAGAACACTATGTTTATATGGCTCATACACATACCTCAAAGGATTTTATTATTTACATTTTATTGAGATTATATGTTACCACACTGTCGAAGAATAAGAAGGGTTAGACATAGCCCCATTTTCACATTTTTTTTAAGATTTTATTTATTTATTTATTTGACACACAGAGAGAGAGCACAAGAAGGCAGAGCAGCAGAGGGAGAGGGAGAAGCAGGCTCTCCACTGAGCAGGGAGCCCGATGCGGGGCTCGACCCCAGGAGCCTGGGATCATGACCTGAACTGAAGGCAGCCGCTTAACTGACTGAGCCACCCAGGTGCCCCACTTTTCACATTTCTTTTGAAGCATTTAGGTACTTACTGTGAGTTCTTAGATAAGAGTAGGTAGCATCTATGCCTGTAATAAACCCTTAAAACAAAACAAAAACATTGTCCACCAAAATATATTATATGCCTATTTTTTGCCTCAGCAATTCTACTTATGGGACATTACCTCAAGACATACTCCAAGTATGGATCAGTACTCACACAAGACAGTTAACTGTCGCTTGTTTATTAAAACAAAAACAAAACAAAACTAAACTAAACTAAAAGCACACCAAATGCTCATTAAAAGAACGCTCTGAGAGTACATTGTACAATAGGATACTCTGAGGCATTTAAAAGGAATAATGTAAATCTAGATGTACTGACCTAAAAAGATACTCATAATCTAGACTTCAGTTAAAACACAAAGTATATTAAGAGCCTACCCAAAGGAAGAGGTTTACTTGCATGTAAACGTCTAGAAAATACACAGAAGGATGTACAACAAACTTAAGGGAATATATGGAGGGAGGGACGTGGGTGGCTCGGCCGGTTAACTGTCTGCCTTCGGCTCAGGATTTGATCCCCGTGGGATGGAGTCCCTCATCGGGCTCCCTGCTCAGCGGGGAGCCTGCTTTTCCCTCTGCCTGCCATTCCCCCTGCTTGTGCTCTCTCTCTCTAACAAATAAATAAATAAAATCTTAAAAAAACAAAATGAAACAAAACAAAAAAACCCTGAAATATATGGAGGGATCATGGGGTTCTTATGTCCTTTTTTTTTAAAATAGGCTGCACACCCAGAGTGGAGCCCAAAGTGAGGCTTGAACTCACAACCCTGAGAAGGTCTAAGCTGAGATCCGGAGTAGGACGCTTAACTGATTGAGTTACCTGGGCCCCTCATCTTAAGTCATTAAAAAAAAAAAAAAAAAACAGTAGAGATGACTTTTTTAACTTTAATTTTTTTTTTAAATGAAAATAACACACAGGCAGTTGTGTTTCTGTACTCCAGGAACAATCGGAAAAGGAAATCAAGGAGACAGATTCATCTACAACTGCCTCCAAAGAACAAAGTATTCAAGAGTAAATTTAGTGGAGGTAAAATACTTGTACGCTGAAACTATAAAACGATGCTCAAATAAGCTAAGACGGAGGTAAATACACAGCAGGACCTCACGCTTTTGTGAACTGGAAAACAATACTGTGAAGATAGCAACACTGCCCTCTACAGAATCAGTACAAGCCCTAGCAACAGCTTTTTTTTTTCCTTCCAGAAAGAGAAAAGCTGATCCTTAAATTCATATGGAAATGCAAGGGGCTCTGAATATGCCAGAGCATATTGAAAAAGAAGAATAAAGTTGGAAAATTCACGTTTTCCAATTTCAAAACTTGCTATAAAGCTACAATTATCAAAACGGAGTAAACTGACACAAGGACAGACATACAGACTAATGGGGAAAGAAACTAAAGGTCCAAAACTAAATCCTCAAAAAAACCCAAAAACAAAAAACCCAAAAAAAACCCACAAAACTAAATCCTCACATATATGACCAATTGATTATTTTAAAGGGTGCAAAGACCATTCAATGGGGGAAAGAGAGACCCTTCAACAAATGGGACAACTAGTTACCCACATACAAGAGAATTAAGTTGGACCCTGACCTCATACCTTACAAAAAATTACATCAAAATGGATTAATACGCTAAACATAAGAGAGAAAAACACAAAATTCTTGGAAGGAAACATAGGAACAAATCTTCCTGACTTTGGATTAGGCAGCAATATTTAGATAGGACATCAAAAGCATGAGCAACAAAAGAAAAAAACAAATCACTTGGACTTCATAAAAATAAAAAACTTCTGTATGTCAAAAGAAATTACCAAGATAGTGAAAAGACAAGAATGGGAGAAAATATTTGCAAATCATATACCGACAAGGGTCTAGTATCCAGAAGATATAAAGAACTCTTACAACTCAACAACAAAAAGGCAACCCAATTTATTTTTTAAAAGAAGACCCAATTTAAAAATGGCCAAAGAGGATGCCCGGGTGGCTCAGTCAGTTAAACGTCCGACTCTTGATATTAGCTCAGGTCATGATCTCGGGGTCCTGGCATCAAGGCCCACATCGGGCCCCCTGTCCAGTGGGGAGTCTGCTTCTCCCCCTGCCTCTGCTCCTCCCCGGCTTGTGCTCACTCTCTCTCAAATAAATAAATAAAATCTCCCCCTGCCTCAGCTCCTCTCCGGCTTGTGTTCGCTCTCTCTCAAATAAATAAATAAAAATCTCTAAAAAATAAAAATAAATAAAAATAGATAAATTTTAGAATTGATATTTCTCCAGAGAAGATATACAAATGGCCAGTAAGCACATGAAAAGATGATCAATATCATTTGTCACTAGAGACGTGCAAAACAAAACCACAATTGAGTACTACTTCATAGTCACAAGGATGCTACAACAAAGAAAAAAAAAGGAAAAACACGTGTTGGCAAGGATGTGGAGAAACTAGAACTCTGCATGGGAATATAAATGTAAATGGTACAATGTCTGGGGAAAACAGTTTGACCGTGTCTCAAAAAAGTTAAATAGAATTAGCATATGACCCAGCAATTGCCCCTCTACATACATACTTAAAAGAACTGAAAACAGGGACTCAAATACTTATGTTCAGAGCACTGTTATTCAAAATAATCAGTAGGTGGTAAAAACCCCAGATGTCCATCTACAGATAAATAAATTTAAAAACTATAGCATAGACAGCCTCTTCAACAAATGGTGTTGGGAAAATTGGACAGCCACATGCAGAAAAATGAAATTGGATCATTTCCTTACACCACACACGAAAATAGACTCAAAATGGATGAAGGATCTCAATGTGAGAAAGGAATCCATCAAAATCCTTGAGGAGAACACAGGCAGCAACCTCTTCAACCTCAGCCGCAGCAACATCTTCCTAAGAACATCGCCAAAGGCAAGGGAAGCAAGGGCAAAAATGAACTATTGGGATTTTATCAAGATCAAAAGCTTTTGCACAGCAAAGGAAACAGTTAACAAAACCAAAAGACAACTGACAGAATGGGAGAAGATATTTGCAAATGACATATCGCATAAAGGGCTAGTGTCCAAAATCTATAAAGAACTTAGCAAACTCAACACCCAAAGAACAAATAATCCAATCAAGAAATGGGCAGAAGACATGAACAGACATTTCTGCAAAGAAGACATCCAGATGGCCAACAGACACATGAAAAAGTGCTCCACATCACTCGGCATCAGGGAAATACAAATCAAAACCACAATGAGATACCACCCCACAGCAGTCAGTATGGCTAAAATTAACAAGTCAGGAAATGACAGATGCTGGCGAGGATGCGGAGAAAGGGGAACCCTCCTACACTGTTGGTGGGAATGCAAGCTGGTGCAACCACTCTGGAAAACAGCATGGAGGTTCCTCAAAATGTTGAAAATAGAACTACCCTATGACCCAGCAATTGCACTGCTGGGTATTTACCCTAAAGATACAAACGTAGTGATCCGAAGGGGCACGTGCACCCGAATGTTTATAGCAGCAATGTCTACAATAGCCAAACTATGGAAAGAACCTAGATGTCCATCAACAGACGAATGGATAAAGAAGACGTGGTATATATACACAATGGAATACTATGCAGCCATCAAAAGAAATGAAATCTTGCCATTTGCGACGACGTAGATGGAACTAGAGGGTATCATGCTTAGCGAAATAAGTCAATCGGAGAAAGACAACTATCATATGATCTCCCTGATATGAGGGAGAGGAGATGCAACATGGTGGGTTAAGGGGGTAGGAGAAGAGTAAATGAAACAAGATGGGATTGGGAGGGAGACAAACCATAAGTGACTCTTAATCTCACAAAACAATCTGAGGATTAATGGGGGGAGGTGGGTTGGGGGGGTGGGATTATGGACATTGGGGAGGGTATGTGCTATGGTGAGTGCTGTGAAGTGTGTAAACCTGGCGATTCACAGACCTGTACCCCTGGGGATAAAAATATATGTTTATAAAAAAAAAAAAAACTATAGCATACCCATACAACAGAATGCTATTCAGTCGTATGCCACAGCATGGGTGAGCCCTGAAAACATGCTAAGAAAAAGAAGGCGAACAAAAAATATTGCATATTACACAACTGCATTTATAGGACAGATCCCGAATCAGTAAATTCAGAGACAGCAAGCAGATGAATGGTTGCCAGAGGCTGAGGGAGGAGGGAATAAGGAATTACTGCTTAACGGGTATAGGGTTTCCTTTCGGGGTAATAAAAATGTTTGAAACTAGACAGAGGGGGCAGCTATGCAACACTATGATGTGCTGAATGCCATTGAATTGTTCGTTTTTAAATTATTCACTTCTACGCATATGAATTTCATGTCACTGAAAACAAATACTACTAAAAAAAAATAATACAGGAGAAGAGCAAAACAGTAATTCCCCATGAGTCACCTTCCGCTGGAATAGTAAGATGGTGGTACCAGTGCAGAAGGGCGCCTTCCGCATCCAGATAGGTCCCTGGGGAGCAGTCTGGATGGATAAAGGACTGTCACCAGGGAAAATGACACATACTCAAAACCAGCAACTGTTCATAAGCACTGGCTCTGGGGGCTGCCTGAGAAACAGACCAGAATGAGGGCTGAGAGGTCACACAGCCCTCTCTCTCCAAACTTCATCCACAGCGATGGACACCTGAAGGCGTCCCACACCCTCCTCTATAGGGGCGGAAAGAGAACAACAGGCACTCCACCACCCACACAAGGACCCGGGGCAGGGACTTGGGAACGATCTATTGATCTGGGATGAAAGTGGTTTGTTACCATTTTACCAATCTCTAGAAATTAACATCTCCCCATTCCGTCAGCACGGATCCTCTGGGGGGTCATCTATCAGGAAACACATCCTCAGCAGCAACAGGACGGCTGTGTACTTGACTCTCTGGGTCTTGTTTTTGTGTGTGTGTGTGGTGGTAGAGTTTAGCGGGGAGGGAACAGGGGTGCTCCTGCCAAAGCACGAAGTCTCCCTTGCAGGGTGCTTGCCTGGCAAGAGAAATTCACACCAGAAAAAGCACTGTCCTTTTAGCCACTCATTTTCTGGGTCCTATAAATTAACTCTTCGTTAAATTACTCTTTCTCTCCACAGGTACCAACAACTGCATTTTAATTTAAGCTGTCTGCTTTGGCCATCTCCACGGGGTTATGGGGAAACGAGAACTTCAGCTCAAACGGCAGCTTTTCAAAACTCCTTAAAATCGAAACGCTTCTCGGATAAGAAAGAATGACAACTTCAAGTTCTGTATCTTCACTTGTTAATTCTCTTGATGAGAACAAGCAGGTCATCGATACAAAGTAGCAAAATCAAAAAGCGTTTCTCTTATGTTCGAGGAAGCTGGGATAAGAGGAACAGGGACCTCGACTCTCCCAATTTTCACATTCAATTGTCCACATTCTTCCTCATTTTAAGTGTGACTATTACATATTCCTAATGCTGTTTAAAAAACTCTAGACACTAACAGTTGAAACCCATTCGATATTTTTAAATACTGAAAAATATCTACACTTGTTGATCTCAGTTTAAGGAATAAAGAAAAAAAAAAGGCTCGTGAATTCTCCACTTCATTGCACTGGATCTCAAGACATTTTATAAAATATAAACCAGCTCAAGCTCATTAGCAATTTGAGATTTTACAGTGTTTCTGCTTCCCTTCAATCCTTGGCAGGGCTGGTTTCCATCACTTCCTCCCGAGTTCTTAAAATGAGACCCCTCTGTTAAGGGTTAGATTTAGAGACTTACAAAGTCAAAAAGAAATCATAACTCCTGCACTTTTAATCATCCATCCTCCTGGTCGATGATTTACCCCGTACTTCCCACCAGGAAATGAAGAAAGTTTTGAGAAACGAGTTATTCCCAATGTAAATCTCCAGTCAGCCTCTGTCAATCATGTTAGCCTTTCCCCGGGGGTAGCCTTTCCCCATCTCCTGCCTGAAAACTACACTACTATTTAATTGCTTTGTGACTTCACATTTTATTAAGAGGCAGAAAAAACATAAAGAGCTAAAACAAGGAGATAAGCCCATGGCCATAAATTGTCCCCTTAAGCAATGAAACTTGCCTCTCTGGCACAGTAAGGTGCGCATTGTGAAAATCCCCTGACAAGTGCCATTCTGCAGGAGTCCTGGGTCCCCATCACTTACAGAAACCCCTCCGGGTCTCTATAGTGTGGCGCCATAGATCAGAACCCGGGGCGGTCAGCCGCCCTCTTCCCACTGCCAGCGTGAAGGGCACAGCCTGCGACTCACTGTGCTCTCTGACCCAGCCCACCCCTCAGTGTCTTCTATTCTCATGACCCCCCCCCCGCCAAAAAAGAGGCAGAAGAGAATGAGTGGAGAAAAATTCTATCCCCAGACAGCACCCCAATGTATGAGCCTCTCTCCCCAGAAATCAGCCCACGTGGTCTCTAACCCAGGGAAAACATCTTTGCTGAAGGCGTACCCTCATCAACGGAGAAGAGTATCCCCTTTCCCACCCCGCTGGCTTCCCTTCTGAGCCCCTATTTCTTCCTTTGCTGTAGGACGGAAACCCTTATCAGATTGTACCACATTCCTGAGTGTGCCCAAGCCCCTGCCCTCTGGAAGATTACATCCAGTGACTCAGGCAAGCCAAGCAGGACGTGGGGTTTCAAGCCCTGGGAAAAGATCAATTAGTAACTTCTCTAGCATGCTGCCAGCTAGGAAACAAAGGCTTCGAGTGTTGTGAAAGCCTACTGATGTGTATAAGAAAGTGGGCTTATGACATTGTTCCGGAAAAGCATGCAAGTATTTGCAGGGGGTGGGGAGGGGAGAGAGAGAGAGAGTGAGAATGCGCGTGCACGCGTGTGTGTAGTGTGTGTGTGTGTGTGTGTGTGTGCATACATACATGCATATGTAAAAACCTAAGCATAAAAAAGCCTGGCAGGACAGACAATAAACTTAGAAGTGGTTATATGAAGGGCTGATCCAGAAGGTGAAATCCAAGTGAGGTGCTTTTTTCTGTGTATGTGTTTTCTGACAATGGGTAGGTCTTGATTTTATCATTAATTTTAACGATGAAAGGTAAAATCTGGAAAAGAATGGTGACCAGTCTTTCGAAACCAAAAATCAGAACACATGATCTACACCGAGGCACATTCATCTCTCCTCTAAATGCAAGAGGCAGTTAAGGAAAAGTAATTTAGTCAGTGGAATGTGGAAGCTTCAAGATTTCATTAAGTTTTTAAGAAACAGGACACAGAATATCTAAAACAGGATTGCCTAAAATATCCAGCTGGTTTAGCAACATTCGATATTGAAAAAATGCAGCAAGTACTTAAGTTGGTAACATCATGTCTTCCTTCAAGCCATGGGAAGTGACCCCAGGAGCATTCCCTCCTGGTCCTGAGCCAGCGTGCTCATGAGGAATTTGGCTGAAGTCAATGAACAGTTCCTGCATTTACTTTTTGCAAAAGGACTACCCAAGGAATGATGAACA
Source organism: Enhydra lutris kenyoni (assembly GCF_002288905.1). NCBI lineage: Eukaryota > Metazoa > Chordata > Mammalia > Carnivora > Mustelidae > Enhydra > Enhydra lutris. The sequence continues at coordinate 9,235,554 of NW_019154117.1, forward strand.
AACAAAGAAATAAGAAACAACAACAGAGTCCCGAAGGAATTTGGGTTGGAGCGCTCTTAAAAAAAAAAAGAAAAAAAAAGACAACAATTGCAAGTGGCTACTTCATGTCTTCATGTCTGGAAAAATTAATCTGCATTTGTATTTCAAACTGTACTTCAAATTCAGTTTTACACAGATGAAATATTTAAAATCATGAAATAAAACCATAAAACAACAATAACACAACATAGGTGAATGCCTACGCAGTCGGGTGGTTGGACATGCGGATACTCATTCATTCTTTCTACAGATGTTGCAGAACGCCAGAAACCTAGCTGTGGACAACAGAGACTCAGCCCGTTCCCAGGGAGCCACAGGCTAGCGAAGAAAACAGGACAAAGTAAATCAACGCAAAGTAATTGCATACTGGTAAGTCTCAAAGGGGATAAAAAGGGATTATGAGATGGAGAATGCAGGAGGGAATGACCAAGCCCGGACACGAGAGCACTCTCTGAGAACCGGAAAATGACAAGAACAGGGAACCACTGACATGCACTTCTGTGCAAGGGGTCGATGTCTAAGATCTTTGCATAAATCGACCCATTTACACCTCCCAGCAGGTCTGAGATAAGTAAGGACTATTATGATGATGATGGCGATGTTCCAGGGGAGAAAAAGGGGAAGGGGTCCAAGGGCACGGAGCTGGGGAATGGGAAAGACAGGGGGACCCAAGCAGCCTGCTCTGGGGTTCTCTCTCGGGAACTGCATCTCTGAACAAGACAGAGTCAGCCACAAGCGTGTGAGCACAAGCATGAGTGCATGTGGGTCTGTGCACACGCGTGTGTGTGTTCACAAAGGAACAGCTCCTGCAGAATCCTGGGGGGCAGGAAAGATGTTGGCACGATCCCTGGAATAGAAAGGAGGCCAGGGGTGCTGGAACACAGTGTTAGACGGAGAGTAACAGAGGTGAGGCTGGAGATCAGGCAGAGCTGGGTCATGTCAGGCCTTGCAGGCCACAGGGAGGAGACTGCCAGGACAGCCCAGGAAGGGTACACCGGGACGGACGACACTTGAAAAGAAGTCCTTGTACTGTGCAAGGGCGGACTGTAGGGGTAATACCTCCAGGCCTGCCTGCTTCCTAGTTAGTCTGTATGGGGACCACAGGGAAAAGATTTCACTACCAAAAATTAAATATTTGCTTCCTTTTAAAAACACCATACAGAAGTCAAAGGACATGAAAACTTGCAATATTTTTATAATAGAAGATATTTTATAATAAAAACCCTCTTGCACATCAGTAACAAAAAAAGCAAATGTCTCTCTGGAGATACGGGCAAAGGACAGGAACTGAGAATGCAGAGGAGAAAAATTAATGGTTCATAAATATATGACAAACGTTCACTTGTCCACAAAACTGGATAAAGTTTTTTTTTTAATTCTATTTTAATATTAAGAGGAGTCTGGAGAAAGTATCTCTTGCATACTGTCAGTGGACTCTGTAAACTGGTTCAGATTTTTTAGGTAATAGAGATCAAAAACCTTTCCTGAATTTATATTAAAGATCATTAAGAGTAGCCTCAAAAATAGTTCGGAGCACATGCACTGACACATGTTATGGTGACAGATGGTGATGAGCACTGAGTAGTGAATAAACTGGTCAAATCAGTCCGTTGTATACCTGAGACTAATAACAACACTGTATGTCGATCACACTTCAATAATAAGAACATTTATGCTGCCATGACCACTGATACAGAGAGAAGTTTACAGTATATCAAGAAAAGCAAGTTGAAGGGCGCCTGGGTGGCTCAGTCGGTGAGCGTCAGACCCCTGACTCCAGCTCAGATCATGATCTCGGGGTTGTGGGATCGACCCCCGTATCGGGATCTACACTCAGCGCAGAATCTGCTTGGGATTCTCTCTCTCCCTCTGCCCCTTCCGCTGCTCTCTCTTTCTCTCTCTCTAAAATAAATATATAAATCTTTTTTTTTAAAAAAGAAAACCAAGTTACATTTTTATATTCGAAAATCTTATTTTATATTTAAAAATCATATACATACAGTAAATCTTCTGGAAGAACATTAACAGTGGGTATTTAATGGTGGTAGGATTATGCATATTAAATACGTCTTTTGGGGGGCACCTGGGTGGTTCAGTGGGTTAAGCTTCTGCCTTCAGGTCATGATCCCAGGGTCCTGGGATTGAGCCTCACATCAGGCTCTCTGTTTAGCAGAGAGCCTACTGCCTCTCTGCCTACTTCTGCCTACTTGTGATTTCTCTCTCTCTCTCTCTGTGTCAAATAAATAAATAAATAAATAATCTTTAAAAAAATACATCTTGTCTACTTATCTTTTATTTTTCTACAGCCAATATACACTGCTTATGACAGTAAGAGAACTAAGCAAATAAACTATCTAGATCACCACGTAAAAAGGCTAAATTGCCTAGTAGAGGGGGTCACAGACAGGAGATGGTATAGACCGAAGATGAATCAGGAAATGGTGTGGTAGAAAGGGACTTCTAGAGGCATCTACGTAGTCTGAAACTTCGTTTCACAGATTAAGAAGTCACCGACCCTCTTCCCACTTCACGTACTCTGTGCCTGATGATTAGCACAGCCCCTGCAAGGCTCATTAAGCCGCCTTGCACCGTGTGACAAGAGTGTGTAAATACGGTCACTGCAGTTCTCAGTTTCTGAGTGACATCATCTGGGCCCTGCCTCTGTGGCCACAAAGGTCTTTAGAGGCAGCGCCTTGGATCCCTGGTCCATTTCACACCAGGGCTACTCTGATTAGTTCCTCTTTCTCAAATCAAAAACTGCAAACCCACCGCTCTTAGCCTCAACAAATACTTTCTTCTTTCCCCATTCTGGAGTTACATTCAGGTCCTAAGTCTCGAGCACCCTCAAATATTCCTTTCCAAGTCAAAGCATCTGAGTCTACACCTGCCATCTCTTCCCTCCCTCCTCCTCCACCTCCCCCCAGCCCCAGGTGGCATCCCACTTTGCTCCTTCCTTTTCTAGCACATTCTAGAGCTGGGTATCGACCCCTGTCCCTCCCTCAGCTTTCCAGTATGTCACGAAGCACCAAGAATGAGGGTTTCGCACCAGAAAGCCTGGGTACACACCCAGCTCTGCTACCGACCACTTCCATGAGCTGAAGTGAGCAGGTCACTTAATTCCGCCTCTATAAAGCAAGGTTAACAACAGCTGGTCCAGCTCCTCACGGCTCTGTCGTGACGATCCCGCGAAGTAAGGCGTGGGAAAGTGCTCCGTGAGCTCATAAAGCACTTTTGCATTCTACTGATTTCACACGCCTGTTATTACTATCTCCTCATTACCTGGGACCGGTCGGCTCCCGCTGGGGCAAGAAGGGCTTACATGTCACCTTCAGCTTCCCCACAGTGTCAACACCAACAACACAGCTGTGTGAGCACTTCAGCTCTTATCGTGAATGACAAATTTGGTAATAATCGTATGTCACTGCAAACAAGTATAACCTTTTTTCTTAAAAATTATAGAAGCATGGACTTTTTTTTTTTTTTTTTTTTTTTTTAGTATTTTCAGAGAGAGAGAGAGAGAGAGAGAGAACATGAGCAGGAGAGGCAGAGGGACAGAGACTCTCTGACAGACCGCGGGCTCATCACAAAGCCTGAGGCGGACCCTGACCTTACAACCCTGAGACCTCACAACCTGAGCTGAAATCAAGATTTGGATGCTTAACCGACTGGGCCACTCAGGGGCCCCTGAGCATGGACTTCTGGAAGACAGTACTAGCCAACAGTTACCTAAGCACATACCAAGAGTCAGCTATCACCTAGCAGCCCTGTGGGAGAGGTTCAGTATTATTTCCATTTTACTGATGGGAAGACTGAGGGAGAGTAGCTCAGCTGTGATTTGAACCCAGGCATCTAGCACTAGCGCCCACGCTCTTCTAACCCACTGTTCTGAGACTCCTTTGTGACAAGGACTGAAGCAGAGAGAGAGAAACCAGGCAGGAGGCCGGCTCTAGAGTATGAGAGGTGGGCCACCTGGAGTCTTTTAACAAACAAACGAACTTACTCAAATTGCCAACAGCCAGTGTTGCTGAGGGCTTAGGGTCATCGGGCACTTCCCTATGCCACTAGTTAGAATATAAACTGGTACAGCCTGTTGAGAAGACCATTAGTGGAGTGAATCAGAAACCAGAATGGAACATTCCCACATTCCCGCTGACTCAGCCGAGCCCCTCGGAGCGGGATGTCCTCGGGAAATAAGCATGCATGTGCACGACAGTTGCACAAAATGAGACAGGGCAGGGAAGCCAGAGGGCGTCACCGTGTAAGTGAACAGCACACACATAAAAAATGATGCTATAGATAAAGAGGAATAAGCATTTGCGTTTTCTCCCCCAGGTTTTATTTATTTCTTTGAGAGAGACAGAGATAGCGCCAGAGATGGCAAGAGAGAGCGCCAGTGGGGAGAAGAGGGAGAAGCAGACTCCCCACTGAGCAGGGAGTGGGACTCGATCCCAAGACCCCCAAGATCATGACCTTAGCCGAAGACAGACCCGTAACCGACTGAGCCACCCAGCGGCCCGAGGAATAAGCATCTTCTTAAAGAAAAGAGATATGCAAAAAATAAATAAATTTTTAAAAAGCCAACCTTATCTAACCGGTTCAAGTTCTGAGTGGGTTCACCAGCTGTGTGAGCATGGGCAAGCCATTTAATTTCCCTGCACCTCAGTTTTCTTACGTTTAAATGGGGATAACAAAAGAGACACTTCACCAGCTTGTGAGAATTCATAAATTAATACATGTCAGGTGCTGGGGAGAGAGTCCAGCATAAGGCAAGCCTGTGGTAAATGTTACTCGCTTTGCAAATATCTAGCCAGTTGGCACACATAACACTCACGCACAACACACAGACACATGTCATCACAAATATCTGTAATATAAATATTACAAGTAACGCATCTAAATTTGAACACGGATTTTCTCTGGAAGTGGAAGGACAGGCTTTCTTTTTTTTCCTCCTTTTAAATTCTCTGTAGGTCTGAAATTCTCTTTACTTGACTAAAGCCAGCAATATATTAACACTGAAGTATCTCCATTTTTTCCAAGTGGCCTTAGTAATACTCCTTTCCGTCTATTCACCTTCCCTAACATAATCCACTCCATGCATATTGTGTTTAGGGAAATAGGGTACTTCTACTGATTTAATCCGAGGAGTAATACGTTTTCCCCTTTATTCTTGAGAGCCAAGCAGCTAGCTCATATTTTATCCTATAAAAGTCTCTCCTGCCCTCTTACACATTTACAGAGGAAGGGCACTCCGCAAGGCTTATGAGAGCATTAAAGTTCAGGGCAGGTGGGGAGGACTGGATCGAGGGCTCCAAAAAGCAAAGGTAAAGGGGACAAACATGACAACCTCAGAACAGACACACGGAAAAAGTCCACCTCACCTCAGTCAGGTCAGGCCAGAAGATGACTGTAATCAGTGTCCCGGACCCATGGACGATCTCCCTCGTGTGGTCCGAAGACGGAGGCAATTCAGCTGTCCCGCAGGCTGTCCAGCCGTGTGACGATCATTCTGAAAGGAAAGGAAGCCCGGTGAGGGAAATGTCGGGGAGCCATATCCTTGCCAGGCCCGGGACCTGCAGGAGAGGGGAGTCCATTAGTGGGATCAGCTGCGGAGTGGAGACATCAGACTTAAGTCATTTTCCGGGGTGGGGTGGGGAGGTGGTGGGAGGTGGAGGGTGCAGGCCAGCAGGACAGACGGCCCAGGAGAGGATGCAAACGGGGGTGTCCTTTGCTCTCAGGACAAGCTTAGCTGCTCACTCTCGGGGTACGTCCCCGTCCCTTCGAAGACGACGGCTGGTGCCTCCCAGACTTGCACCGTTAGCCCCCACGGCTGTTCCTGTACTAGTCAATCTGTACAGAAGGCAGCTCGCTAACACCGTCCATTTTTACATCTCGGTGTCCCTGTCATTTCGGAGTCGGACCACTCCGTAAGAGACACGAGGCCTTTCTCAGGAAACTCGTTCCATCAAGGACTTTCTCTGTGTGCGGCAGTTCCCTGGGATTCCAACCTTGGGATGGTTTTCCAGCCATCCCTCCTTGTGGGACCACTTCAGAGCCCCTGTCCCCTGCAATGTCCCACAGCTCTCCACCACTACCCTCCAGATGCTGCGGCACCCCAGCTGCCCCCAGCAGCAGCCTCGGGCCTGGCCTCGCCCCACGGCTCACCACCCACCCAGGCTCCCTCACAGAGCAGCTGCTCCCATCCTCCTCCTACCTGTGCCCCCTCGCAGCCCCCCTCCCCTGGGTCTCAGTTCTCTGGACCTCAAAGTAAAGAACAGACTACAATGGTCTCCATCCTCATTGTGCTTGGAAGTCAGATGTCCCTGCGCTTAAATTCTGGCCCAGGCGCTCCCCGCCTTCCCGCGGAGCGCAGTCTGCCACGTGTAAGTTGGGAACAGGCTGTCTACCCCCTAAGGTCACTCTAAAGGTAAGAACTATAGCAGACCATGTGCCTGACGTACAGCAGAGGCTTGAGAAATAGGAGTGCTCCCCACCCCACCTTAGAGGATATGTGCAGATCTAGACTTTGCTGGTCTTCGAATTTCCAAATTGAGCGTTCTCTTATATCTGGATCCTTGGCGGTAATGATATTCTCTTCTGGCAAACATAAACTGCTCTGAGAACCTTCAGCGCCTTCCATAATCTAGCTCTACTCTACCTCATCTTCCTCCAACGTCCAACAAACTCCGTCTGTCCTCGCCAGGCTAAGTCTTCCTAGGTTCCAAAGAACACACCCTTAGACCCTATCTGTGGACCCATCACTCCCCATGGGGGCCGCGGCTTTCCTTATTCCCCGTCAAGGCCCAGCTGAGCCCCTGGCCCTCCCAAGGCCCACGTTCCAGGCGATTTAACCCTCACACGGAGTCCTAACAGCACTGACAGTTGTTTCGTGTTTATTAAGCTCAGTGGTCCAGCTGGAACGGGGCTATTTTGATTATTTTAAGTTTTTCACTTTAGACCATGTTTCAGTGTTTATAAGCCAGGTACTTTTGGGATCAGCTTTGCAAATGCTTTTTGAAATTTATATGCTTTTGTGCCTTAATGTAATAAGATTTATTTTTTTTTAAAGATTTTATTTATTAGACAGAGACACAAGGAGAGAGGGAAGGCAAGCAGAGGGAGGTGGGAGAGGGAGAAGAAGGCTTCCTGCCGAGCAGGGAGCCCGATGCGGGGCTCAACCTCAGGATCCTGGGATCGTGACCTGAGCCAAAGGCAGATGCTTAACAACTGAGTCACCCGTGCCCCAAGATTTTTTTTCTTTTTTTTAAAGATTTTATTTATTTATTTGACAGAGATCACAAGTAGGCAGAGAGGCAGGCAGAGAGAGAGGAGGAAGCAGGCTTCCCGTGGAGCAGAGAGCCCGATGTGGGGCTCGATCCCAGGGCCCTGAGATCATGACCTGAGCCGAAGGCAGAGACTTTAACCCACTGAGCCCAACCCCAAGATTTTTTTTTTTTAAATTAATGCCACCATTTTCATTTCCCCGGAGTCTCACCTGGGAGCTTATTCTGACAGCAATGAGGAAACCATACACAGAAAACCCAGGGGCCTCCTCACGGAGCCAGGAGAAGAGTTCTAAGCACATCAGGCACCTACAGATTTTGTGTCAGGGCACACACTGAGAAGCCAGCTTGTGATCAAACCCTCTGCATCAACGGGGGGGACTCACAGTACAGAAAGGGGACTGGCTGCCACTGTTTACCTCAAGAAAGACGGTGGCTGTGATTTCAGGGCTACATGAAGGTTCTAAGGGGGATGACAGAAGAAAGAGTGAGAGAGAAAGAACCACCTTGGAAGGAGACACAGAGGCGGGGACACAGGCAGAAGAACCGTGCAGAAGAGAGCACAAGCCCAGAGAAACAGGAGCGATGTCGAAGGCTGTGGATGGGGGACTCACAAGAGGTCCCTGAACTTCACTAGTAAGGTGGCCACTGGTGACCCCTGGGGACAATTTGCAATCGTGCTGGTACAGGACGCAAGCTGAAGGGGACTGAGCAGAAAGCAGCAGGGCAATGGAGACAAGCAGAGATAAGCCACAGAGTTTGTCCCTGTCATTTTGTACCCGGAAGCTTACCCGACTTAAACCAGTAAAAGTACCTCCTGTCGCTTATTCCCTCGCTCCTGGCTTCGCCATGTGCAGAGCTCAGTCACCAAAAAATAAATGACAGCAGACCCTCTCTGCCCAGCACCCCCCGGGCGTGCCTGCTTTTGCTTCTCTAAGAAACCTTCCAGAACTATTCAACGGCCATATGCTGTCCACTTTCAGCATCGAAATTCTATTTCCCTGCTTCAGGAAATTGATAGTTATCCACTTATCAGAGAAAACAAACATGCAAAAAAAACCCCCAAACCCACATACTACAATGTGTCAGGTCAAAAGGAGCAAAAGTCCAGGTTCAGGTGAGATTCTAGATGATGACCTCGGGGTGACTTGCATAATTTACGCTAAACTGTCAAAAAGAGAACTTTAAACATTTTTGTCTTCCTTCAAAATAGGGCTTTAAGTTTAGAGCAATCAGACAGGTACCTCTGAAACTAAGAATATGCTGTATGTTCATTAATTGAATTGTGAAATGAACTGAATTGGATTTAAATGTAAAAAAATTTTTAAAAAGAAAAATCAGATATGAATAAAGAAAAAATGATAAGCATTATTAGCATTTTTAATCTTCTGCTTTGGTAGGTACTCATGACACATTTAAAAACATAATACACTAAAGTGTCTCCAGTGACTTAGAGACTCGGTAACAGAATTATCGCCAGCTGTGTTTCCAGTGACATTTCTTTCTCAATAGTAACTCCGGTCTCTCTGCCAGTAGCTCCCCAGCCTACCAGCTTCTGTACCGACCCTTCTACCCTTTGCCTTAACAAACTCTCTTCTCCCTCCTCTGTCACGTGTCTTGACCGCTGAAGAGCCGTTCTGGTCACAGGATAAATATTTCTGTTTAGGAACCAAGGCCATTTTATCAGCCCCTACAAACTTAACCCCATGGCCATTTACTTTCCAACATTCCAATTACCCTTCAAGGTTCTTCAGCAGGTTATACGTTGGTGATGACTGTGGTAACAGTAGACACGTGAGCCCGTGCTCTTGTTGGGGGTGCGGGGAGGCAAAGGCACTGCTGCATAAATATTTTATGTGGAGCTGATGCTGAAATCCTAGATGAGGAGGCATGCACAGGCCCTCGGTCATCTGCTGGTTGCCCAAGGTGGCAGAGTTTTCTTAATGCCGCGAGCAAGCTTTGCCACCTGCTAGAGGGTTCTCCTTGATTTACTCCTAAATATATCCACCCCCAACACACACATACCCCAAATGTTTTTGTTTTTTGATGCCGTAACTGAGCTGTGGGCCAGGCTGCAGATGACGTAAGAGCGAAGGATGGCGGCTGATCCGTGAAAGTGTCTCCAGTCGCCGTCAGCCTGGTGTGCGCAAAGTCTGAGGGCAAAAGTGCGCCGTGTATGGGAGCCAGGTAGGGAGCCCCCCTGTGGGAGTAGTAAGAGAACTAAATCCCCCCTCACCAGAGAAGGGAAAAAGGAAAAGCTCTCCTGATGCTTGTACGAATTCACGGGAGAGGCATGGAAAGTGCTTAGGAAGGGGAAGGCCACTCTTCTGCAATCGACAGTTTCCCAGCGGGCTCTGGAAACAGTCCAACAACAAATGCCGTTATGCACCTGGTTTGGAGCAGAACCAGCTCCCTCCAAATCTAGAGCCTAGAGGAAGAGCAGGAGATGCCTCTGAGTGGTGACCCGACCCAGGGGACGGTGGCTCGTGCCTGCAGAGGAGCTGGGCCAGCTCGAGGCCTGGTTGTTGGCTGGGCGTGGACAGTCTCCACCCCGGGGCGGGAGGCGTCTCCATGTGTCTGCCTGGCCCCGCTTCCTCATTCCTGGGCCTAGAGGGCTCTGGCTTCCCTGCACCAGGAAGGCTGTGGTCGGAAGGAGAACGTGGCTAAGATTGTTGCAGGAGAGCTGAGGGTGAAACCGTGGAGCAGCGAGCGTCACACCTGCTCGCTGGCTTACCCACAGACACGCAGGGGCCCAAGGGAATGGCAGGATGGGGAGCCTGGACTCCTCGTGTGACAAAGTGCCGCCCTCCCCCGCCTCAGTTCTGACCCAGCAGCAGCAGGGATCAGTGTGAAGAGATGCCCCGGGGGCCTTCCGACGTCATGACCAAGAGCAGGTCATGACCTACTTCAGCCCATCTAGGGAGGGCGACACGGGGGAGAGCCACCAGCCTCACCTTTCCGCTACCACTAGTGATGCTGAGTCAGAGGAGCACAGCATTTCTTCACCCCGAGTCTGTGCACCAAGACTCTTCCCCAATCTGAATTCACCACTGAGTGAGCAAATGAACCCATGATGCCGAAAGGATTAGCATCTAACAACCTATACATATTTTCTGAGTCTTCGTTCAGATTCACCGATTTCCATCAGGAGATGAGAGCGTTACTCAGAGGAAGGGATGCCCTCCCAGGAGGGACTCAGGAGGCTTTTCCACCACGCGGGCATTCACCGTGAACTTCAGCCTTGCTCGTCACCAGGACTGTTTAAAGGGTCTACACTGACAGAGGCAGGTGTCACCGGAGGCATCACACGCTCGCAGCCACGAGGCCTCGTGGGGTGGAGTCACTTCGGGAAATCCACGGTCATCCGTGACCCTGATGCCCCAGTCTGCCCCAAGGTTCTTCAGGTCCTGCAGCCAGATCTTCTGGGAGCCAAAGAGGACTCCTCCCCCACAGTGCAGAACTAATGAATAAACCCACAGCAACATGTTCGTGGTATGCGTGGGGGGAGGCTGTTGTCCTCCCCACATCAACTACTCCCTTCTTTGGAATGTCCTGACCCAGCCAGATGGTCAGAGCTGACTCTCCCATTCTGCCTCCCCGTATACACACATCTCACCCAGCCACGGCCTCACGGGGCCCATGAAGACGTCAGGCCCATGTGAAGCAAGACGCCTCTCCCATAGGGCTTCAAAGCAGCAGACGCTGACCGGGTGCCAGAAGCAGGTGGCCCAGGAACCGACGGGGGCGGGGGGGGAGGGGAGCTGAGAGCAGGCAAGACAGCACACAGCGCCCTCCCACCTCCTCATGCTCTCTGGTTTTGATCCTAGGTCTTCTATGAAGAGCCTGGATTCTCTGGGGTTGCTTCAGGATTCTGAGAAAGCCCTCCTCACACAAGAGAATACCTTCCTTTCCCGGTTACCATGTTCTCAGCCTAACAACTGGGGGCACCGAGCGAGCACTAGAGCACACCCGAGAAGGCAGAGCCAGGCTGGGGGTATGAGAGGCAGCAGGCGGGGGGTGCCTGGTGGAGTCCATGCTCTGAACTCGGAACACATCTCCACGTCTGGGCCTCTTGTCTCCCCATTTCAGCGTGCCTGCCCGCCAAATTGTGCCTCACCGAATCCTGTTTTTCTAGGCTTGCATGGTGAATAGCCTGCTTTAGCTGATATTTTACATATATACATAAATATATATGTATGAATGTAGTCCATTCCTCCTGTTTCCACCTGCTGACATTCTATTAAATCAAGATATGAAGGTAAAAGGACGTCTGGGTGGCTTAGTCGTTAAGCGACTGCCTTTGGCTCAGGTCATGATCCCGGGATCCTGGGATCGAGCCCTGCCTTGGGCTCCCTGATCAGTGGGGAGCCTGCTTCTCCCTCTGCCTGCTGCTCCTCCTGCTTGTGCTTTCTCTCTCTCTCTCTGACAAATAAACAAATAAAATCTTTAAGGAAAAAAAAAAGATATGAAGGTAAAACCCCGAGAGGGATATTTGCACTCTACATGGTGCCCACCCGGGTATAGGCTTGTCATCTTCAAGATGGAATTGTCAGCAGAGCTCGAGCCTGCGTTGCAAGACAAGTTAAACATCGCACAGAGGTGGGAGAAAATAGTTACCTAAAGTAACACAGTTAGGGGGTTTGGGGAGGTTTTTTGGGCAGAAAACTGGTAGGGTCTGGAATAACTTCCCCCATAAACACCCATGTGTAATTTCGTGATATGGTAAAGAACAGTCCAACTCGGTCAAGCTTATTTTCTCTTCACTTGTCATACAAGATTTTTCCTTAAAAACTTGCAATGATCTTGTAACAAGGTATAAAGCTAGCTGTTTGTGTATGTATGTAGCTTTTTGTAAAAATCAACAGTCCAATACATTCTTAAACTGCAACACTGTCCAGGAGAACAAAATTAAAATATATTCAATTTTTAAAATTTTACATAGAGGGCTCAAGGAAAGAAAAGCTTTTCTCTTCTAGGATTAATCAGAAGGAGAATAGTTAACTGACCATGTAAACGATACTATTAATACACACAACTTTTTTACCGTCTGTGGTTTGGCAAAGGGAAAAAAAAAAAAAAAAAGAAGTTACACTTGAGAAACTGCACAGGGAATAAGGAGCATTCTGTCATCCAAAGTACACCTCCTTACTTTGTATCTAGATTTTATATAAAGAAGGAAGAACATTTCCAACTTCAAGCAAAGAAAACAAAAGGTGAATGAAGGCTTGTACGTGTGTGAGACCAGATCAGAAAGTGCTTTCCCTCCGATGGGCTTACCTCCGATGAAGGCTCAGTCCTGCCCTTCAAACCATAAGCCCTGGGATGTAACGTTTCATACTCTCCAGCATTTCGACCCTCTTTCAGCTCTCCGTGGAGCAGGTGACCACATCTGAGGATGACCGGGGGCAAGGTGGCAGGAAGCCCCTCGCTGGACCCTGAGGCCTCGAGGAAAGGTGTGCAAGCAGATAACGACCCACTACCAGCACCCGGGCAGGGGTTCCGTATGGTGCCACTCTGAGCCACGGTGCACTCTTATCCCCAAAGTCTAAATGCCAAACATCTTTACTTTCCCAGAAAATTACAGCAAAGTGTACCATTAAAAACAAAACAAAACAAAAAAATGAAACAGGAGCACCTGGGTGGCTCGGTCGGTCAGGCGGCCGATTCTTGATTTGGGCTCAGGTCCTGATCTCGGGGATCCTGAGATCGAGCTCTACATTGGGTTCTGCATTCAGTGGTGAGACAGCTTCAGGATTCTCCCTCTCCCTCTGCACCAACCCCCCCCCTCGATCTCTCTCAAATAAATCTTAAAAACAAAGAAAACCAAGCACCTAAAACTAGCAGTTTTCAAATCTAAGCGTAATTCCGAATCCAAAGCATTAATCTATTAAAGCACAGATGGCCGGTTCCCACCCGAGTGTTGAGTCACCAGGTCTGGAGTGAGGCCTGAGAATGTCCATTTCCAACAAGTTCCCAGCGGACATGCGCTGCTGCCACAGGCAGGGCTGGTGGTGGTGTTGGGGGACGGGGTGGGGTGGGGGGAGCGGGCACCACATTTTGAGAACTACTGTCTTAAACAGAAGCAGACAAAGGGCGTGCACGAGCTCTACAGGACAGGGTACGAGCTTGGTGTGGACGACAGGGACAGCTGTTCACCACGCCACTCCCGTCAGGAGCAGGGAGTCAACCACTTTACGAGCCAGACAGGGTCCCTGCTCCCCTCTCCGGCATGTCTGTCCTAGAACTCCTGCTCCAGGGAGAGGCACCGAGCTCAGCAGGAGGGCCCCACATCTCAAGCACAAACCCCATGTCCTGTGACCCTGTGAGCTGGGGCGCAGCCCCCAACATGAAAGGACGTAGCAACAACGCCCAGTGCTCACCCATCAAAGAACCAAAGCTAATGGCCAATGTCACTCCTGAGAGTGAGACTCCAACCGGAACACGAGGAAGCAGCCACGAGGCCTGAGGGGTACAGTAAGGGCACACCCCCGACAGGAGAGGGGCTGGGGGAAAGGCACCTGCTGGAGAGATGCAAGACACACAGCAGCTCCCCTTCTTCTGCCTCTTGACCTGTCCTCTCTCCGCACTTTGAAAAGTCAGGCTGAGGGGCCTGTGGGGGCCATCTGCGCCAAGGAGGCTGCCCCCTGCTCCCCAGCCTATCTCCCCTCAGACCCCCGTGGGTCTGATCACCCTGGCGACTCTGAGCATTGAGAACGACACCCACAGGTACCAAAGCCGTGCTTCTCAAACTTGCGCCAAGGGCTCTGAAAACACAAAGTGCTGGGCTCTGACCTCCAGGTGCAGCTCCACAAGTCCGGGGTGAAGCCGATAATGCAGGTTTCTAACAAGCTCTCAGATGATGCCGATGGCCCAAGGACCACACTCAGAACCACCTGTTGAGCTATTCCTTGCTATTAACAAGAACACTATCTCCTTTAATTAGTTTATTACATGAAAGAGAATACGAATGTGGCTTTTGTCACCAACCCTGCGGCTGACCTCAGACAGGACAGCACTTTCTGTGCTTTAATTCTCCACCCGTAAACTGAGAACACCTACCTCCCAAATACTGTCGACCTGACTAAAGGTTATTACTGTGTAATTTAAAAGACCTCCCCCTCCACCAGCTGCTGCCTTGTCTTTTAGAATATTGCTGACTGCCTCAATAGAAATAATTTATAACATTTAAGACAAATACCCATAGCCCTTATCCACTAGACAAGATGGGAGAAATCTTTCTCTTTTAAAAAAGATAAAGCCTAGCCAATGTGAGCCTTCCCCAAATGCAGAATAATTGAAGATACTTTTGATTATTCCTCATGAAAAGAGATATTACTTGAGTCAAGTTCCATGTTATGTGTAACAACCAAGCAAAAACACACAGGTTTCAATTAGAAATATACATACTTTTTTTTTTTTTTTTAAGAGTGTGTACTTTCGACAGAGAATTACAAAATGTAATGGCTTCTTCCCAGTTGAGAACACAGGGTCGTACAATTGCCCATTTCAATATTAACAATCAGGTAAATGCCAGATTTCCATCTTGGGAAGTAAGAGCAGGGATCCAGGCTCATTTCCCCAGAGTGCTCCAGTCAACTAGGTCAGGCAGTAAAGTTCGCCAAGGAAATGCTCTCAACCTCATTAATTATCAGAGCCCAGGCTCTGGCATTTCAAGACAGAGAGCTGGCGCCCTGCCCAGCCACCCTCCTCCCGTTCCTCGGCCTTTATGGAATATTATAAGCACAGACCTCCTGTCACCTTTCCCAGGAGGGGAGTGGGGCTGAAGTGGGCCTTTCAAATATTTGCAGTCCAGGGGCCAAGTGAGTCCATTCTAGTGATGATCAGTGAGTTCTAACGGGACAATACGACTCTCTCCAGGACAAAGACAAAGACAGGTTAGACTGGCAAGCATCCTGGGAACACAGAGCACAGGTGGATGGGCAAAGCCAGCCGCTAGCTTCCTGCTCTCGGCCTCTAATGAAAGCCACCCGCAATTACAAGAATGAGAAGTGTGCTGTTCATTGACAGTTAACCCCATCTAATACTAAACATTCTCAAAGTGTGTATGTATCTCCTTTACCATGAAATGTAGGGAGCCTGGGCTTCCTCCGTCAGTCATTCTTACCCCAAGGGGGTAACTCTTCAGTCTTTTCACTCAGGATGTCTAGAGCAAACATCAATCCATCTCAAGGGAGAGCAGTGACTTATGATAGAGAAAACAAGAATACAACGGGGGAAAGAACAGTTCCTTCAATAAACGATGGGGGGAAAACTGGACAGCCACAGGCACAAGAATGAAACTGGACCTCTATTTTACACCATACACACACACAATCAACTCAAAATAGATGAGGCATCTGAATATAAGACCTGTGACCACAGAACTCCTAAGGTCAGTCTTGGTGATTTTTTTTTAATATGACACCAAAAGCAAAATAAACAAAAGCAAAAATAAACAAGTGGGACTAAATGGAACTAAAAAGCTTCTCCACAACAAAAGAGACCATCAATAAAATGAAAGGGCAACTTTCTGAATGGGAGAAAATAATTGCAAGTCATATATCTGATAAGGGTTAATATCCAAATTATATAAAGAACGTATACAGCTCAGGGCACCCAGTTGGCTCACTTGGTGGAGCATGTGACTCCTGATTTCAGGGTTGTGAGTTCAAGCCCCATGTTGGGTATAGAGATTACTTTAAAAAAAAAAAAGAAGAAGAAAGGAAGGAAGAAAGAAAATCTTAAAAAAAAAAAAAAGAACTCATGCAACTTAATAGCAAACAAAGCAAACCAATAAATAGCAACGCCACAAACCAATTAAAAAATGAGCAGAGGATCTGGATACTTTTCCAGAGATACAGAGATGGATAACAGGTACATGAAAAAGATGCTCTATAACATTACTCATCAGGGAAATGCAAACCCAAACCACAATGAGATGTTACCTCGCACTTGTTAGAGTGGCTAATACCGAAGACAAGAGGAGGAGTTGGGCACCTGGCTGGCTCAGTTGGTGGAACGTGTGGGTTTTGATCTCAGGGTCATGAGTTTGAACCCCAACTGGGTGTAGCTAATACTTAAATAAATTAAAAAAAAAAAAAGATAAGAAGCACCAAGTGCTGGTGAGGATATGGAGAAAAGGGACCCTTCATGCACTGTTGGCAGGCATGAAAAGTGGTGCAACCACTCTAGAAAACAGTAAGGAGTTTCCTCGAATAATTAAAAGTAGAGCTACCATACGACCCAGCAAACTCGAGTTCTGGATATGTATGTGAAGAAAATGAAAACCCTACTTTGAAAAACTATCCGCATCCCCATTTCACTGCAGCATTATTGACAACAGTCAAGATATGAAAACAACCTAAGGGTCCTTAAAGGATGTGGATAAGCAAAATGTGGCATATATATACAGCGAAACATTGCTCAGCCATAAAGGAGAATGGGATCATGCCATCCATGACAACATAGATGGACCTAGAGGGTGCTAAGTGACGTTAAGTCAGACAGAGAAAGACAAATAGTGTATGATCTCTCTTATATGTAGGACCTAAAACACACACACACACACACACACACACACACACACACAGGCAAAACCAAGCTCACAGATGGAGAACAGGCTGGCAGTTCCAAAGGTGGGGGTGGGGGAAGGGGATGGGCAAACTGATCATTGTTGTTTAAATAAAAGTTTTTATTTAATTGCTGCTTGACATGTAGGTCTTTTTTTGATTCATTATACAATGATTTTTTTCACATTTCTTTCAGTAAGTTCCAGTTAGTTAAGATATATATGTCCTCTTAAAAAGCATAAATATATTTTTAATCACTGTTTATTATATATACAAGCTAGAGACATCTAAATCAACGAAAAACTGAGGTTCTAATTCCAAGTCACTTGCAACTGAAATGACTGAAAAAACGAAAACCCACAGGTCTTCCCAGCAGCTGCTGGGGTAGACCAGCAGACACACAGGCTCAACTAGCATCCCCAGGTTGTTCTGACCTTGACCCACAGGGAAACTGGGAAGAATAACACTTGGTGAGTGTAGGACTTGACTTTATGAGACAAGAAGCTAAAGGACAAAATGTGAATCTTTACCAAATACCTAAGTTTTTCCTACAAACCCCTATTTCTCCTTCCCTCATTAATCTGTGACTTTTCAAGAAAATTGTCTTTAATTTTTCTGATATATTAGGAAAAACATCTCACTCTGTGCATCTAAGTTTCTTGGCTGAGACTTGCTCCAACTGCATTTTAGCATTCATTCCAAGAAGCAGAATTGTGTGTTTCTAACCATAAATTTACATGAGATTTTAAGTGCCTGGGGACCGGAGAAACTATCTTGGTCATTGTTTCCTTGTTTAAAAATGTGCTCTGGGGACACCTGGGTGGCTCAGTTGGTTGGGCGGCTGCTTTCGGCTCAGGTCATGATCCCAGGGTCCTGGGATCGAGTCCCACATCGGGCTCCTTGCTCGGCAGGGAGCCTGCTTCTCCCTCTGCCTCTGCCTGCCACTCTATCTGCCTGTGCTCACTCTCGCGCTCTCTCTCTCTCTCTCCGACAAATAAATAAATAAAATCTTTGAAAATAAATAAATAAATAAATAAATAAATAAATAAATAAAAATAAAAATGTGCTCTGTCTTAAAGATATTTGATTGAAAAATGACACATGGCCTACTTCCTTACCTATTAAATTGAAAAAAAGCAACCTATCCTGTTCAACATGTGCTCTCCCTTGCTAAATCTTAACAAATAATGTATTCCTAAGGCTCTGCGGCTCGGATTTTTCTTTAAAGGTCTCCTACATTAGAACAAATCCACTAACACCTACCGCCAAAAGAACACTATGTAACTTCTGCATTACCAACCTCCAGCAATGGTCAACAGTCCCTCCGGGGAAACTTTTCTCTGCCTCTGGCATGTACATAGCAGTATCCAGTACCACTGTTTGTCTTGGTAACAATGCTTTTCTTGTGGAGAAGACACATGACACCACCTTTGCACACCAACACCCCACAGAAGGAGTTGGTCCTGGATGGAGCCCCACAGCTGGGTGGACGAGCACTGAGATCACCCCCAGGGGCTAGGTGGGAGACAGACGCTCACAACCCACCATGGGGTGGACACTGGTTCCATTTAAAAGAAATAAATTGGGCAAAACACATCCAGGGTCTTTAAAGTGATCACAGTTATTTGGTATTATTTCTATATATGTTCATACACATATACACATGTATATACACACACACATATACACACATACACACACACAAGTTTATAATTTCTAACCCAGTCACTTTGCTTCTAATAACACGCATTAAAGAAATAATGTTCACAACAATAGAAAAGATTACGCACAAATACATGTATTGCCCCACTAACTACAATAAAATGTCAGAAATTTAAATTACTATTAAACAGTAAGGAGACACTAAACATGTGTATGAAGTCTTATGAAGAACTAAGTCAAGGAGTCTTCAATAACTTTATTAACATGAAGAGCAACATAATTTAGTCTCTCTCAATATATCCTAAAAACTTACAAAAAGTACAAATTTTCAATTGCTTAGTCTATGTGACTATTAGTATATGTGACTTAGTATATGTCACTATTAATGTCAGTGAATGGAGACATTGTCCCGTGCTCAGTGTCCATAATAAACAGGGTAAAGCAGTACACTTCCAGATCTTATCCAAAGCTCTAAGAAAACCATTTCTGCCTTTTACAGTGATGAAAGTTCCTCTAACAGATTAACTTTCTGATCAGAAAACCTCCTGGACAGGGTCTAGGTCACAGATCAGGTTTCTAGGGAGCGGAGTCTTGATTTCTGACTATACTGCAGGTCTACACCCAGCAGACCCACTGGATAACTGTGCAGCCAGCCAGCAAGACTCTTGTGATCTTAAAACTGTCACCCCGGCTAGGAAAACAAGTCTTCATACTCAGGGCATGCTATGGACATCACATTTTCACAGTAATTAAAATACAGGGGCAGATCTTTAAAAAGAAGTCTAAGCGAATTTTACAGAAATAACATCTTTTTCAAATGTCCATAATTTGCTATATATGTTTATACAAATTCCATACATAACTTACTGTATATATTTATACCAAATAACATATATAAATATTTACCATATATAAACATATATATAAATTTAACATATATAAAAATTATTTAAATATACTAAAGAATTCAATACATTCTTCTCAGTAGCACACCACACTCTAAGCACAGATTAAAACAAAACCATCAGAGAAATACTAGGCATTTAAGGAAAAAAAAAGCCCAATACATAGAGGAAAAGAAATTATTTTCCTAAATAAGTATTGCTTCAAAGAAATATAAATCCTAATATGAGACTGCTTTGACAATAACAGAAACACTTGGGGCTGGAGAAGGTGGGAAATTAACAAAACAGAAACCTTGTAGGTCAAATCTTACACATCCGGCCAAGGTGAGCGCAAAGCTAAAAGCAAGCAAGTCCTGAGTAATTACAGTAAGTGAACTACACATGCAATGAGGAAAAACAACCAACTCCGTTTGTTAGAAAAATTACTATGAAACACTTCAGCAACAGTGACGGCATTTAAAAAAAAAACCAAAAAACAGAAACAATAAATCCAGGAGTTGATTTAAAATTCAATAAAAGGGGCACCTACGTGGCTCAGTGGCTCAGTTGGTTAAGCATCTGCCTTCAGCTCAAGTCATGGTCCCAGGGTCCTGGGATCCAGCCCTACATGAGGCTCCCCAGAGCCCAGTGCCCCCCCCCCCCGCTGTTCCCCCTGCTTGTGCTCTCTCACTCTCAAATAAATAAAATCTTAACAAAATAAAATAAAATCCAGTAAAAAATAAGAAAACCCTATCAAAGAAGTTAAATGTATATCTCTTCTAAGGGTACCTAAGTAAATACTAAAGTAAATACTATTAGAAGAAAAAAAAAAGCACTAGGACATATTGAGGGAATCGAAGTAAGAATGATGAATAATACAGAGATTAAAAAGTTATGCTTTTTGAAATGGACATGACACAATGGAGGGGCAGCAGGAAGACTAGTAAAGGGTGCCTTTAGCAGGTGGAAACAGCTGGGAGTCAGGTAGACTGAGGTGAGGTCTCTGCCCCAACAGCCTCCCATGTCCCCTGTGCCCCGCAGAGGGGATGGTCCTGGACAGAGCCACACTGGGACCACCCGTACCAGCCCCAGGGGCTAGGTCGGCTGGGAAATGGGTATTCCCTCATACACTGCCCTGGGATGGCTATTGCTCCCATAGTTAAAAGAAATCAACTAGGCAACATGTATCAAGGTTCTTTAAAGTGGTTACAGCTTTAAAAATAAATGTAACTTTTGACCCTGTAACTTTGCTTCTAATAATACACCTTAAGAAAACATGTTTTAAACTCCCCCTCCCCCACAGATTAAGTAACGTAGATTCACTGCCCCACGATTATAATAGCAAATAGAAACTGAAAGGACTACGCAGATTTCATGTTTATGAAGATTTTATGAAGATGAGGAAATGCTTGTATTATACAATTAAGTGAAAACTGGGTATGAAGTTGATTCCACAAAAAATACATACAAGGGACTAGAAGGAAATCCAACAACGTTTCAATAATGTTTGTCCTTGGTCTCAAGACAGTCTTGGGGGACTGATCTTTAAAACCTCTGAGGCTTAGGGGCACCTGGGTGGCTCAGTTGGTTAAACGTCCAACTCTTGATTGTGGCTCAGGTCATGATCTCAGGGTCATGGGATCGAGCCCCAGGTAGGGCTCCCCGCTCAGCAGGGAGTCTGAGATTCTCTCTCCTCCTTCTACCCCTCTCTCTGCTCACTCACTAAAATAAAAAAAAATTTAAAATTAAAATTAAAAAACGCTCTGACACTTAATGTGCTGAGAATAAGGTAGCACATGGCCTGCACACCTTCATACTGGGCACCTAGTGGCTCAAAAGAAACGCAAACACCCATCACACAGGGTCACCTTCCACACCTCACACCAGACCGGTCTGTGATTTTAGTCAAATTGCAACTTCTTAGCTTTATTTCCCTCTCCATACGGTGGGAATAATCGTAGTTACTGAACAGCGGCAGGAAGGGGAGCTTACACAAAGAAGGCAAAGGGTAGAACTTAGGCCTTCAATAAATGTTAGTGCTCGCCTCTCCCTCTCCTCGGAAGACGGTACATTTTGTTCTGGCTGGCCAGTGTTGAGCCACTTTTAAAAAAATTAACTCTCAATTCAATACCACTTGGCCACTTGAATTCCAGAACACGTGCAACCGTCCAGACCGCAGGAACGTACTCACAAGAGGTCGGCCTCTGACGAGCCCAGGCACTGGTCCAGGTGGCCAGGGCTTCAGAAGGGACCAACACTGCACTCGAGTTGTACAAGGAAGAGACCTAGAGGTGCTTTTCAAAAGAAAACACACCCCTGGGTGCATAAGTAGGTTTCACGTTCCCCAACACGTGCCTCATCCGTACGGCCCTTCCAAACTAGAACCGTTGGAGTTTTCCCTGTTGGCCTCCATCTATGCAGAAGAAATGAGTCGCGTTCTGCACAGAGATCTTCAAACCCCGTCTGCGCGAGGCTCAATGGGAGGGAACATGAAACCGTTTCTGCTGCTGCAAGAACAACGGGTCAAGTTTTCAAGAGGGAGCTGCTCCCATTTTCTCCCTGCAGCCACCAGGCGGGACAGGTGGATGGGGGGTGGGGAAGATCTTTATAGGAATAAATGGTCCCCAGCTCTCTTTTTTATTTCAATGGCAAAAACTTGGCTGAATCTGCCTAGTGATCTTGGAAAGAATGTGGGCATGCATCTGCAAAGGAAAACGAGAGGAAGTCAGACTTCGGCGTCTCTTCCAGGTCCCCCGCCACACTTGCGGAAGGCTGGGCCACGATTCCAGGCTCACCGGGCCCCTCCTCGGTGAAGCCACCCCACCCACACTCCTTGCTGCCTGTGCCATGCCTGTGCCAGGGGACTTTGTCTCCCACTTGCCCCAGCGACTTGTGGGGACCAGAGAAGCCAAAACCAACGCCGTTTGTCAGAGACATGAAGCGAGTTGATCTGACAAGATAAGGCAAAATGGGTAAACTGGGAGGCCGACTAAAGCACCGGAAAGCAGCACAGAGAAGGAGTGGCCAGCAGTGAGGCCATCGGCTGAAAGGGTGTTAAGAGGTGGGAGAGGAACCATGAAACCTAAGAGCTGGGTACGAGCCTAAATGAGGAGGAGGCCAGAAGTAGGCAGGGGCAGAAGTACGCAGTGTACCCTTTTGGATATTAGCTAATGTTAATATGAAGCCATCACGGTTATCAGTACATTTAAAAACCCTGCTTTTCGTCCTTCCTATTTTAGCACTGCTAAAATTACGTATAGTTACATCACATGTGTTTTTCATGATCAGCGTAACACAGAGCCGAGCTTGGATCCTCAGTACACACACACACACACACACACACACACACACACACACACGTCTAAGGTAGAGTTAAGTGCTGCTTTGGGGGACGTGCACTCAAACGGTTTCGTATGAATGGGAAGGTCTGAAGAGTTTAAAGACTTCTCCCTTGACAAAGCAAGTGCACATTTTATAACACAGGGACAGCAGTGAGAAGCCAGGATGCTGAAGAATGAGTAAAACAGAGTGTCCTCTCGGGAGCTCACAGGCTGTGCCCCGTTACAGATAAGAGAAAGAACAAGAACTTCTGATTTTTGTCAGGTCTCTGACAAACATGTGTGCGGCATCTCTGAGTCCCCTGCCCTGGTCTAGGTGTTGTTAAGATTTCCTAGTGATCCAACAAGCTACTAGGGCTGAATTCATTTGGGTGGGTCAGAGCCCCTCATCATTCTGGACTGTAGACTAATTTGAGATTTTTTTACTTTAAAAAGGGAGAGGGGAAAAAAAGAAGAACTTTTCCCTAGCAAAGCACATATAAACAAAATTCTGGAGTCAATTTCATAGACACGTCTCACCTGAAGCCCAAGGATAAGATGCTAATGTTCTAGCACCCATTTGCACCTACAGAAACATATATGCATATAATCATATAAGCCTAACCGAAAGATTTTATGTTTCAACCACGCCAAGCACTTCTGAGGTTCATTCTTTGGCTTATCTTTTCAGTAACATCACATCAGTAGTGGCAACGAGAGAGGTCCCGTCAGAAATCAAACAGCACATTTATTCTCAAACACAATGCATGGAGCGGACACAGACAGAGAATCACTCCGGTTCCACAATAGCTCTTCAGAGCTCTCAGTTAATGGAGTAGTCACAGTTTCAGACCCAACACAATGCACAAAGAACAGAAACAGAGACAAAGTGGCCATATTAGGGATGTGGGTAACAGAATTATCTTCCTGGCAACAGAGACTTCAGTGCGGGCTATATATAAACAAAAAATATAAACAAAAAATTCTTCTCTACTAAAGGTCAGAAAATAAAAATAAAGTTTGACAAAACATTCATCAGTGTGTTTGAAGCAACTTTGTGGACAGAAGTACGGTGTGCATGTTTGCTTCATCTTTTCTCTTAAGCAACCGAAGAAAGTACCTGACTCGATCTCTTCTCCATGTGCCGAGTGCTACTAGCCAGAGGGTCCACTAACGTGCAGCCTGAGACATGTCTCTCATCATTGGCTGATTTCTACCATGGTTTGTGATAAGAAATCTGCATCACTTTCCTTATGGACTCTAAGATGGAAACAGGACACCTTTAGATAAAACCACCACCTGGTAAAAACTTCCGTGACCTTTTTGAAGGTTATGTTAGACCACTGTCCAATATACAACTCATTACCAAATCCCCGCTGTACATCTACGACTTGGGGTAATCCAGATTCTTTATAACACATCCAGTTCTATTGGTAAGGCTATTTGGCAGGAAGTACCCAAAGCCTTGAAAGAAAGAAAGGAAGCAAGAAAGGAAGAGAAAAAGGACTAACTTTGAGCAAGCTATTCAATTTCTGAGAAGGTGTCCTAAAGAAATAACTTGACAAGTCCATGGCGAAGGGAATATCTCAAAGATATTCATCATAATGCTGGTGCTTATGATACTAAGAAACTGCAATCCACCAAAATGTCTACCCGTGAGAGATGGTTTTAATAAAGGGCGTATTCATATAATGGGATGCTACATAGCCATTAGGAAGAATAATACAGATATAGAAATATAAACACGAAATGATGTATATGCCGTAGTCGGTGGAAGAAAGCAAATCACTCCGAGTGTATATAAGATCTCACGTTCTTTGTGAACACACAGGGAAAAAAAATCTTGAATTCATGGACAGAGAAGAGAAGGCTCTTAGTCTGTCTGAAAGCTTCAATTCTGAGAAGTTAGTCGGCTCTCCTTTCCACGGTACAGCCCTTCTACTATTCCTGGCAGGACACAGTTTCTAGGCCATTTTCCTCCCTGGTTGCCCTCTTAAAATGCAGAGCTCAGAACCGGGAGCAGGCCCTCAGAGGCTGCCCGTCCAGTGCAGAAACAATGGCATGATTATCTCCTTTGTTCTGAATACTGTCATTAATGCTGCTCGAGATGGCCAACCACATCAAGTGGCTGGCTCAAACCTTCAATCCTTTTTTTTTTTTTTAAGATTTTGTTTATTTATTTGACAGAGAGAGACACAGCGAGAGAGGGAACACAAGCAGAGAGAGAGGGAGAGGGAGAATCAGGCTTCCCGCTGAGCAGGCAGCCCGATGGGGGCTTGATCCCAGGACCCTGGGATCGTGACCTGAACCAAAGGCAGACGCTTAACAACGGAGCCACCCAGGCACCCAAACCTTCAATCTTTTTAACAAGAGTGGCTACTGACCCAGGTCTCTTCATGCCACGGACATGCAATTTTTTTTTCCTATACCAGGGATAAGGAAATTGCATTCAGTAGAGCTTAATTGTATATTTGTTTATGCTGATTGCTTTTGACTTTTAGAAACCGTTTTCTATTCTGATTTCTGAAATCCTAACCCTGAGACAGATGCAAACGCAATCCGCCTTTATCAGAGACCACCTTCTCAAACCAGGACATGAGTCTTTTCTTGGAAGGACTACCAAACTATTTATCTTCTGACAATTTAAAATATATTTTTTAAGATTTTATTTATTTATTTGAAAGACAGAGATCACAAGTAGGCAGAGAGGCAGGCAGAGAGAGAGAGAGAGGGAAGCAGGCTCCCTGCTAAGCAGAGAGCCCAATGTGGGGCTCGATCCCAGGACTCTGGGATCATGACCTGAGCTGAAGGCAGAGGCTTTAACCCACGGAGCCATCCAGGTGCCCCAAAATATTTTTATATGAAAACAAATGTGGACGAGTTAAAAAATAAAATACAAAGCAGATTTCTCTTTGGGCAAAAACATGCAACTTCAAAGACACGTGATATGCTTCCAACTTACCCAAAGCTCCTGCCTGCCACTGACCCTGTACCTTTCACCCCTTCATAGCTTCCCCTAAAAAGTATAAACTCTACTTTCCCTAAAGAGTACCTTGATGGGAAAATGAGAATAGCAGTGGCAAGGCAGGGAAGTGTAGAGAGTCAAAGAGCTAATTAACCTGCAACACACCTATGTATAGTATTATAATCAAATCTATACTTTTCCAACTTACCCATAGAAGGATCCTAAGAAACTCAAACACTGCGTTTTATTCTGATATCCCCTAACAATGATATTACTCAAACTCTCTCTTCAGTAACTAACTGATTCAGAAAGGAAGAAAGGAAGGAAGGAAGGGAAGGAGGGGGAGTGGGAGGAAGGAAGAAAACAAAGTGAGTTTAAGAAAGGCTTGTCCTTGGGAAACCCAAGTTAACTTGCTGCAAACCGCTGTGCCTCTTTCCTAGCCAATCCCAAACCATCCCTTCTTCCCTCCAAGATCATTTCACACCTACTCTTTTGAAGGCATTCGACTAGAGTCGATGAGAGAGGAAACCATGAGTAAGACAGCTTATCTTCAGGGAGACAGAGAAATGACCCACAGACGACTCCAACACAAGGTAAAAATGCTTTGAGAAAGAGGCACCGAGGTGGCCCAGTCGGTTAAGAGCCCAAATCTTGGTTTTGGCTCAGGGCATGATTTCAGGATTGTGAGATCGGGTCCCGCGCCCGGCTCCGCACTCCGTGGGGAGTGTGCTGGAGACCCTGTCTTCCTCTCCCTGCCCCTCCTGCTTGTGCTTTTGCGCTCTCTAAAATAAATAAATCCTTTTTTTTAAAAAAGGCTTCCAGAAAGTTCCAGACCAGGAAAGCACTAGGCTGCGGAAGGGACGAGCTCTCTCTGGTAGGACCACAGCCCCCATGAAGACGGGGCATAAAGGTAAGGATGGGGGTCATGGTAAGAGACACCAACCTGATTTTATCGGGGAATCACCTTTAAAAGAGCTTTCTCAACCATACTTGGAAGGATCTAGCATTTCTCATTTTCTATTTCAGAAAATAAAAATCTTTTCCATTTCTAAAGAACACCTGCCTCTCTTTTCACTCTTTTTGGCCTTCCTCCCATCCTCCGAGATTGCCGGCACAAGGCTACAAATCAGAAATATTATGCCCTTACACTTTCAACAGCATTTTTAAGTTTACTAAGCATTTTCAAGTAGCTTACCTCTGGCAGGACTTTTTAAGTGTCCTAAGATAGGATGAACCCGGGCCTGAAGACACAGACTCAGTGGAAGAAACTCCACATTCAGGTCACCTCCCCCAGCGTGGGCAGCCTCCCCCTGCCCTCAACATTTGTTTTGCTCTTTCCAATTAAAAAAAGTCATCATCCTTGAGTTGCCTGAGCTTAGACCAAAAAAAAAAAAAAAGGAAGAAAGGAATAACTGTTGACTTATGTAATCAAAAACTTTGCATAAAAATAAATGAAATGCAAAAGTGCAAAAGTATTTGCAAGAAATTCTACGTGGCTACCTCTGATGTTTGGTGTTTAGAATAAATCTGTAAGACCGCAAGAACAGACCAGACAATTGACAAGAAGGTGACAAATCTGGGGCAAAAATCTTCAATAGCTATGGGTGGACTACCCCCAAAAAGGCTTGCAAAACTAGAGTAGATCCTTGTTGCTCACAGACTCCATATTTGCCAAGTGGCCCGCTCAGTGTACCCTCTAACCCCCAAATCAACGCTCACGGTCCCTCGCGGCCATGTGCGGAGTGGTGACATCTTTGACTCACTGTAGCACACATTCCCCTCGGAGGTCAAACAAGGCCGACACCCTGCCTTCTTGTTTCAGCTCTCCTGCTGTAAACAAGCGTCCCTTTCACAGTCACTTAGTTCCACGTTTTTTGCATTATTGTTGATAATTGTCTTGTCTGAAATTGCCCCCAAGCAAAAGGCTACAGGGTTGTCCCTCGATCTAAGTGCCAGGAGGCTGGGACAGGCCTTGGGGGTGGGGGGGACCCGAGTTAGATGAGCTTCATTCAGGCCCCAGTTGCTGTCGGGCAGCCGGGAGCTCAGTGTTTAAGAGTCAACAACATGTAACAAACAAGGTGTCTTTAAAATGGAAACGCATATGAAACAAAGCTACACAGTAACTGTTGGCGGAAGTGTTAATGACCAAGAACTCACAGGACCCTAAGCTAGTCCTTTTCAGATTAGGTTCTGCGCGTTAGTATTTATTAACGCAGTGCTCACGGCGCCCTACAGAACAGAAACGTCACACACAATAGCACCGACTGTGTAAGGATTCAGGGGGGAGGGGTTCCTCTCAATTTTTCCATATTCCTCATATTTCCTACAATGAGCAGTATTGCTATCTCTGGGTCCCCTGTGATATGTTAGAATCACCCCAAGTCCTACGTGTATTTTTTTTCCTTACTGTTCTCTGCCTGAAAGAGAACACTGGTTTTTAACATAATCACCTGCCATTATCAAACCCTAACAAAATTAATAATTGTCTTATCACCAAGCATCAGTCCACATGAACATTTTCACGATCATCTCAAAAGTGTGTTTTTGCAGATGGTCTGTTCAAATAAGAATGCAAACAAGGTCGCACACCGCATCTCACCTGATGAGCCCGTACCGAGGACACCCAGCAGAGGGATGAGTCCTAAGTGAGTTTGGAAAGAGAGAGGAGGCACCCATATGACCGAAAGAATCAAAGTAGAAAGAAGCCCAGCCCACCGAAATGGACAAAATAAACAAAACTAGAACTCAGCGGCAAAGTCAAAACCAGGGCAAGGGCCAGAGATAAGGCTGAGAACTTAAGTTGAGTAAGGAGCGTAATTGGATAAATTATTGAATTATCTTAAGGGAACAGGACATTAGATTTTAAAATCCCACTTCAGATCAAGAGGGTAATGGAAGGCCAGCTATGAAAAAGAAAAACCTACAGTCGGTCTATCTGATTCATTTCACTTCCCAAACCTTAGTTTCACAAGCACATTTTGACATCGTGGCACCCTAATAATTACACTATTAGTTTAAAAAGATCTTGGATAGGAGTTTATATTTTATTTCACAAGAACCAAAATAAGTGTAAAATCCATATAAGGTAGTGACACTGGTATGACTATTTCTAGCTCCCAGATTCTGATCCAGATCACTCCACAGATTTAGAATGCTTTATTATTATTATTATTATTATTACTATTATCACTACTATTATTATTATTTTGCAAAAAGAAAATAAAGCCATGCAATTTATCAGGGCAATAGCCAACCTTACAGATCATTTACCAAGCCAGGCACTCCACAACCACATGAGGTCAATAATATAATTATATCAAAGAGATGTGGAAACTGAAACTCCACGGTTAAATGATATTGTGAGGGTCACCCCTCCTAACTGACGGCACCGGATCCTGGAACCAGCCTGGTCGAGGCTGGAGCTTAAGATTCAAACCACACTCAATCAGAGGGGAGCACAAGAAACCAAGCTTCCCAAATGCTTTGCCAGCCTTCTCTAAACACTGAGCTTCTCTCTGCACAGCAGATACACAAACGAGGGAATCTTTTACGTGAGTAGTACATGTCCATTAATTTTAAAATAAGGAAATTAAGCCAGATAAACTAAGAAGCTCTAACAAGAAACAATAAGGGTTGGCAAAGATGCGGAGAACCTGGGACTCCCGTGCAGGGCTGACACAAACAGGAGCCCCGGTGGGAGACAGCTCCGGCGCTCCTTGGAACAGTACCAATAGAATTACAATAATCCAGGAATTCCCCTGCTGCGTGTTGACCCAAAGAATATGAAAGCACTAATTTGAAGAGATATATGCACCCCTATGTTTGGCGGTAAACTACTGAAGCAGCCCCAGTTTCCATCAGTAGATGAATGGATAAAGAAGTGGTATGTGTACACGTATTCTACTAAAATGGAACATTACTCAACCATAAAAAAAAAACAAAACCGTGAAATCTTAGGGTGCCTGGGTGGCTTAGTCCGTTAAGTATCTGCCTTCAGCTCAGGTCATGATCCCAGGGTTCTGGGATCGAGTCTTGCACTGGGCTCCCTGCTCAGCGGGGAGTTTGCTTCTCCCTCTCCTGCTACACCTGCTCATGTGGTGTCTCTCTCTCAAATAAATAAATAAATTAAATCTTAACAAACAAAACAAAACAAAAAAAGAAATCTTGCCACTTGCAACAGCATGGATGGCAGTAAAGAGAATAATGCTAAGTGAAATAAATCAGAGAAAAACAAATACCATGAGATTTCACTCATGTGGAATTTAAGAAACAAAACTAAGGCAGAAAAAAAAAATGGACAAACCAAACACCAGACTCTTAATTATAGAGAACAATCCAATAGCTACCAGATGGGAGGAGAGTGGGAAGATGGGGGGAATAGGGATGAGGAGGAAGGGCGCGCTTGTGATGGGCACTGGGTGTGACACGGAAGTGCTGAACACACTATATCATACAAGTGAAACCAACAGAACACGGTATATTAACTATAATGGAATTTTTAAAAATTCTACTAGGTCTCAAGATTTTTTTTGAGGTTCATTATTAGAACTGGCTCCAAAATTTCCCTTTCTCCTTAAAATACAACTTTCTAAAATGCCTTCGTATTTAGTTATAATTGTTTTTCCCCACTTGAGCGAAAACAAAACAAACTCTAGAGAAAGAAGAAATAAGAATGATCACTTAGCACCCCTCCATCAACTGTGCAATATTTTATTAGAGGAGTATGATTTAAAAAGTAGTTGTCTTTTTCATACAGCTCTAAAAAAGTTTAATGATTAAATATGATCAATGATGCTTGTCTACAAAAAAATTAATGATGTTATTATAACATCATGAAGGTTACACGTTTTTGTTTTGTTTCATTTCTTAGTAGGCTGTCAGCATCTTTATCACCACTAAAAGGTCATTTTTGCATTCCAAAGGAATTTTTTTCTAATTGTATTTTGAGAAACATACTTTCAAAGCATTTATGCACTGGGAGCCCACAGATCTTCTTACATCAAATATTTCATATTCCAGGAACAAGTCTGGACACATCAAATCTGAAGGAATTTCTTCAGGCTTACTAAGCCAGCCTATGCGATTTCATTTCCAGCCACACAGGAATCTTAAACTTCTCGGTGACTGCGGTAATTCTCGGTCATGGCGAGGGGAGGAGAGCCTTTGGCCCTGAAACATTTCCCCCCCAACCCCATCAACTCCCCCCATAAGGACCATCTCCTTAATACACTACGTAGAATATTTGACCCATGGCGTCTGCGAATCCTGATTTACAGTTAGTCACTGGACTCCTCTCACGCAGCGGTACAGGCAGTTACGGCGAACACCCGGCAGAGCGGAAGTCTCATCCCAGTAGAGTGGACTGACAACCATGTATGCGGTGTTGGGGAGAGGAGAGGCAGGGCCCCCCCCCAACCATTTTCCCAGCAGTGAGGATGGCTCCACGGTGTCCCTGCTGCACCCTGGACCCTGGTGGACAGCAGGACTCCACTCTGCTTCGGCTTGTGGATGTCAGGTGAGGCTGGACAAGGACTCTCAGGGACTCGCCATGGGCTCTCCTGGCTTCCTGAGCGCTCCTCACTGGCCCGTACCCGTGATTCTCAGAGTGTGGTACGCAGCCCAGCAGCGGCAGCACCTGCGAACTGGTCAGCAATGGAAATTCTCTGGCCAGTCCCCCCACCTCCTGAACCACCATGGCTGGAGCAGGGCCCAGCAATCTGTGCTTTAATACAGCCTCCTGGAATTCAGATGAGGATTACAACTAGAAAATCACTGCAATCAATGATCGTTTTCTTCAAGGAGCCATTGACTGAGATTGCCATTATATGTGGGTTTAATTTCCACCACACCCGTGAAGAGCCGCTCGCTGACCCTCCAGTATTCCTGTGAGAGTATATGCAAACACAGGGAAGCTTTGAGCTTACCACAAGTTCTGTACGAGGGTGACTAACGGGACAGTAAGCCCTTAGCGTCCCTTTTTCTCACCTGTGGTCCTTCCAATAGTTGGTAAGAAAATGTCACTACTTGGCTCAGACTTCCTTGATCTGTGATGTTCTTCTGGTTGCCCGCATTTAAGGTGACTCCCAACAGCTTCCTGAAACACCCCTGACCCTAGAACCACAAATGCATGGGACCGAGGGCAGGGACCCTGAGAGAGCCTGAGGTCAGCTCTCAGTTCCCCCATGTTTAAGCCTCAGTTTCCCCAAATTAGAACAAAAGTACAGCCCAACCTTCATCACAGGGACATCATCAGAATCGAAGTGATTTAACGCCGTTCTCCTTGCAGGGGGCAGCCCTCCCTCCACACAACACAATCTTTTTCTTCTGACCAACAGAACAATTCCACCTTAAATACCTCGGAGCATGCTCAAGTCTCTGGAAAAGAAAGGCTGCCAACATCTAGATCCCATTCTCTACAAAAGCACCTGATTAATGATTTTTTTTTAAAGATTTTATTTATTTATTTGACAGAGATCACAAGTAGGCAGAGAGGGAGACAGAGAGAGGGAGGGGGAAGCAGGCTCCCGGCTGAGCAGAGAGCCTGATGCGGGGCTCGATCCCAGGACCCTGGGATCATGACCTGAGCCAAAGGCAGAGGGTTTAACCCACTGAGCCACCCAGGCGCCCCTGATTAATGATTTTTTAAATAAAAGGGACAAAACTCCAACAGCTCTCATTCCTAACAAAGAATCACATGATAGAAAAACAGCACATTCTGCACTGAAAGCCGTGTACACAGCGTCTAACCACAAACACGCTGATCAAGAGAGAACATTTCAAAATATTTTCTTTAGAGATCCCTAAGCCGTTACAGGGTTGGGGCGGAGGCGGGGGTGCCAAGGCGCGGTACAGACTTGCGCAGGTGAGTCAAGAATGTGATTGGATGAATTAAAAAATCACATTTTGGCACAGCTGAAGGAGGCACCGGGCATGATTCCAAGTTTCTGCTGGTGGATTCAAATGAGTCCTTCCCCTTCTTTTCTGCAGCTGATAACTTAATATTAAAACACATTTCATATTATAATTAAAAGATCAATAAGCCATAAGGAAAGAAAGCTTTCACTTAAGAATCTTTTAAATATGCTGTGGGTTGACGTCAATATCATTACTGAATATTATTTAACAAACACTCAGGAGACGACGCCAACAGACTTGGGTTTGAGTCCTGGCTTCACTGTTTCACCAGCTCATGAACCTTCCACTTTTGTCCTCATCCTGTCCATTCTACACCAGTAATAGACTCCTAATCTGTTCCAAAGCAGGCTAAAGACCTTTCCTGCCTCAGGGCCTTTGCACATGCTGTTCCAGCCCTGTTCTCTCCCAACTCACCCACCCCCAAGTCCCATCCCTCACCCAGAGCATCCACTCCCAGTCTACAGCCCATTCTATTAGTCCTCGGGTCCCAAGTCACTTCTAGGGAAAGCTGTCTTAGCTGATGGTAGATTGGATCTTCCTGTTGCCTACTCCTTTTACTTACTTTAACACCTGTCACAATTGTATCTGTATTGCTCTTTTATAAATGTCTACTGAATGTCAGTCTATACAACTGGACCACAAGCTCCATGCGGGCCGGGTTCCTGTCCACTGCTATATGTCTAGGACCAAGTGCAGGGTCTAGAGCACAGGGGAGAGACAGCGTTATACATTTATTTTTATTTTTGTATTTGACAGAGAAAGAGAGAGAGGGACCACAAGCAGGGGGAGCAGCAGAGGGAGAGGGAGAAGCAGACACCCCGCTGAGCAGAGAGCCCAATATGGGACTTGATCCCAGGACCTGAGATCATGACCTGAGCCAAAGGCAAGTGCTTCAACCGACTGAGCCACCCAGGCGCCCCAGAGAGACAGCACTGTAAACAATCCTTTAGGCATTATTTCAGGAATGAGGGTGATCATCAATGTCAGAGAGTTCAGAGGTAAACACAATTTTGGATGAGATGGGTTTTTAGACACGCCAGAAAGTCAGATGAGAAAACAAATTCTTTCAACATCTTTCTGGTTTCCAAAAGCAGAATGCCATCAAAACTGAAAAACAACTCTGGGCCCTCTGAGTTCAGACAGCTAACTTCATATTCAAAATTCTGGGAATCACTCTTATAAAACCCAATAGCTTAGTATGCTGAAATCAGTATTAGGTAGCATCATGGGTAACAACTCCATCTTCCATCTACTCAATCTGGATGGAAGAAGGAAACAGGCAAACTCATCTGTTTTTGCTTTATCCCCAGGGCCTGTTTTCATTCTTCCCACCTGATCTCTTCACCTGTGCAGCAACTGAGAAAAGACTGAGGGAAGGAGAGAGGCTTCCTGGTCTAACTTTGACCACCCGGAGCCAGACAGGTGGGACTAATCATTATTTTTTAAAGATTTTATTTATTTATTTGACAGAGAGAAAGACAGCAGAGAGGGAACACAAGCAGGGGGAATGTGAGAGGGAGAAGCAGGCTTCCCGCTGAGCAGGGAGCCCGATGCAAGGCTCCATTCCAGGACCCTGGATCATGACCTGAGCCAAAGGCAGACGCTTAACGACTGAGCCACCCGGGCACCCCAGGTGGGACCAATAATTAATCATGAACTACCATCTCTGTTCACGGCACGTTCTTCATCTCCCTCCTCAGCTCTCCCTGTCCGCTGTCCCCCCGGGCCCCTCATCCCGGCTCCTGCTTTCCCTTGTCCCCACACTTAGCTCCTCCCAAGACAGGAGACGCAGCGACTCAGCAGCTAGAAGGCAGGACCTCAAGGCTCCCAGAGCTACACGGATCTGGGGGAAACTGCTGAGAGATGGGCAGGAAATTAATCTGGAGCCCAGGAAAAGGGGGAGAGGAGTCTGATCATGTGCAGAGGTAGAAAGCTCAGGGGAAGAGAGAAAAAGCAACCGAATAAAACAGGGTGATCGCAGAGATTTCTGCACGACGGCTGCTGGGCCTTCTCCCTCCCACGACCACGAAGACGGAGAGTGGGGAGCCGGCAGCACGTCCCTCCCAGGCCGCCGGTCAGGGCCTCTCACTCCCAAGAGGATTTAATTGGACAAAGGAGTCGCAGTTCCTTTTGTGGTCGGTGAGGTTTTTCTTTTCTTTTTTTTTTTTTTAAACATTTTATTCATTTATTTGACAGAGAGAGATCACAAGTAGGCAGAGAGGCAGGCAGAGAGAGAGGAGGAAGCAGTCTTCCCGCTGAGCAGAGAGCCCGATGTAGGGCTCGATCCCAGGATTCTGGGATCATGACCTGAGCCGAAGGCAGAGGCTTTAACCTACTGAGAGCCACCCAGGCGCCCCAGTCGGTGAGGTTTTAAGATGCCTCCTCTGTTCCCGCCGCTCGACCCAAAGGATGATCAGACCCAAGACTCCCAGGCAGGCTCGTGCACGGGTGTGGGAAGGACGGTGGCGGCACCGTGTTAGTCGAGGGTGGGAGGGGTTCTGTAATCAACACCCTAATGGCCTTCATAAAACCCCAAGATTAGAGCCTCTCTTTGGAATTACTGGTATCTAAAAAGGTACTAGAAACAACGACCTCGGGGAGAACCTACCGCAGATGAGTCTGCCTGTTTATCCCACCTGAAGGTGTCTTCTCCCTGTGCCCCCCTGGCCCCCAACGTGGAACTTGTTTTCGGACTCCCCGCATCCAATCCAGTGGCATGGGCACTGCTGACCCTCCAGACATGCCCACAGAGAGGGCAAGTCCTCACTCCAGACAGCTCAGAGAAGAGGACGTCATCCCTAGGGAACACTCTGACCCCGGGGACCGTGTGTGGACAAGCCCGCACCCCGAACGCAGGATCCTTTTCCCCGATATAAGCTCTCAAAAGCCGTCCCAGGAAGAGCCTCGCACACTTCCTCCCGACGGACAATAGGCAGCCACCTGCTCGCGGCTTTATTCCCGGCTCCGGAGTTCCTAGAGGATGGAGTCACTGCCGCTCGTGCCCCAGACGGCAGGCAAGGAGGAGAAAGAAACAAAGGAGCCAGGTGGCTTGGGCAGAGGGAGGACTGGGGGGCTGCTCTCTCACACCCCCACAGTACAGCCGGAGGCCCGCTCTCCCAAGGCTGCCCCACATCTCAAGCTGTGCGCGGAGACAGCTGTCTGAGCCACAACAGGAAAGGGAAGGGAGAACAGTCCTTCCTGAGGATGGCCTGGTCTTCTAAGGGAGCAAAAACTGGTGAACGTGAAACACAGCCTGCCTTCAAACACCACGAAGCTTTCAGTCTGATGTGCCACCAACAACTCCTTGGTGGTCAGGGTGGAGAGGGAGGCCGGAGGCAACTGGCCAGAGGTCACAGCCACGGTGCCAAGTCAGGGGACGGATTCTCCCAGAAGGGTCTGGGTGGGGTACTCTCCACTCTCTCTACTGGAAGGTTCTAGAATCAGAGGCCTGGCAGAAAAACTCTCAAAGTGCAAAGAAGAAATAAAACCATAGAGAAGAAACATGGAAAATTCATTATATATGCTTTCTCTCTCCCTGTTTTCCCATGGAGTAAGTGGAGAAAGAAAATAAATGTGTTTGAAACTACCAGTGATATTAAAATGAAAAAACTTTTACATGATTTCATCTCTGTAGTTTCATGAACTATGTACCTCTTTAACCAGACTTTAAAATTCTGGCTCTTTATATATTTATACTTATTTTCTCCCTTCATTTTTATTGCATAAATATGACAAGGTCATTAGAAAACATTTTAAAATCCTGATCTGAAAAAATTTCAACTACATAGGTCTAATTCCAAACAAAAAAACTAAAAACCTTTACCACTGTTAACACTTTAGGACATCCTTTTCTATTTTTTCCTATGCAAATGTAGACATATAAATACATGGTCAGCTAGGGGAAGATCTTTGTTTATAAAAATTTCCTTAAACCTATTAGATTTTTTTTTCCCACACGAGTCATGCATATCTGTTTGTTCAAATAAATACACCTTTGTTTGCATGCTCTTTGCAAATGTTCTTGGCAAACACCCCCTGTATTTACTGTTACAGCAGTCCTAGAAAGCAAACGGGTCATCTATGCACTCTCCCAGAGATTTACAGGCTGGAAGGACCAAGTTCACCTGCTGCAATCACAAAATCAGGAACCCTCCACACGCCACGGAGAGACCTTTAGAAAGCCTTCCTGCGTTAGTGACTACAGTAACCCTGACAAAGGAGCTTTGATCCTTCCCTAGAGAAACACCTGTTGGTTGACTTGAAGGGACAAAAACCCTGAATCATCATTTCCACTAAGGGTCTGCAATATGATTTAGAATGACTATGGATACTGTGCAAGGGGAAGGTTATTTACCCACAAAAGATATCCTTTCCTCGAAGGAATTACCATCGAGAATTTTTAGCACACATCATAAAGGGAACTGGCCAATCCAAAAGACCAGGAGTTTTCCCCCTTCTCCGGCCCTCCACCACTCTCCCCTTTCACAGCATGGGCCGGTCTGTCGCAGAAACGGAAGAGCTCCCGTGTGTTTCCCCATTTTGTGGGGTTGTAGACGGAGTTAAGACTTACAAACAGAGACACCGAAGCCACACTTGTGTTATCTGTCCAGCGGTACTCGGTGCGCGGGAAGGGAAGTCTTATCAGCCCTCGCTCTTTAAATTACATGAAAGACAATTGAACCGAAAGGGGCCTGAAACCCAGCTCAACATCCACCAATTAATCCAGAAAGGACATGCTCACAAGCAAGGCCCCTGATGCACCCGCCGCACCCGTGGCCCGTGACCATCACCACCATTTTAACAGTAAGACGCGTCCCGTGCTTCACCCACACGGTCTCGCTGACTTGAGCACTCTTGGCCAAAACCTCCTATTAAGTTTTTCTTTTCTTTTCTTTCAGGGGCTTTAGATTTACCCACTGCAGCGGGTAAAATACTTCTGCAAACAGAAAAGACTGCTTTGCTCTTCGAGCTCACCCTGGACTCTCCACGGCTGTTGTGTGAATTCAGGGGTCTCCCCCGCTGACGGGAATGTCGCAGGACATTTCTCTGTTCCCTGGACCCAGGACTCCGCCAGGCTCACGTCAGAGGGGCTCCCGAGACCTAGCCGGCCACCTCCTGCACCACCAGGAGCCAGGCTTGCTTCCAAAGGCAAGGAATACTTCCCGGTCTTTCTCCAAGCCTGACGGTTGAGGGGCTGCCCAACAGACCACGCATGAAAGCCTTGTCTCCCGGACAATGAATTATGGGCGACTTCAGAGGAGCCAAAGCGTGACATCGGTCTCTCTGGTACCAAAAGAAATTTTCCTGACCAAACAGTATTAAGATACACACACCTTACAAGGAAATGAGTACTTTGCATCACAGCACTGGGGCGGGCCGGGGGGCGTGTGTGAGAAATGGGTTCAGGAGAAGGAAGAGTTGTCAAGCTACAAACTGATGGGAAAGGGGACATGGCCAGCGCCAGGAAAGCAGAGGAAGACAGCCACAAAGATGCCGCAGCCCTCCTCTTCACACTCCACCACGGCTTCTGGGCTTTGCACAACCGACGTTTGGGGCTGGACACGCCTGTGATGTGAGGGCTGTCCTGGCTTCTACCCACTATTTGTCAGGAACCCCCCACCCCCTTTGGTTCTGTTTTTAACCCAAAGTGTCTTCACAGATTGCCAAAGACCCCCCACTGAGCAAGACTGTCCCCGACTGAGAACTGGTGTACAGGGGCACAGTCTGCACACCAGACAAGGGCAGGGGCTAAGGAGGCCTGTGGGAGCAGCACACTCCCTGCCCCCCGTCCACTCACGGAGCCACACATGCTGGGACTGGGTCCATCCCCGCATGCACACCTTCTTCAAAAGCTCGCAGAGGCCGGCAGAAGCCCGTCCCTCACGTCCAACCCACTCTGCCACCCTCAGCTCTGGGCCCAGCAGGCATCGTGCCCCAAAAACTGTTCTTGCTACCAGACTCCCTTCCCATGGCTGCACAGGACAGGACGCCGGTAACTCTCCCCTCCTTGAAACGCACCCCTGTGGGTTTCCTCGGACCCCTCTGCACCCGCATCCTCAAGCTGCTTTGCAGGCTGCTCGTCAGGTGCTGGCCCTACGCCTCCCCTTCTCCCACCCTGGGCCTCCAGCCCGAACTGGGAGATCTTGCTCCTTCCCAGCTGCAGTGACTGCCTGCACGGGGTGGCGGGGACACAACTTGCCCTACGGTGCACATTCTCTCTTTTCTGAACTTGAAATACACAGTTCCCACTGACGCTTCCCTTTGATGGGGCGCAGAGCCTGGAACTCAATCTGCCCCAAACCGAGCCCATCGTCCTCCCCAACACCCTCCTGAGTTTCCTCTCACTGAGGAGCAAGCGGCTGGGCCTCCCGGAAGCCTGGGCTCGGCCCTGGATGCTTCCCGCTCCCACTGGGTCAGCTCCCAGACAGCTCCCAGACAGCGGCCTCCCACAGCTGCCCATCCACCTCCTTCCAGCCCAATGGCCCCTGCCCAGGCTCGGTCACCTGACCTGGGCGCTGCTGCAGGTGCCTTGGCTCCCAGGCCATCCTCCTACCCCCAGGCTGGAGGGTGTTTCCCGTCTGTTCTCCTAGTTCCAGAACTCATGGGGCTTTAAACTCCTCAGTGATCTCCCACCACCCTTGAGCTCAAGTTTAAAATTTCCTACTGAGGCTAACCAGGCCCTTCATTACCTTAACCCCACTCTGCACGCCTCCCCCACCCGCCTACCCAAATCCACTCTCCAGTCTGAAATCAAACTCCGCTCTCTTGGGTCATGAACAAAGGACGCTCTTCCACCTGTGTCAGGAACAGGCAGCCCCTTTCAGGCTGGCCTCACCCGGCTAACTGTGCCTCCCTGCCCCCCACCCCTACTGTTCCCAGTCCTGGGGCCTGAACAG
Organism: Enhydra lutris kenyoni; assembly: GCF_002288905.1. Classification (NCBI taxonomy): domain Eukaryota; kingdom Metazoa; phylum Chordata; class Mammalia; order Carnivora; family Mustelidae; genus Enhydra; species Enhydra lutris. The sequence continues at coordinate 9,275,084 of NW_019154117.1, forward strand.
CCTGTCCTCCCCTCCCCCTAGGGAAGCACTAAGTCTGCAGCCAAACATGCCAGACCCCCACCCCCAGCCCTACCTATCAGCTTCCGCCCGGCTCAGCCCTCCTCTGCTAACTGCTCACCTCGCGTGTGACAGCTCAGCGTCACTAGCGGACACCATGCGGGTGCCATGGGGACAGCAAAACACGTACATGATGTGGAACGAGCCTCAAGAAAAGCATCTGGGCAGGGACGTTACAGAACACGAAGCGTCCTACGTACCCAACGGTACGTCTGCAGACGGAAAGCAGGAAAGGGGCGGCCTAGAAGGCAGGAGGTGCGGAGACGCAGAATGGGGAGATTATCCGGGTGCCCTGCAGACCGTCTGGAACCCCCTGGGAGAGGAGGACTCGGACTCAGTTTCTGAGAGTGGTGAGGGGCAAACTGACGGGCACAGACATTAAACCGAGAGAGGTCAAATTTTGCAACGATTAACCCACTTTGTCATCGGTTGAGTTTAGCGGGTTGTTTTCGAGTGAGAACATAAGCAGTCCCCCTGCTAGTTTTACGGTGGCACCAAAACCACGGCGTCCAGCAGTGACTCTGTGGTGGCAGGAGAAGTACGGGTCACAGACCTGAGCTGACTCTCCTGCCACAAAAGCACAAGCAGCAACAAAGCGAAGGCTTGGGGTTCTTCAAACATCAGTTTTCTCAGAACAGACATAACTGGGCAGATAACAAACAGGTAGAGCAAAACGTTAACGCCCTGTTACCGCTCCTCACACTTTCGTTAACATGACACTGAAAAACCGGAAATGTTTCAACCAATAACCTTTCCGGGTATCATCACAAAGCATGTACTGTGTCGGGTGTCTTAAAATACGCTTTCCCTCAACACTCACAGCCATCCTCTGAGGGGAGTAGTGTTATGGCCACTTGACAAATGGGAAACAAATTCTGAATCGAGAAGAGACAGAATTCTCTGTCCAATCGGACTTCCATGTCTTTGTTCGATGCCCCTCTTGACCAAGTACCTGACCGAGGAAGAGCCCCCAGCCGGGGAGACCCACCTGCTTGACGGGACTTCTGCAGGTCTCTGTAATTAAGCCAGGAATGTTCCAACTTGAGCTAGTTGCTCTCATTTTAGTTTTAAAATTCACTCTGGCCTGAGGCAAAACTTGCCTCCTAAGTACTTCAAATTGTTTTGTCAACCAGGGAGTAACCTTTACTAAAAAGCTCCAAGTTCCTTCCTTCTCCTTCCTGGGTGGTGGGGGGGGGAAAAATCCCAGAATGCTTCAGACTTCTGCCTCTCCTTTATATGCAACTTTTTTACCCCCAAAAAAGGGTCCTAGGGCCTTTGGGCTTTGCACACAGTCTCCAGATCAGTTGTCTGGGCAAAGAAGACATTTACTCTGCACTCACTACCTGTCAAGCATTTTGCGACACCGTGTTTCTTAAATACCAATCATAGCCTACCACCTCCACTTTACATGTCAGGGAGCAGAGGCTGAGAGAAGTCCAAAGCCTGTGCTCTTTCCTCTCCGGAGACCAGGCTGACTCAGGCCCGGTCAGCCTGTCCGTGCTGCCCACTCCCCGGGCCCCCCAAAGAGCTCTGCTCTGAGGCCAAAAAAGATGAAGTTCTTAACAAAGATGGCGGCCACTAAGCCCACTAAGGGCAAAATGCTATGAGGATACAAGGAGCGGCCCCTCAGAGAAACCACATCCATGTGCAAACACAGCTGAGTAAGTGGAAAAGAGAAGACCGTCCCTCTGCAGGTTTCTCAGCCTCGGCACTACTGACGTTTGGCTGGAGAACTGCTAGTTGTGGGGGCTGCCCCGTGCATTGTCGGGGGTTCAGCAGCGTCCTGGGCCTCAGGCCACCCGATGCTGGGAGCACCCCTGCTCTGAATCATGACCATCAAAAATATCTCCAGACACTGCCAAATCCCCCCCCCAAGGGGCAAAATCACCACCGTCCCCCCAACCCACCACCAAAGCCCCCCGAGAAGCACTATTCTAAAGAGGTTCCAAAATATAAAGTAGTAATTGGTCAACTCGCAGCCTTATATTCCTTCACGCGGCACCAGTTTTCCACGGTTCTTGTTCTACACACTCAGATGTAAAGGAACCACAATCAGAATTTTCATCTTAAAAGAAAAAAAGAAAAAGAGTCTCCTCAAATGACTCTTTCATCAGGACCTGAGCGGCATTTAAGAGACAGTGTTTACATTCTCCCAGACGTGCGGTTTTGCTGAAAAATTAATCTATCCCATCCACGCTCTGATCTTCAGGCAAATTATTTCCTGAGACAAGATTTAACTTGTGCAGATCCCACAGACTAACCAGCTATCAGAGCGGAACTGGCATCCAGTTCCAGGTGGCAAGTGGGGACGGCGCTTCCCGACCACCCCCAAAGGGACTCTGGTCAGAAACACAACCCAGTGTCACGGGGGCAGGGGTTGGGGGGATGATTTTCCCATGAAACGGAGAGACAGCTTTGCGTTCAAAGGAGAAAGTGGTTTGGAGGAGGTGGGTCGGTTTTAAGCATCAGCACTAACTAGTATTTCTGTTACGGGAGGTTTTTGTTGTTCTTGTTTTAGTTTTTCTTAATTTCACAGTGAGGAGGAGAATCACACCCGAGTGGTCTCCTTGCTTCTGTGGTTCCTTTTCCCTTTAAGAGGAAAGGAGGAAGCTTCTAGTCTTCCAACGGCTCTTGCTCGTCTCGCACCTGTTCTCCAAGGTGTGTGCCTCCAGCCAGAGGGACAGACGGGACCTGGAGAAAATGTTCGTTGTATCCGCATCTGCACACTTGGCCAAAGGGATGCTGGCTGCAAACGAAGCCCAGAGAGTTCATTTTGCTAAGAAGCTATCCCTTAGTTTGGGCGGGAGGCAGGAGAATGCACCCCTACCAGCCCCCCAACGATATCCAGGTCCTAATTCCCCAACTGAGCATGTTATCACGATGGACTCGAACATGTGGTTAAAGTCAAGGACCCACGAGCTGAGCAGAGTCGCCGGGGCTCTCCCGGTGGGTCGAATGTAATCACGAGAGCTGGGGAGCCGACAGACGTCTCCGGCTGGGGTCAGAGAGAGAGAGAGATGGGACGGAGATGAAGGAGCCGGAGAGATCTGAAATGTGACAGGGACTCACATCACCACTGGTGGCTTTGAAGATGGAACAAGTGTGTCTTAAGCCAAGGAATGCGGGGGGCCCCGAGAAATTAGGACAATGAGGAAACAGATTCTCTCCCAGAACCAGCCCTGCCCACCCCGATTTGACCCCCGCGAGTCCTGTGCTGACCTTCTAACCTACAGAGCTGTAGGAGAATATATTCATGTTGCTCTAAGCATCAAACATCAGGGTTCTGTCACGGCAGGGAGAGAAAACCAATACAGACTTGGTGGGAAGCTATTGTGACAAAAACCAAGAAACGGCCAGTGACTTTGGAACAGGGCGGTGGCGGGGGGGGGGGGGGGCGCAGCAGAGAAAGTCTAGACGGCCCTGAACAGAGCTGTTAGGAGACACATGGACGGGAAGGAGCGCTCCGGAGGGAGGAAACCCAGATTGCCGAGGAGACCCAGACTGCTGCATCGTGGAGAGCGGAGGAAGTCACACACACCACCCGCCTGGCTGTCGGGGAAGCAACTGATGCCCCTGGGACGTCTGGGAGGCTCAGTCTGTTAAGCCTCTGCCTTCGGCTCAGTCATGATCCTAGGGTCCTGGGATCGAGCCCCGCATCAGGCTTCTTGCTCTGCGGGGAGCCTGCTTCTCTCTTCGCCTCTGCCTGCCACTCTGCCTGCTCATGTGTGCGCGCTCTCTCTCTCTCTCTGACAAATAAATAAGTAAAATCTTTTTAAAAATAAAAAAAGTAAAAAAATTTTAAAAAAGGAAGTCAAGCCCCCAAGGGGGGAAGGCGCCTGACCATCTAGGGGCAACCCTGCTGTCCCGTCACGTGACCTGGGGCAGACAGCCTCTGCGAACCACTCTTCGGGATGTCCCCAGTGCCCACCTCACGGGACCCCAGGGGTTAACGAGGACGTGCAGGCAGAGCCCTCACATGGTGCCCAGCACAGGGCAGACACTGGGAAATGGCTGGAGGAATGCATCCTTTCTCCCACAGGAAAGCCTGTGATGAGTCCTCCCTCGGGCAGGCTGAGGGTCTAAGCATAAAAGAAGGGAGGAGAGGCAGACCTGGATGTTCAGGAAGCCAGGGCTCCATAAATCACAGTGCGATCTGGGAGCTCAATGGGGCTATTCCGAAATGCAAGAGACAGAGGGACTGAGGCCTGGGGAAGCTGTCCAAGGCAACAGAGCAAGACAAAAAGGGGGCTGAGCTGTTCCTCTGGGTGCATCTATTACTGGAAACATGCCAAGTGCAGTTTGAGAACACTGAGCCGAGATACTGTGCCCCTCTCGGTGCCAACTTGGACAGGAAGTGATGCGGCTGGGTCCCACGGTCGAGAAGCCGGCAGGAGGGGGTGACGGGGGCGTCCTCAAAGAAAGAGATCATTTTCAATTCTCCAGCCTGGCTTCCTACCTCAGCCTCCCCCTCTCCCCCGCCTCCCACCCATCTCCATCCATGAAATTATAATACACAACAAGAATGAAAAAGACCGCAATTGTTCCTGCAGGGGCATGGCAAAGCCAACTTTTGCAGAAACGCCTAGAATTTTCTATAGAGGAGGGATGACAGGTGTTTTCCTAGTGTAAGAATTTTTTAGTTCGGGCGCTTTCGTAAGGTTTCTGGAAGAAGACATCACAAGGAAAGAAACAAGGAGCCGAAAGCATTTGAATATCCTTTCTGTCTCTTTGCACCCCGGGCTATAAATTACAGTGGTTCATTGCCCAGGACTCCCAGTCGAGAGTTAAATGTCAGCCAGCAGGCTACAGCATAACAGAGAGGGAGAAAAAGTCACCTTAGGAATGATGAAGATAAAACCCAGCGGCGAGGAAGGAAACCAGTCTCCCCTAGTAGGCTGATAAGACAGTGGGTCTGCCGACAGAGTCCTCCTTTTCTGCCCGAGTCCCATTTTCTTCTTTTCGAGAAAACCTCTTAGCACCTGCAGGGAAGCCACCATTTCTTCCGTTCCTTTCTGCTGGGGGTAGAAGGCACAGCCTCCTGGGTGGTGTGATGAAGTTACGCATGTCTGTGAGCCAAGCACATGTACCCACCAAACACAATGATGCTTTCAAAAAAGAACAAGTTTCCAAAGTTCTGCCAACAATCTCATTGTTTTGGATTCACCAACTGGAAAGGCATACACTTCTGCACGACATTTTCTGAATTTTGTCAAGCTGGGTGGATCTGAAGGCTCATTCTTTGCACTCCCACTGTGTGTCACTCGGTGCCCTTTCCATGCAGATCCAGATCGGCGGTTCTCAGAACAGATCCATTATTCGGGCGCACGTGACAAGAGCACTGGATCTTGTCTCTGCCCCCCCCCCCCCGTTTTCTCTGCTCCTCAAGCTGCAAGCCTCTGCTGACCCTGGGGTATACAAAACAACCCAGCAGAGCAAAGGAGTTGCAGGGCTTGCCCTCTCCTCCGCATCTCAGTCCAAATCCGGAGACTCTGGGAGGGTTGGCAGGTGAATCTCTGGGTCCTCCTAGAAGGAGGACATGCACCTCGTGTGTCTAGTGATTTGGTTTGGCTTTTTATCAACATGGAAAGGAGGAGGTATGGCTCAGAGACAGAGCACGGACCTAGCTACTTGGCAAACACACTCCAACCTCCTGTTTGAAGAAAAAAACAGCATGACGGGTGGGAGCTGTTCGAAGCTCCCAGGACCTCCGCGTGGGCTTCAGCCACTCCATCGGACGCAGCGATGCCGACTGAGCTGGACGCACCAGCCTCTCTCACCTTGCGCTTCTTGCGAGGATGATCCGGACACCACGACACGATCCCACAAAAATGATCTGCAACTCAAAGAAGTCATATAGCTCAGGCGTGGGAGATCCTCACAGTGTTTGTTCGGAGGGTAAAAACACACATGCCGAAGACAATCCATTTTATACGCCTCTTTCAGGGCCGTAGGAGTTTCCCTGCTGTCAGTACCCAGACTGTGCCAGAATCTCTAAATGCGTGTGCATTATTTGATCTGTTTCTTCCAAAGATCCAGGAGCAAACTACCTCCGTGTTCATTCTTCCCTGGAGGAAACCCAGGCCTGGAACTGTTAAACAACACGCCCCAAGTCACCAGCTGGCAGACCTAGACTCTGAACCCAGACTTTCACTCTGACCCCAGGATTAATGCCTGTGATCTACTGTGATCGGGAACAGACTCTGGGAACTGTGAGGCCTCCTCCAGATTGCCCTTGGGGGAATCAACAAATTATACTGACAAAATTAATGGTGATCTCCCTTTTTGAACCACCTTGGCTCCCGCAGGTAACAACCTGCCACACCCGGCGTTGCCGCCTGACAAGAAGTCACAACCTCTCCCTGGTGCTGGCTTCAAAGCAATGCAAATCTTCCGAAATGCCTTCCCCTTGAAGGAGTGTGCACCCCGGCACAATGGACTCCAACTCCAAAACTGTCCAGACCCCCCACGGCAGGGGGCCCTGATGCATCACCTTCCAGGAGTTCCCTAGCCTCGGAGCACGCCCCTCCCAGCTCCCACGGGCAGCTGTGCCTACGGGTTTACCACCCCAGGGGGGCGAGAGGTAAGAACACCACGGCTACCGTTGGTAACAGACCTCTCATCGCTGGCAGAAATGCGGAAGCACGTCCCTCCCTAATAAACTCAGGCAGTTTTACCCACTTTCCACATGTTCCAAAACGAGTGATAAAGACCATCCCAAGACCAGCAAACTGTAGGCTCAGGCCAAGTTGCTGAGTGAAGACTGTGTAATAAGAAAGGTATCAGAGGGGGTTGCGGGGGGCAGGGGTGAGGGGGGTGGGGTGGGGTGATGGACATTGGGGAAGGTATGTGCTATGGTGAGTGCTGTGAACTGTGTAAACCTGGCGATTCACAGACCTGTACCCCTGGAGCTAATAATACATTATATGTTAATTTAAAATTTAAAAAAAAAAAAAAAGAAAAAGAAAGGTATCAGAGGGATCTTCCAAACATTCAAAAAAAAAAAATGATAAAGCAGAAGTGGGTGCAGGGACGACAAGGAGGAGAGTTAGTGTTTAACGGGGATGGAGTTTCTGCCTGGGAAGATGAGAAAGTTCTGGAGAAGGAGGGTGGGGATGCTCGCCCAGCAACGTGAATGGACTCAGTGCCACGGAAATGTATACTCAGACATGGTGAAAATGGGGAAACACAAGCAAAACTCACACTGACATTCAAGTGAGTGCTTCCTTTTGAAACCTTCCACGTACAAAGGGAAAGGAGGCCCCAGCTCCTTCCAAAACCAACCACTGGAACATTCTAGGCCCACTGCAGGGGCTACATGGAAGAAACGGGAATTGCAGGCCCAGAGCTCCTGGAAAAAGGACGAATGCTCCCGAGGGACGGCTTGCTCTGCGGAGGCTGCATGTCTCGGTAGAGCCAGAATCCCCTTCCAGTCCTCTGAGGAAAGGATTGATCGCCCTTCAACATTTGTGTCTCTTGCAAAATTCGTATGTTGAAGTCTTAACCCCCAATGTGATGCCATCTGGAGGTGAGACCCTCGGAAGGTTAACTGGGTTGAGGTGAGGTCAGGTCATGAGGGATGAGTGCTCCTAGAAGAAGAGGGAGAGGGAGCAGAGCCCTTCCTCCCTCCACCACACAATGACCCAGCAAGAAGCACCCGCCAGGAAGCACGTTCCCTCCCACTGTCCCCAGAACCCACCCCAGCAGCCGCTGGACCTTGCCCTCCAGCCTTGACCATGGGGAGACGCTGTTAAGCCCCCCAGTCTGGGGCCTGTGTCACAGCAGCCTCAGCTATGACAGGTCTCCTCTGTATTTTATCTGTGCTGGCGCCCAAATTCAGTTAACATTTGAGACCCATTACCATCGGGAGAAAAGTTCCTAAAATGACTCGCTCGTGTGCAGGGACTTTGGGCACCACAGTGAAGGTGGGCATCCAGATGAGCTCTCTCTTCTTGGTGTCCCCAGACAGTATGGCAACAGCCTGGCTCACACGGACACACAGACACACACACGCGCGCGTGCACAGAGACGTGCCAACTGTTTCTTCCATGCTCTCAGGTTCTTCAGAGTAACGCCAAGGACAGAGGCCAAAAGGCTGTCATGACTCCGAATGAAACGGTCTCCGGTCCGCTGCAGTCTCCCTCTGTCTTCTCAGATAAAGGCTCTGCACTAGGAAAATCACCAAGGCTGCTGATACGGGATTTTCAACACCTAAGAATGAACCAGGTCGCATCTCAAATGACTCCGAGTCCCTCCCACCAAGGCTCTGCACCCAGCTCTCCCACCTGAGAGCGCTGCTTCGTGATTACGGACCTATTTAATCTCGCTCTTCGTCCCTCCAGACTAAATGCTCTGACTTGTAAACCAGTCTTGATCCCAAAAGTGAACAACTAAGTACTTTTTACCTGTTTTGGTGTTTTGTTTCCCCTCACTGGAAAAAAACAAAAATAGTAAGCCTCACATTAGCAAACTCTGAGCTGAACCAACCTAGGTCAGCGTACCTCTGAGTTACACAAAATCCCAATCGGTTTTCCTTAAATTTTGCATAATTCACCTTTAAATGCCACTGCAAAATTGGTAGTTAATGTCCACACCAACAATGAAATAAAATAAAATACTTAATCCTCCCTAGTACCAAAATAGATTAGAAAACCCTTAATAATTAGAAGTGTCCCAATTCAAACCTGAATATCAAGTCCAATCAACAGAGGAGAAACGTCAAAAAATGGACACACAAGCATGTGGGATTTAATATGTGATAATGGTGGTATTTCCTACCAAAGGAGGTAAATGGATTACTCAGTAAAAGGTTGTGAAAACCAGCAGCCATCTAAAAAAAGCATATTGGGGGCGCCTGGGTGGCTCAGTGGGTTAAGCCGCTGCCTTTGGCTCAGGTCATGATCTCAGGGTCCTGGGATCGAGCCCCACATCGGGCTCTCTGCTCAGCAGGGAGCCTGCTTCCTCCTCTCTCTCTCTGCCTGCCTCTCTGCCTGCTTGTGATCTCTCTCTGTCAAATAAATAAAAATTTTAAAAAAAATCTTTAAAAAAATAAATAAAAAATTAAAAAAGCATATTGGGATCCTAAGTTGTAAAATAAATTCAAGATGGATGAATAATGTAAGTATAAAAACTAAAAGTAAAGAAGTAACAAAAGCAACCCTGGACAATTAAAAGATAATAATTTTAGAGTAAGGATGGCCTTTTCCTCTTTATGGCATTAAATTCAAAGGCCTTAAAACAAGGCACCTGATAGAACTGTCTGCATGGAGAAATGTCACATAAACCAAGTCAAAAGATGAACAGTGAACTAGGAACATCTCCAACTCTCGTCACACACAAGGGGCTCGTTTCCCTTGGACAGTAAGTGACATGAATTGGTTACTCAGAGCCCAACAGCGAAGGACAGAACAGCTCAGAGGAAGGTAAATAAGAAGAGCTCCTCTGGGCTCAGGAGGGGACACTCAGCCTCCTAGGTGACAGCAAACTAAAACCACAGGAGATGCTGTTTTTCCCTTATCAGATTGGCAAAGAGGAACAAGCTTCACAACCCACCACACCGGCGAGGATGGGAACGGACAGGCACTTAACATACCTCACTGGTGAGCGTACAGACATTAGCACGGCTAATGGGGCGGTATCTCCCACCACAACTGGGGCGGTATCTCCTACCAGTACAAACGCCACGTATCCTTTCACCTGGGGACCCCAGAGTTAGGATTTTATCCTATGTGAGCAAAATAATCTACGTGCAAAGTCATCTCTTGCAGCATTGTTGCAAACGGCAAGATCAAAAGGAGACCTATTTAACAAAACAGAGTATCTGTAAGAAGAAAATACTATGCTGCTGTTTAAAACTATAAAAATATAAGAAAAACTCTACCTATACAGAGGAATTTCAAGATGTTTGGTTATAGGAAAAGAGCAAGGTGCATAACAGTATGTAAAGTATGTTATGGGGGGGGGGAGTGGGTGGCTCAGTGGGTTAAAGCCTCTGTCTTCAGCTCAGGTCATTATCCCAGGGTCCTGGGATCGAGCCCGTGTTGGGCTCTCTGCTCAAGCAGGGAGCCTGCTTCCCCCTCTCTCTCTGCCTGCCTCTCTGCCTACTTGTGATCTCTGTCTGCCAAATAAATTTTAAAAATCTTAAAAAAAAAAAAAAGTATGTTATGTGGGATTTTAAAAGGGGGGAGAATATGACAATACACTTTTTTTTTTTTAAAGATTTTATTTATTTATTTGACAGAGAGAGAGAGAGAGATCACAAGTAGGCAGAGAGGCAGGCAGAGAGAGGAAGGGAAGCAGGCTCCCTGCTGAGCAGAGAGCCCGATGCGGGACTCGATCCCAGGACCCTGAGATCATGACCCGAGTTGAAGGCAGTGGCTTAACCCACGAGCCACCCAGGCGCCCCAATACACACACTTTTTTATTTAGTCTTTTTTTTTTTTTTTTTAGTATTTAGTGTTTAATGTTTTTACACTTTTTTATTTAGTGTTTTTTACTTATGAGTATCTTTAGAAGCAAGAACACTGAATCCTCCTGAGGAGGGACTATACGGCTAGTGGCAGGAATGGGGAGGCTTTTCATTTGACCCTTCTATATCTTTTAAATTTGAACTACATATTATCCATTTGAAGATTGTTTTTTAATGCCATAAAATGGTTATAAGCTGAAGATATTTACCAGAAGATGGAATAAAAAGACAAAGACCTAGAAAACAGAACAGAAAAAGAAAAGTCAAAGGATTGCTTGAGAAGGATTGTATATTTCAAAATGTGAAATTAATCAAGAGAGAAGAGAGAAAGCTATCAGTGATAATTCAAGAAATTTTCCAGTAACTAAAAATATAAGTTTCTAGATTGGGAAGGCCACTCTGTAGCCACCCCCCCCCCCAAAAAAATTAATCAATCTGTGAAAATAGGTCAATCAGTATATCTGGGGCAAAGAAAACACTCTAAAAGCTTTTCAAGAGAAGAAGGGGGAAAAGTTCCAACTTTCAAATAAAGATGGAATTTTAGGGAAACTGAAAAGATCAAAGGTCTAAGAGAAGAGAATTTCTGAGCTAGAACTATATACCTAGCTAAACTATCAAGTGTGGGGTGGAGGCAGGGACAGTTTGGACATGCCAAATCCCTGGAAATGTCTCTCCCCACTAACCTTTCTCAGAAGCTGTTGGCCAATGCCCTCCACCAAGATAAGAGACCAAAAGATACCGCAGGGAAAGAGAACACCACACGATCCAGGAAGGAGAAATGCAAGGCATCTCCGGGTTGATGGGATACTCCATAAGGAATGCTTTTAGGAACAATGGATCAAACAGATCGCTGCCCTCAGGTTTTCAAACATAAAGAGAAGGTTGGGCTTCCATTTTGGAGAAAATCAGTAAGAGGCTCATAGAGCTAACAAACAAAACGTTATTAACTCTGGGTGAGAAGAAGCTGTATGAGGAAGGAAACGTCTGAATGACACATCTCAGCTGTGAATTATTTTCATCGTAATATAAATGTTATACATTAACCAAACAAAAAATTACATGAAGACGATCTCAGAAAAGAGTCTTGGAAGAAATCATAAGAACTATAATCTTATTTCCACAGTATGAAGACAGTAAATAATATCCAAAATTGGCTTATCCAACTAAATAAACAAAATAAAGAAATAGCAAACTAAACATCCAATTTTTATTTTAAAATGACTAAGATCACCAAAAAAAAAAAAAAAATCAAAATTCCTAGTGCCTTTGTGTTTTCTGACACCTCGTTCTTGCGACAGGCAGAATCAGGGAGAAGTGTGGGTCTGTGAGCAGAACGTAACAAAAAGCAACTTGAACAGGAATCTGAACTAATTTGTAAGAACCAACGGCTCTAGGTAATCGAATTTTAAAAACAAACTAAAACCAGAGCTCCTTCGAGTCACAAATCCCATTTGTCTGAAAACCAGTTATGTGGTTTCCAAGGAGTCCCTGGGCCATCTCTAATCGGGTTCTGAGGAGGATCAGTGGCCATGGGAGCAGAGAAATCATCACGACCCTTGGCACCCACTCTCCAGAGCACACCGCCTACCCCACCACCACCTGCTTAAAGACGAGGACTGCACCCACTGGGGTCATTGACTCCAACCTGGCCAACTCAGAAATAGGAAATCCTGCAGATCTTCGCCAGCCTCCATGCAACAGAACCTGCTAAGGTTGCCCAAATGAAGAAGGAATTTCTCCAAAGATTTTAAAAGCAAAGGTAAAATTCCAGGAAGACATTTAAGCTATGGCTTTGGGTACCCCTAAGAAAGCCCCCATGTGGAAAGCAGGCACTAGGACCTCAGTTCTTATGTGTCCATGAGAACTGTCCATGTCCATGTGTCATGAGCTCCCCATGAGTCTCATTCTCTGGGGTTCTGGCCAACAATTTCTTTTACTGAACTGTGGCAAGAAATCCTTCAAAGAATCTTCTGTCAGACATTAGGGTCTGTGGGTCTAAGAAGCAAAAGTTTGGGGTTGACAACAGCTTAGGAGTGTGTAAATACTTGTACCCGAGCAATTCAATCAAATAAAAGCTTACGGAGAGATAGCACATCCGAAGTTGCTGCTTCAGAGGACAGGTCAAACCTCTAAGCTGCACACCCCTGGAAACAACCGTGTTGATCTCGCTGAAGCTCAAAAGAAAGCCAGCTCTAACCTCAGATGAAGAAATCTCTTCTACAAACTACCTCTCCTTTGTATAGTGGATACAAATTCTTTTTTTTTTTTTATATATATTTCTTTTAGATTTTGTTTATTTATTTGACAGAGAGAAAGAGAGATCACAAGCAGGCAGAGAGGCAGGCAGAAAGAGGGGGAAGCAGGCTTCCCACTGAGCAGAGAGCCTGATGCGGGGCTCGATCCCAGGACGACCAGAGCAGAAGGCAGATGCTTAACTGACTGAGCCCCCCCGATGTTTTTAAAGAACCACGGCTGAGAATGCACCACGAGGACAGAAGCAGGGAGACCAGATGCAGGGCTGCCGTAGCAATTCAAGCGAGAGAGAGAGGAGGGCGGAGATGGGGAGGAGGCAGACTCTGGGTAAATTTCCAAGGTAGAGTCAGCAGGATCTGCTAATGGACCGGAGTGAGAAAAAGAAGAGAGTGAAGATGAACACATAGTTTTAGGGTTTTGCCCACAATGGAAACAGGAAAGGCTGTGGGAAAGGCAAGTTTGGGGAAAAAGCAGGAATTCTGTTCTGTCCACACTGCGGTGGCCACAGGAGACTTCCAGGTGGAGACAGGAGGAGGTGGTTGAACGTACAAGCATGGAGTTCAGGGAAAAAGTCAGAGCAGGAGAAATAAATGTGAGACTCACCAAAGTATTAACAGTACTCGAAGCCCCGAGTGAGTGAGAGTCTACAGAAAAGAACAGATCAAGGACTGAGCCCTTGGGTCCTCCAAAAATCGAGGAGATGAAGCAGCAAAGGAAAGCGAAAAAGAATGACCAGTGAGCAAGGAGGAGAACCAGCAAGTGTACAGAAACCTTAATACGAACATGCTTTATAATGTCCATCAATAACAGCAAAGGGCACCAAGTCCAAGTTCAGGGGAAGCATGCCTTTGAGCAGCTACAGTGCAGCAGGTCTGTCTTGAACACCGAGAGCTGTGGACACCGAGGGCGGGCGGTGAAGGAAAAGCCAGAGCAGGTCACAGACGAGAGGCCAGGAGAGCACAGAGAGGCACACACTCCCGGCCCAAGGAGTGTACCACAGTCTGCAGAGGGACCTGGGTCAGATGCCAAAGCAGCTCGTTGGAAAATCTGAACTCCAACCCCAAAGTCAGTGTGCAGTCCCTTCCCCAGCTGTGCCTGCCCACATGCCCGTTATCCCACTGCCTCCTGCCAGCTTCATCCCACTCGCAGTCCTGGGCCTGCATCGCAGACCCCATAGCACACCATGAGCCCCTTTTTCGTTAGCAAAAGGGCCCCGACAGGGTCTCCTGCCTAGAGTCTGAGTCCAAGAGCCGGAGACCCCAGCGACCCCTGAGCGTGCACATCTATTATTGAGAACAAGGGAGACAAAGGGCATACAAAGGGGGTAACTGAGCTCTCCTCTCTCTGTGCACACCTCCTGTGCATTAAGGGCCTTCTCTAAATGTTTGAATGCACCAAGTCAGCCTCCTCTATGCACGTATATCCAACCTCACTCCAAAAAGGGCTTCAGGCAGCTTTCAAAACTAGACTGAACTGTATTTACCTTAATTTTATTTTTTTTTTTGAAGATTTTATTTATTTATTTGTCAGAGAGAGAGGGAGAGCGAGCGAGCACAGGCAGACAGAATGGCAGGCAGAGGCAGAGGGAGAAGCAGGCTCCCTGCTGAGCAAGGAGCCCGATGTGGGACTCGATCCCAGGTCGCTGGGATCATGACCTGAGCCGAAGGCAGCTCTTAACCAACTGAGCCACCCAGGCGTCCCTTACCTTAATTTTAAAAACAGAAGAAAAATATCAGATTCAGAACAAGGGAAAATATTATGTAATAGTAAACAAAGTCTAAATTGGGAAAAATGACGATTCTGAAGCTATACACTGTTGTTTAACAGCAGGACACACATCTGGCCAAACCATAGTCTCATACGAGATTCATATCGTTCAATAAACCACCATCTTCTAATACTGGGGCGTAGGGCAACTTGTCTAATGCTTCTTCATAAAAGGGCCCCTAAGAGACACAAAAGACATGCACTGTGTTAGGGTCTCCTGTGGCTAGTCCTTAAATTATTTCCTGTCCCTCGATAATGCAAGCTCAGGACTTAGTAACACACGCCAACATGATCAGAGAAATCAGAGGGAAAGGAAAAGCAGCATTCACAACTACCCAATACTTGACTGGGACTGGTGTGTAGAATCCTTTAGAATTTCATAAATGGACACTATGTCTCATAACCAAGTTTTCATTAATACTTGAGGTTGATGAAGTGTTATCCATTGAGGACTGGTCCGCTTACCTTAAAATCCAGCCAATCATAGTCAATAATGCTGTGTTATTTGAAAGGTGCAGAGAGTAGATCTTAAAAGTTCTTCATGGCACCAAAAGACCCATGAAAAGATGCTCAACGTCACTCATCATCAGGGAAATGCAAATCAAAACCTCAATGAGATCACCTCTCACCTATCAGAATGGTAACATCAACAACACAAGAAACAACAGGTGTTGGCGAAGATGTGGAGAAAGGGGACCCTCTTGCACTGCTATGGGGAATGCAAACTGGTGCAGCCACTGTGGAAAACAGTACGGAGGCTCCTCAAAGAGTTAAAAATAGAAATACCCTAAGATCTTGTAATCATACTACTGGGTATTTACCCAAAGGATAAAAAAACACTAATTCATAGGGATACAAGCACCCCTATGTTTATTGCAGCATTATTTATAATCACCAAATTATGGAAGCAGCCCGTGTCCATGCACAGATGGATGGATGAAGAAAATGGGTATATAAACACAGTGGAATATTACTTGGCCATAAAAAAGAATGAAAAATTGCCATGTGTAACAACACAGATGGATCTAGAGAGTATAGCTAAGAGAAACAAGTATCAAAGAAAGACAAATACCATATGATTTTACTCATATGTGGAATTTATGAAACAAATGTACAAAGGAAAAAAACAGACAAATCAAGAAACAGACTCTTAACTATAGAGAACAGACAGGTGGGTACCAGAGGGGAGGTGGGCAGGGTAATGGGTGAAATAAGTGAAAAGGATTAAAGAGTATATTTATCATCGTGAGCACGAATGTATAGGACTGCTGAAATATATAAAATATATATATATATTTAAAATATATATAATATATATAATGCTATATATGAAATATATATATAAAATATACATAATACACTGAATATACTATATTGTACTTCTGAAACCATTCTAACACTATGTTAACTAACTAGAATTAAAATTAAAAAACTTCAATAAAAAATTAAAGTTCTCATCACAAGGAAGAAAATTTGTAACTATGCGTGGTGATGGGTGTTAACTAGACTTACTGTGGTGATCATTTTGCAAAATACACAAATACTGAATTATTATATTATACAGCTAAAATCAACACAATGTTTGTGTCAATTCCATCTCACCTTTTTAAAGAATCAAGCAATCAGAAAAAATCTTGGCATTCTTATCAAAATTACAGAAACTAAGGACACCTGGGTGACCCCGTCAGTTAAGCAGCTGACCCTTGATTTCAGCTCAGGTCATGATCTCGGGGTCATGAGATCGGGCCCCGAGTGTGGTTCCGTGCTCACCGGAGGTTCTCTCTCTCTCCCTCTCCTTCTGCCCTTACCCCCCCATGCATGAACGCTCTCTCTCTCTCTAAAGTAAATAAATAAATTTTTTAATTTGATTTTAATTCAGTTAGTGAACATGTAGTGTATTATTAGTTTCAGGGGTAGAGGTCAGGGACTCATGAGTTACATACAACACCAAGTGCTCATCACATCATGTCCTCCTTAATGCCCATCCCCCACCCACCTCCCCTCCTGCAACCCTCAATTGTTCCCTAGAGTTAAGGGTCTCTCGTGGCTTGACAAAATCAGAGAGGGAGAGAAGTCATAATAGCCTCTTAACTACAGGACATAAATACATCTTAAAAAAAAAATAAAATCTACGCAAGACTCTTCCCTCAACACATGCCTCAACTCCACTAAAGGCTGCAAGGGCGAAACTCTAAGAATGGCCAAGACTCCCTGCCTGTCCCCAAAAAAGGGTTCTGAATCTCCCCGACATGCATACGGGAGAATAACCACTCAAGGCACTGACAGTTTTTACCTTGCATTAAGTATAATTGCAATTTGTCATCTTTCTTCAAAGGGTTCTGATGTTGTCCTTTTTCAACACTAAGGCAGAAATTCCCCAGTAAGGATATCAGCAACAGCTCAGCAATTTCATTTTGCGAGAAAAATACCAGGACAGGTTCCCTAAGCCCTAATAAATTTCAGTTTTTCCGAAAGGCTCCTCTCTATTTCTCTCTTTACATTGTCATCCGCCTTTGAGTGGCTGCCAAAACCATATTAATTCAGGCAATTAAACAAAAGACAATCGACCAACAAGATAGCAGTAACACAGAGAAAATCAAGATATAAAAGTCAAGAGAGTAAGAAGAGTAACGTCTTGTTTAAATGCAGATCCAGACCCTTAAGAAACAATGAGTGGAAAGTTACCAAACTGTGGGTACAGCTCTCTAACTCATAAAAGATTAATCAGTCCTGTATAAAAATGAGACCCTGTCTTCCATATGTAGGCAGATTTCTGAAGCATAACTTTTTCAAAACAAACCCCAAAATACAGATGTCATCAATCTAAACTCTGTTTCTGAATCAGCATACAGGCCATTAAACCTCTTAGAATTAAATATTGTTTTCCACTGCGGTAAATTATGTTGTTGTTTCAATTATCTGCTGCTCTCCCTGCAAAAGGAATAGACTTCCCATTGTCACGTGACTTACAGTGTCTCCAGATGGAAGAGTTAATTTCATTTCCCTACTCCGCTTTGGTAGGCTTAGCCACTCGACTTGCCATAGTCAGGTGCGTGTGAGGACTGACATACAAACGGAAGCATTAAGAGCCACAAATGGATTGGCGATTCCCTTTCTCACCCTATAGCATGTCCCAGAGTGGGATGGCTCATTCAACCCAGATCTGGAGCTAGAATACAGAAGATCTTTGGAGCAGAGCCATAGTTGCCATGTAATGCGAAGAAGAAATTAAAATGGTGTCTTAGGTCACTGAGTATCATGTAGCCTAAGCTGAGAGATGAAACCATCACTTATTTTTTTAAAAAAAGTTTTAATGATCAATGGAATAATTAGTACCTAGCGCAGCTGAATGAATGCAGAAAGACATGTAGGTCTTACTACCAGTGAATTTCCATGGCCATCTGCAAAACATATGTAATAAACTGGAAATAAGGTCTTTTTCTAATTAAAGTTTTTACTTTATAAATATGTGCTTTAGAAAGAGAAAACTTCAGTTACTTGACTGACCTTTAGAAGACCTTGTTGAGAACAACGGTAGGTTCCAAGAAGATAAGGTTCAACAGCTCACCCTTCCAAAGGCATGTAATTAATCTCTAACTAATGGGGGGATAAAACAAGAATCAAGGTTATAAACTTAACCGGCAAACCAGTCTCCCAGCAAAACAAGGAAATGTAATTGTCTGGGATTTTATGGGATGTAGAAATCAATCCCAAAAAAGTTCAGGTTCATGTTAGCCTTTTCGTATTAGCCTCTGCCTGGAAATCTTACCGATATGAATAAGATCTGAGCCATTAAAACCTAACTTGATGAAAATTACTAGATCTCTCAAACTTTTTTCTAGAAGCCAAAGAAAAACAATGCTTAAAGACTCTTCTCATGGCTACTCTGATGAGCATATACAGCAATTCATTTAAAAACTTCACTGCCAAAGGAAAAATTCAGCACTGTCTCTTGCAAATTTGTGATGGGGCTTGGGCAAGCTGGATGACCAGAGAAACTCCTAACATTTACTAGGACTAAGCTGACCCAAGAGTGTGGGAGAGAGATAATGCTATACTCTGCCTTGATAAGTCCTGAATCTGGGGGCCATGGTTCCCTCTACCGTGGTTAGCAAGTCCACAGTAATTAATAGGAAGACTATTCACACTAAGTTCAAATCAAGTTAGGAACGCTATTTCCTACAATTGGACAGAAAGTTACATCCAGAAGGTGTGAATCTTCATGCATTTGGGAAACTTTTATAGTCCCCAAAAGATCCAGGGTAGTAGGTCCCTCTGCAAGGCTAGTTTGTGAGGGATCTTGATAAAGCTTAGCTCAGGAACACTTTGCAAAATATCAGGGTCAGGCTGATGGGGTGTTTGGAAACAAACGTGAGAGTCTGATTTTGGTTGTGAGGTAGCAAAGAATCTCCTGGGGACTCCTCTTCCCTGCTCCAAATTGGGGCTAGAAAAAAACAGTAGGAGCAGACATTCAGCAGGAGAACACGTGGTAGGATGGAGACCATTTTCTTCCCACACACATTTCCCTTTTAGAAAAAGCCACCCGTTCTTACCCTTGGCTATTTACTGTGGTGCTTCCTACACAATCCCAGCCTCCTTGGCCGCAGCTGACGGGATCACAAAATGATTCCTATTCTCAGGGAGTAAAAAGGAGGCATAGGCTTAAGCCCATCAGCAGGAAGGGAGAGAGGGCTAGAGCAGCAAGGTTAGAGACCGGAGTCATGAGAGACCGGAGTCATGAGAAGCAAGGGCTGGCTGCCATTTTCTACCACATGTGAGCTGAAGCAGAGAAAGGTAATCTGCAGAGAAAAGCCAAAGTATGGTGCAAATGCTGGAGACAAGACACCATGAGTGCCCAGAGGAATCAGTTTCTGGTCCTCGGTCCCAGCAGGACTGGCTGGGCTACTGTGGTCTGGTTGGTTTCCCAAAACTCCTTGTTGATGCTGGTTTGTCTAAGTCAGTTTAAATGAGTTTCTCTTTTTACGCAGCCAATAAGCCTAACTGTTTTACCATAAATCCTGAATTATTTATTTTTAAATGTTTGATCTTAATAAACTTCCAAAATGAGGGAATGGCACCAGGTGTTATAAGCAACTAATGAATCAGTGACCACATCAAAAACTAATGATGTACTATATGGTGGCTAACTGAACCTAATGGGGAAAAAAAAAAAGAGCACAATGAAGTAAAACTAAATAATAAATAAATAAATAAAATTAGACAATAACACACATATAGTAAAATTATAAATCTGCGGCGCCTGGGTGGCTCAGTGGGTTAAAGCCTCTGCCTTCGGCTCGAGTCATGATCCCAGGGTCCTGGGATCAAGCCCCACATCGGGCTCTCTGCTCAGCAGGGAGCCTGCTTCCTCCTCTCTCTCTTTCTCCCTGCCTCTCCGCCTACTTATGATCTCTGCCTGTCAAATAAATAAAAATCTGTAAAAAAAAATTATAAATCTTAAATATTTATCATGAGGAATTCTTACAAATGAAATATTCATTTCATCAGCAACTAGGTCAAAGTTAGAGAACTTCATCCAGACCCCAGAAGCACCCCCATGTCCTTTCCCAGTCACTATACCCCTGACCTCAGCCCCCCTGCCCTATTCTTCTATTCACCAGTGATTATTTTTGCCCCTCTTTGAGCCTCATAAAAAAGAAGTCATACAGGGCGCTTGGGTGGCTCAGCTGGTTAAGCGACTGCCTTTGGCTCAGACCATGATCCTGGAGTCCCAGGATCGAATCCCACGTCAGGCTCCCGGCTCAGCAGGGAGTCTGCTTCTCCCTCTGACCTTCCCCCTTCTCATGTTCTCTCTCTCTGTCTCTCTCTCAAATAAATAAACCTTTTTAAAAAATTATAAAAAAGAAATCACACAATAGGTATACTTTTGGCTTCTTTTCCTCAGTATAATATCTACATTACTCAATATAATGTCTCAATATTCATGGTTTTCTGTGCAGCACCACTTTGTTCTTTTTTTTTATTGCTGTGCAATATTTCATGCATAATCCTGCCATGATGTATTTACCCATTCATGTGCATTTGGACTGTTTCTCTTAGGTTTCTATCATTCCGTTATGAGGTGTCTTGCAAATGCTTCTGGTGCACATACGCATTCCTGTTGGACATATATATCCAGGAGGATAATTACTGGATCACAGCGTATGTATTTGTCCAGCTTTTTAAGTCCAAAGCGACTAACCAATTTATAATTCCACCAGCAGTTAATGAGAGCTTTTCCTATCTCCGCTAATATTTGGTTATCAGGGTTGGTTGGTTGGTTGGTTGGTTGATTTTAATTTGAGCCATCTGAATATGTGTTGTATTTTATAGTAGTTTTAATGTGCGTTTTCCTGATGACTGGTGATATGGAATGCCCTTCTCCCATTTTTAAAATGAGGTTTTGCTTTTCTTGTTGATTTGTAGCTGTTCCTGACATATTCTGGACAAGCCGCTTATTGGATATATGACAAATACCTTCTACTTTGTGACCTGCCTTTCCACCTTTCATGTATGCTGCTAAATGAAAGTTCTTCATTTTAATGAACACAAGAAAAGGCAAAACAGTGCATGTTGCTGTGAGAAAAAGACCCAACCTCTGGGTCCCCACAGTCACTGATTTAAGAAAACCTAAGTAGTTAACGGAATGGGACCCAGCTTTTGCACAGGCCTTGGACTGCGAATACAATGTCACTCTCCTCACTCCCCAAAAGCTTCAGATACAATGAATCACTGATTCAACACCCAGCAGTGTGCCCACAGTTTATCAACAGTATTTATGCATTAATCTTAGAAACATTATTCTAGATGATGAACGGCTTGCACACTTCAAAGTCGCATGACATGTTTCCAGCATAGCTCTGCGTAACCAGCATTCGTATAAGAGATGTTGCCCGAAGACATGTGCAGAGCACCAACTTGGGGTCCCAGAAATGCATCTCATCTCTCCCCATCCCAGTGCCTCCAGAGACTAGTACCCTAACCTCAATAACCAACAGTAATTACCAGGGGTCCTGCGTAACCACTGAGTTTCCATGGCTGGGCAGCAGGCAGGGCAACAGGCTTCCCAAGTGATCCAGATTTCAACAAAGCTCGGGCAAGGCACACATGCCCATGACCTGGCTGATCACCTTCGCTTCTCTGTACTATACATCTCGTTACCCCCACATCAGACAAATGCTCTTCCTCGGGCAAAACTGTGGAAGACCTTGCAGAGAGGAGAGAAGGCACTGCTCAGAGTTGGGACCCCTGAGCCTGTGTCTGCCCTTTCACTTGCTCCCAGGGTTCTCTGATCCACTGTGTGCTACCTGGGACCGTAACCCTTTCTCTACTCCTCTGGCCCTGGGCAAACAGGACACTCTTTTATGATGATCTTTCAGGGAGTTTTAGAGTCAGGAAATACTGTATCTTAGACCTGCCTTCCTTTATATTCCCTCCCTACTTCCTCTGCCCGGCCCCCCGCCCACCCCCCGACACTCACACACCCAAGACACACTTAAACGCCACGGCCAAGTAAGATTGTTTCTTTTCAGACACAAGGAGGCAGAGGAAATAGACCCCTGGCAGGAAGTGTAGGGCTGAGAACCGGCAGCCCAGGCTACTGACCGCTGCCCTGTGTTGAATCAGATCCCTTCAATCCGAGCAGTCCAAAAAAAGAAGTTAAGAAACAGGGAAGGAAGTGGGGGAGAAAAAGCTGCGCTGGGCCTTCGAGGGTCAAGGAGAGAAAGAGATGTTGAGAACCAAACACAGCTTCCAGGGACTCAGCACCCCGCACCAGCCTGTGGGTTGGTTCTGTGGGTAACAGCTTCAAGTCAGGACTCAAATCAGATCCAGAGGGAAGCACGGTTATTTGGTCAAACGGGATGTGAGGCCAGAGGCTCATAACACTTTTTCTTTGAAAGAAAAAGTTCCCAAGGAAACGTTTCCTGAGCTATATAAATGTCGTGCCCTTAAACAGTATTTCCCCACTTGCTGGCAAAGCTGATGGACAGGAAAAAATGACATCGCGCCCCCCCCCCCATAGTAAAGCTCCTTTCTCCGATGGTTCTGGATTGTCTCAAAGTCCTCCAGGTCTTCTTACTCATTCCTGACTTCAGGAGGTGAGCGGCTGGCACGCCCTTCCTTCCCAGCCCTTCCCAGCCCTTCCCAGCAAGAGCCGCAGGCAGCACCCAGCCCCACACAGTAGCACTCTGTTTCCCAGTGAGACACTTCTCTCTGGAAGGTGTGAAAGAGCTTTATGAGCGCATGGGATCTGACTAAAGGAAAACCAAGTCCTTCCAATTAGGCTCTCCCAGTTCCCGTGATTATCCAAACAGTAGCCTTTTGTTTCTAGGGGCTGGCTAAAATAAGCCTAAAAACAAACAAAAAGAGACAGTTTTCTTTCTCTATAAACCTAAAAATTGATTAAAACTCTCCTGGGGGCGTCGGAGTGGCTCAGTCTGCTGAGTGTCCAACTCCTGGTTTTGGCTCAGGTCCTGATCTCGGGGTCATGGGATTGAGTCCCACGATGGGATCCCTGCTCAGTGTGGGTGTGCTCAGGGTTCTCCCTCTCCCTCCCCCCTGCTCCTTCCCCTGCTTGCTTGCTCTCTCGCTTTCAAAAATAAATAAATAAATAAATAAATAAATAAATGAATGAATGAATAAATAAATGGAATTTTTAAAATAATAATAAAAAATAAAAATAAAACTCTTTTTTAAAAAAGGGGGGTAAATTACCTATGGAAAGCTGTGTGTCCCACCTTAACATCTGAGTCATTCCCCAGAATGGGGTGGGGGGACAGGAAGTTCTTTGAGCATCTCACCTCTTCCTTTGGCTACTGCCTTTTCCCCTACTTTGGTGCTATCCTACTCTGCGTGTCTGATCTCTATTTTGTGTTGAACTTGCTGCTTTTTTTTCATACTGAAGAGATCACATGGCCCCAAGAGCCACAAATAAATGGGAATTGAATATAAAAATTGAATATTGAAAAATATTATTAAAAAATTGAATATAAAAACTTTCCTGACAAAACAGAGTCCACTGAACTTGGGGAGGGTAACTTATAGGACCCCCGTGCCCCCAAGCTCACACACACACACACACACACACACACACACGCAGGAAGGGTGTGTAGGGAGGAACAGCAGGGAACAAAACTGGCCTCAGATGGATGCCTGGCGGGGTGGGGGGGGGATGCGGCACGCCACATCTTGTTAAGACAAATCTCTTCCCAACCAAAATGCTTCAACTGTAGCTGATGGAAGCAGAGAATTCCTTATTACCTAAGGATCAATGAGATACCACATTGTGAGCCCCTTGACCACTGCCGCAGTTGATGGGTCGGACCTCCATGCAGATCTGGCAACTTCAGTATGTGATGAATGTAATTATGCATATTCATTCAACAAACAGTTCTGAACGCCTACAAAGTGTGACCTAGTCATTCCCCTTCTATTTCACGACTCCATAACTAGCCCCTGCTGCTGTTCCTCAGGCCAGTGCCTCCCACCCATACCACACCCCGGCCCTTCTCCGCATTATGAACAATTTTCAGATCCCACTCCAGGGCCACAAGCCACAAGGACTCCCTTCCTCCCATCAACAACAACAGATCGGAACACAAGTTCATGTGACTTCATGAAAGGATTCATCTTGAATTCCCTTAACTTAAAAAAAAGTTTAACAATATACAAAAACTTCCAGAGCAGTCAACTATTTGAATTGTATCTCCTAATTGTCACTGAAACCCCACCCAGGCTAAGAAACTTTGAGTTGTAGGAAGTAAGCTTCCATCATCTCTCTTCCAACCTCCTCTCCTTGAGGAGGTCCTACAAACTGTACCACCCCCCCAACACCGCTCCCGAACGTAACCCTGAAAGGGGATCCAAGGGTGGGTCTCTGGAGGCAGAGAAATCTTCTTCTGCTCCTAAGGTCAGAAGCCTGGGTTTTCTAAAGACCCTTTAGGCTATGCCACCCAGGATTTAATCTTGCCACCAACAGGCCAAACAGTACCACAAATACCTTAGAAGTACTGAAGACAAACAGTGCCTCTCCCTTGATCAGCAACGCCCCAGTGATATATAAAGGGGGAGAGAACATTTGCACCAAGTACAAAGCGGGGCTGCATTCCTTTTTTTTTTTTTTTAAAGATTTTATTTATTTATTTGACAGATAGAGATCAGAAGTAGGCAGAGAGGCAGGCAGAGAGAGAGAGGAGGAGGCAGGTTCCCTGCTGATCAGAGAGCCCCTTGTGGGGCTCGATCCCAGGACCCTGGGAGCAGGGCTGCATTCCTAAAGAGGGATACGATCCTCAAAAAGAAACAACTGAGAAGATAAAACAGGACCCTTAAACGGAAGCTGAGGGATGAAATTTCAAAAGGAAATAAATCAAAACAAACTCGGGCATATCAAATCATATTAAGTTTCACCCAAACCACTCACTGCGTTTTCTAAAAAATGGCAAAAATTCCTGGCCAAATGCAGAGCATGACTTAGACAAATTCTCCTACAAAAATGTCGCAGTAAATGCCAAAAATCAGTGGATCGACTTAAATCAGCAAAGTTCAAATGGTAAGATGGCTCGAGCAAAATCCCAGCTTTCAAATATACCGAAAGCCTTAATTCTCAGAACTGGTAGAATATATTCATAAAGTTTTGTTAACTTTTATTAATAGCCTATCTCTTGCCACGCATCTCCTACCAAATGAAAGGAGGAAGTCCCATGAGAACGGAATTTTACAGCACGGACAAAGAGAAGAGCTAGACCAGTCAAAAAGCTGACATATAATCTCTAGACGAGTCTTTAAACTAGTCTAATGTTGCGAATCTCGCTATGCTCTGACATACAGTACAGCATACGTTACAGGAGCCCTTTTTGGGGTGCTCATCTTCATCAGTCTGGGGAATTCAAGAACAGGTACTGACCCGCTGGCTAGAACAAGACAAAGGGCAGGGACAAGCATCAGAGCAAGTGGAACTCACACAGCACCACGGGAATATCCATGATACCCCGCTCCGGCCGTCTCTACCACAGCAGACCTGTGAGCGGTCTGGCCACCAGCTCCGCTCCCGGGTGTGCATCCAACACAACTGTATACACACATCGGCCAGAACACAGGCGCAGACTGGCTCATGACAGCCCTGTCCGTGCTGGTCCCAAGCAGGAAGCGACCCAATGTCTCTAAGAGGAGGGGTCATCGGTGGTACAGGCACGCCGTGGGACACAACAAACCAATGACAAGAACACTCCGTAGCCACGTAACACAGCACGGAGCAATTTGGCCAGCACAGCCGGGAGCAAAGAGAAGCCGGACACAAAAGGGTACACACACTGCGAGTCCAAGCATTAACCTTCACACATGGACAAAAGTGACCTATGATAGGAGAGGGCTACCCTGAGGGCGTGGCTCTGTGTGAGGGAGGAGAGATGAGCCAGAATTTGGTAGACAAGTGACTCAGAGCATCACATAAGAGGGACAATCAGCACCCCTAAAAAGGGCTACTCTTTTTTTTTTTTTTTTTAAGGTTTACTTATTTATTTGCGGCAGGACGTGGCAGACGGAGGGGGAGAATGTCAAGCAGACTCCCCACTGGGCACAGAACTGGACACAGGACCCAGTCTCACGACACCGAGATGACGACCGGAGCCAAAATCAGGAGTCGGAGGCTTAACTGACTGAGCCACCCAGGCGCCCCTGAAAAGGGCTACCCTTAAAAAGTTACTTCTACAGGAAAGAACAGTTCTGTTGAGAAGGGTGGGGGAGAAAAGGAGAGGGGTTGGCAGGGGAGGGAAGGAGAGAGAATGAGAAAGAGGGAGGATGAATTCAGCTCGATTTCTACCTTTGCTCTAATTATTTTTTCATATTTTTCCCAAGGTCAACAGGTGAACAAGTCAGAATCACCAACAAAATCTGAACAATTTCAGCCAAAAACATAATGCAGATATCAACACATTTACATTCTTCCCTCTAATGAAGACAAAAATTATATAAAAAGGAGTTTTTATCTGCAATACACGACAATGTAAACCAACAAGAATGGAGGTTCTTGTGTGCTTCTCAGGAGATAATTATAAAAAGGGATTAGTATGTCTTCTGAGCGTTAAACTAAGCCCCACTTCTCAATTCCATTAACTAATTAAAAAAAAAAAAAAAAAAAAAGCCAACCTTCCAACAGAGCCACAGGGTTCCTGACACTGTCTGAAATATGTAACTGTTTCCAATTAACTGATTGCTTCTGTAATGAAAAAAGCATGAGGATACTTAGTTCTGATAGGTCCTTCTGGTGTATGTATCCATACACAAATATACAACTCAACAGTGTATCTGTTTGAAGATTCCTCATCAGTGAGAACGAATTCATACTTGAAACATAAAGCTCAAGGAAGAAAAAGGCAAACAGGCATTGAAAAGCCAAAGAGAAAATAACTGCTGCTTTAGGTCACCTGCTGTGCGCCTCAGGGGACATGCTCCCCAGCAATTCACACATCTAGCAAGTGGAGGGTTTTAATAAGAGCCTCTCTGTTAGGTCTCCTCTTAGTTCTGTTCTTTTCTACTAAACACACACACACACACACACACACACACACACACACACTCAACAAATCTCGTTTCCCCATGGCCTTGTCAAGTACGGAATGGCTTATTTAAAATTATAAAGGTTACTGAAAAAAAGAGAATTAAAAATAACAAGATAAAAATAATGAGATATCTAATAAAATTGGGAGGCGGAGGGGAGAGGAAGAAAGGAAAGGTGGGGATAATACTACTTCCCTTTCTTTCTTGGCAGGGAATGAACGGATACTGCCAAATTTGTTGAAATCAAGGGTACATTATGGCAGCTGGTTGCAAATCTGCTGACACTCTTCCCATTGAGTGGCAGGTCCATGTCCCCTCTTCCTGAGTCTGAGCAGGCTTTGTGATGGACCCAATCAATAGAGTTTGGTGAAAGGAAAGTCATATAACCTCTGAGACTAGGTCGTAAAAGGCCACAAAGCTTCTAACTGGTTCTCTTGAGGCACTCTAGCTCAAGTTAATTGTATCTGTCCATCTGGAGACTATTTGGGGATGAGATTAACATTTTAATCAGTAAACTCTGGATAAAGCAGATTGTTCTCCATAATGTGGGTGGGCCTCATCCAATCAGTTGATGGTCTGGAAAGGACAAAAAGATCAGCTTCCCCACAAAGAGAGAATTCTCCAACAGACTTCCTTTGGTCTTCATCCGCACCACTGGCTCTCCTGGGTCTCCAGTGTGCTGGCCCACACTGCAGATTTTGGACTCACCAGCCTCCATAATCGTGAGCCAATTCCTTAAAATACGTATTTTTCTATGAAAATACATACATCCTATTTGTTCTGTTTGTCTAGAGAACCCTGATTAATACATGAGGGAAGCTGGTGGCCATGTGAGTAGTCCAACTACCTAGGACCACCAGGCTGAAGTTGCCATGCATAGTCGATTCTCTGGGCAGCGATCAACACCGAGCCGGCCCCCCAGCCCTCCCTGCCAAGGCATGGGACACAGCAGCAAAGCCTTCTAGGACCTTCCAGACCACCCTGTTCACCAGGGGCATGCTACACAGAGACCTTACCACCACAAGGAGAAGCAGCCAAGCCCTGCCTGAATCCCCGACCTACAGAATCCAAAATACCATGAAACACCTGTTCAAGCCACTGAAGTCTGAGGTCATTTGCTCAATGACAACCGCCAAAAGAATTAAAAATGGAAAGAGTTAACAGTAACACCCGATAAGAGACTGTAGCTGAACAGGGATCAGAAAGGAGGGATGGGTTTTAGTTTTCACTTTAAATGCTTCTTTGTTGTTTGCATTATTCTATGTCCAAATACTATTTCAGAAATTTAAACAATTAAAAATTCAAAAAACAACAGTAAATGTGTTTAGCATTTATGGTGTACCAAGTAGTCTTCTAAGTGCTCTCTATGGTTTGGGTTTTCGTTTAAAGATTTATTTGAGAGAGAGCGAGCAAGTGTACATGAATGGAGGGGCAGAGGGAGGGGAAGAGACTCTCTAGCAGACTGAGCTCGGAGCCGGACGCAGGGCTGGATCCCAGCA
Organism: Enhydra lutris kenyoni; assembly: GCF_002288905.1. Lineage (NCBI taxonomy): Eukaryota > Metazoa > Chordata > Mammalia > Carnivora > Mustelidae > Enhydra > Enhydra lutris. The sequence continues at coordinate 9,303,680 of NW_019154117.1, forward strand.
CCCCAAGAGTGTGAACTCACCCGAAATCAAGAGCTGGACACTCCAAATTCAAGAGCTGGAGGCATGCCAGAGCCCCTCTATCATTTTAACTCACTTAATTCTCAGGTGACTCCATGAGGGGCGTGCTTTTGTTATCCCCTTTTTATAAATGGGAAACAGAATCACAGAGAGGTTCAGTAACTGTGGCAAAGGTCACACAACAAGCAGCACAACCTATATTCAAATCAGCCAGTCCGGGTCCAGAGCCACAATATTTCCACACAGATAATCGGGCTGCCTCAGCAGCGAGAAGCCACTGGACAGAGAGCATGATCTCAAGCTGCCACTCCCCTGAGTCTCCAAGTGCGTGACCGACCAAATACTACTTCCCGCTCTACCAGACTGCCTCGCTGCTTCTAAAGTGGGCCCTAAAATGCAATGCCCTTTGCTCTAATCCCTACCACACAATTTTTCAAGGCCCAGTCTCCTTCGATATCACACAAACCTCTCAGCATTAAGTTTTTCACCCCTTACATTTCCAGAGTGAGCCATTGCTAGCAGATATTTCCATCCTTTCGCTTCCTACCACAATTTTGTATCTTTCTACCTCCCCGCTTGCCATGAACTCTGCCAGGGTCTAAGTCTCTGAATTGCCCCCACCAAGCCGTGCGTAAAATAGAGATGTCATTATTATTTACTAAAGGCAAACTGCTACTGGCTTATTCTACATGCCGGGTGGTGGAGCAGCCTTTCACTCAGGCAGATTTTTGCTGCATTTTGAGAGGAAAGAGTGCGTTTAGAGCCATAACTAGGAAAAGCAGCGGTTCACTGCATGGTCACCTTTGGCAAGTGTTCGTGATCGAACCCCAGGATGCTGACTTAAAAGTAAAAAAGCTTTCGCCCTAAAAGCTCTAATTACTTTTTTCTGCCTTTATAGTAGTTCACCGATTTTCCCTCTATTCCAGAGAAAGAAGACAACGACCAGCATCATTTCCACTGTCCAGGATGGCCTGTGCACGGTTTAGCTCTCTTCTTGAGATAACTCAGTGGTGTCTTCTCCGGAGAAATCTACTCCCTTGACAATTTCTAAGGCTCCTGTAGAGCTCAGCTCAAATCTTACTTTTCAGGGAAGCCCATTCTAACCATTCAGGCAAGAAAGACCCCTTTGGATTCAGAACTCAGAGAAGTACTCCATAACTGGAAGATGAACGAAACACTCCTTTGTCACATGGAAGGAATCTGCCTAGCTGGTGTTCTTAATTTTTCATACATAATTTCCGGACAACCAGCAGCTTAATGGTGTGATTCCTCTGGTACTCCCGAAAAGTCCCAGCTTAGTACCTTGGCAAAAAGCATCACATAAAGAAAAATCATAGGTGACTGGCAAATGAAATTACAACAGTCCCATTTACACTATTTAAAAAGCAGGTATCGGGGTCAACTTCACCATTACTTTGAAAGCAATTTAAACCATTAGGCAGATGCCTTTTTGCGGGTAACATATTAGCAATTTATAGGTTACTTTAATTCTACACTAGATTCAAGGACAGCTGAGGTCTGCAGGTGCTACTTTAACAACAGAGGTCCAGAGCCATAAAAAACAAAGACTCTGGTTTATGAAATGATCCCAAAAATGGGGGGGTGGAGGTGGGAATATATGCACAAAGATGGTTTCTTTAGCAATATATACCAGTTCAAGTCCAAAAAAAGTAACACTCATTTCTAATGCTGGGGGCAGTATTAAATGGAAGCCTGCCGATGGAATTGTGCATGTGTGCAGGAATTAGAAAGTCACGGAGATTGAAACAATATTAAGACAAACAAAATACCAAATTGACTATCAGGATATCATAAAAACAGGAGCCACCATGGAAAACACTAGAAGTGAACACAACTGGAAAAATCCAGCTGCTGGACTGGGACACATACGGGTCACCCTTCGTCCATTTGTGAAACTCTGTAGATTTATCGCTTTTGCAGTTTAACACAGGACAGAACTCTCACACGCTGCTAGTAGAGTACTGACCAAACAACCGCTTGGAAATCTGTTTGGCACGGTCTTCCAAACTGAACAGTCTAGAACTCACAGTGCCACTCCTAAGAACAGACCCTAAACAAATGTGCACAGTTGTATCAAGATGTGTGCTAGAATGTTCACAGCCACACTGTTGGCCATGGATAAAACATGGAAACCACGTAGATGCCCATCAACCCTAGAATGGATAAATTACTTGGGGGCACAGTCACACAATGGAATATTGGACAGCAAAGATAATGACTGGATCAGAGCCACACGCGACATGGCTGTATCTCACCAGTGTGATTTTAAAAGAAAGAAGCCAGATTGAAAAACACACAAACAACATGTACTAGAGGATACCCTGCCCACAGAGCATGAGAACAGCCAAAACTGATCTATGGGTTGGGACAGTGGTTAGCCTGGGATGAAAAAGAAATGGGAAAAGAGCAGAAGGGGTCTTCTGCAGTCTGGCACCCTCCTGTGCCTTGATCTCAATGCAAGTTACAAGTTTATGTTCACTGTGAAAATGCATCATATTAGACACTTACGATTGGTAGGTGTTACTATGCAACAGAGGCATAAAATGTCCCAAAACATTCGAAACCAACCTAGTTTCTTTGATTGCAGGGCAGAAGTATGGTGGTGGCCGTCATTTGGGCGGCTGCAACTCTGCTAAAATGAGATTTTTAAAACATGCACAAATAGTCCAGCAAATGCCTGAGTGACGTGTCTGTAATTTTTCTCTGAGATTCCCCCTTGCTGCTTCTGAACCCTCATACCCTACAGGCCTCCCCTCCCATTTGCACAGCGCCTGTCAGCCCTTCACCTACCTCCTCCTCCATTCCTTGAATTTCCTCCAGCTACACCCCTGGCCACCCTCCTTCTCCTCCTCTAGACTAGGGGGTTAATGCAAGAACACATCAGCTCGCGGCACTATGTGTGAGCAAATGCTGACACTCACAAAATGAATCTAGGTCTTGACTGTATCAATTCCAGGGGCCATTTGCCTGTGGTTTATTTCTTTGGGGCCAGTTTGGATGATTTAAAACAAAACTATTTTTAAAACATCGCTCCTTTTCTGCTCTATCATCTCCACCCCCCCCTCCCCGAAACACACACACATACACAAACACACACACTCAAAACAGAACTCACTTTTGCTGACCTGGAACTTCAACTAGAAGGGTTCATGCACTTGACAAAGTGCCCCCAAAGCTCCCTTGTGCCCCCCCAGGGGAAAAAATGCATCCCTCCTGTGATTGTGTTTGAAGGAGGCCATCATTCCCCCACTGGGCAATTCTCCTGCTTCCTTAGACACTAATCTCACCTGAGACAGCCCCCACTTCAATCTTCTTCAACTGCCTCATCAGCAGCACCTTCCCCCAAATCCATTAACTGAAAAAAGTCCGAAGTTAATAATCTCTCCGTTTCTAATTCTATCTCTACCTTGGGAAAAACTCCTTAAAATGAAGGAGGAAGGCTGGGGGAGGGTGAAATGGGGATGGGGTTTCTTTTGGGGGTGATGAAAATGTTCCAGAGCTAGTCGTGATAACGGTGTAACTTAGTGAATATACGAAAAACCATGGAACTGAGCAGTTTACAAGGGTAAATTGATGGTATAGTTTATCGTATCTCAATTTTTAAAATAAATACAACGTGAGAGTGCCCCACTCCCTAGCAGAGAAAGTTGGATGAAAGGAACATTAGCCGATGAACTAAGCACCTCCTAAAAATCAAGTTGACTAAACCCACTAACTAAAAAAGAGGAAGCGGGTTCTGATTTCCATCCAACTCAGAGATGCGTGGAATTAAGTTGGGACCAGAAACTGCACAATTACTACATTGGATGATTACCCTTCCTTGTTAGTCTCAGGGCTATCTTGCTGATGTGTTTCATTAATTAATACGACGAGACGAACCTCGCAGAGATGAGGTGCAGACAGCGAGCACTGGGGGACGCCACAGATTGATCTGAACGCGAACTCGGCCAAAGCCCTCACCCATCACCCCGGGGCAGAGCCGCTCCCGCCGACCCGCAGGACCCCGAGAGAAGCTGCCTCCGAAAGTTCCCCGGGGACCAGGTGGAGGGGGCAGAGTGAACAGGGGGCGGTGGCAGCCTTGAGCGCAGGATTCCGTAGGTTTCTGCCCGAGTGGCCCGGCAGAGGGGACGTCGGGGACCAATTCCGACCAAGGGCGCTCGCACCCTCCGCGGACCTGACGCCGCGGACCGCCCAGAAGCCGACCGCGCGATAGCCCCGGTCGCGTCCCGGAGGCCCCGGCTCCCCCGCCCTTCCCCCACCCCCACCCCGACCCCTCTGACCCCAGCCGGCCGGAGCCATGTCGGAGTCGGCGGAGGGCGACCGAGGCCACCTGGCGCTCTGGGACACCGAGATAAAGAGGTCGACCACCAGTCCCCCTGCGGAGCGGAGCCGAGAACTTCAGCCGGCGCCGCCTCGGGGAGGGTCGGGCACCCCGTCCCGGGCTAGTACAGGGCCCTGGGGACCCTCGCGCGGCGCGCCCTACACCCTCCCGTCCCCAGCCCGGACTTTCCCGCGGCCGCAGCGCGCGCCAAGCAACCTCTCTCGGACCCGTCCCTAGGCCCGCCCCGAGGCGGCCGGGGGAGGCAGAGCGAGCGCGAGCCCGCGGGGCTGCCCTCCGCCACGGTCACGGCCGCCGAGTGCCCCCGGCGCGCGCCAAGTTGGCCGGCCCGCGCCAGGGGGTCGGGGTCCGGGCGCCCCGCGCCCACCCGCGCGGCACAGGGCGCAACGCAGCCCCGGCTCACTCACCTCCGGGCGCGCTCCCCAACCTGCGGCGCCCGGCCGGCCGCGGCTCCCGGACCTCGGCGGAGGGGGCGGGGCGGAGAGGGCGGAGCCGGCCCCGCGTGCGAGCGCCAGAATTAAACTCCGAAACGGACTGCGGCGCTCCGGGCCCTGCCGCCGCCGCAGGGGCCACCGAGTCCGGGGAGGCTGGCGAGCTGGCGAACTTCGGCCAGCGCGGGAAACGACCGTGGCGGCGCCCCGAAGCCGGGCGGGAGGGCTCCCCAGGCGGCTCGGGACACCTCCAGGAACCCCGGCTCTGCGCCGCACCTCTTTGTACCCCGGGACCCGACCGGCGGGCCGGCCCCAGTGCGCCTGCGCGCCGCTCCGACTCCACCAGGCCCACGAGGCACCTTCGCGCACCTCCGCCTCACCCCGCCCGCCGGCCCCTGCCCCGAGAGCCGCGATCCGGGCGGCGCCCTCCGCCCGGCGCGCCCCTGCCGCCCACGGGTGCCTGCTTTTCCCCCAGGGAGCGAAAAATTCCGCCCCACCCCGGGGAAACCTGAGTCCGTTCCCACCTCTCGTCCCCGCCCGGGAGGGATCACGGTTAATACCCGCCGCCAGCGCCTTTTTACTGCCCCCTCCCAGCCCTCCGCCGAGAGCTGCGCCCGTGGGGTTGTTTCCTGGCCCCAGGTGAGCGCGCAGGGCTCCGCTTTCCTGCAGGTGCCTGAGCGGGACGCGCACGGGGGCGACCGCGGACCTCCCGTCGCCTTTCCCAGGGCCGGCTCGGGGGGGCGGGACGGAGCCCTCGGTGGAGAGGAGAGGACACAAGCGTGTGCAGAAGCGAGCTTGTGCTCGGGGGACTCCGGGGAAGGCGCCGCGCCCGCCTCGGGACCGGAGAGCCAACGAGGAAGTCAGACACCCTCCATTCAGAGCCGTCGCCGCTGGGGGCGAGCACGTGCGCCGAGACTGAGAGACTGTGGCTTGTCTTCTTTCCAATGAAAATAAACCGGACAGGAGGGCCAGCTTTATAAAACCAAGAATGGCCAAAACAAAACAAAAACCCATTGGTGCTAGTGTCCCGTCACTGGTTTTCTGGAGGGGGCTGGGGCCCTGCTCCTGAGCTCTCCCGCAGGGAACACACCCAGCGGCGTCGCACCCTTGTCACCGTATTTTTGCAAGCAGGTTACAGGGAAGAGTCATCAAACCTCAAAAAGCAAAATGCTGGCCTTTGGGGCAAAGGGACTGCACGATCAGTGCTTCTCTTTGTGTTCAGGCAAAGCACACCTGCTAATTCCTGAAACGGATGGCTCTGAAATGTTAAAAGGACAGGCAGACGGCAACTCAAAGATAAAGTGGGGCAAGGAAAGTCCATCCGCCCCTTTGCAGCCCATATGGGGGGGGGGGCAGAGAGCAACCCTCCTTCCGGGCCTCGCTTTCTTCATTGGTAGAATAAGGGTGTATGGGTTCAGTAGCTCTTCTCTACCCTCTCTCTGTCTAACATCTACCATTCTATGAAAACAATCTTTATCCCCCGGGGTGATAGGGAGTAAGAGGGCGAATGAGAGGCAGGGGGCTCCTGCATGAACAGTTCTCTCCATCCTTTGTTTTTCCTTCATTACATGTAGTCAGTGAACATTTATTCCGCAGGCCCTCAAACGCAGTCAAACCTCATCCGTCAAAAGTAAGGCAGATTCTGGTTTTTTGGGATTTGTTGTTGTTGTTGTTGTTTTGGGTTTTTTGGTGGATTTCCATTTGAAATTTTACTTCACTTTTAGTCATTTCTTTGTTTAGATACAATTTGCATATCGTAAGATGTATTCTTAAAGTTTACCACTGGTGATTTTATATTCGGAGTTCTGCAACCACTGCCCCTAGCTAATTGCAGAACATTCCTACTATTCCAGTAAGAAACCCCACACCCACCAGCAGTCACTCCTCAGTTTCCCCCAGCACTGAGCCCTGGGCAACCACTAATCTGCTTTCCATCTCTACAAATTTGCCCATAGTGAACATTTCACATAGGTAGAGACATACAATACAAAGCCTTTGTGTCTGGCTTCCTACACCTAATGTTTGCAGAGTGCATCCAAGCTGTAGCCTGTATCTGTTTTCCTTTTCAAAGCTGAATAATATTCCCTTGTGTGGATAAAACCACATCTTCTTTATGCATTCATGCTCTGATGGACATTTTATATTGTTTCTACTTTTTCCACTCTATACTGCCCTGTGCTGCTATGAACGCTCGTGTACCCACTTTTGTGTAAACATGTTTGCCTTTCTCTTGGGTGTCTATCTAAGAGTGGAATTTCTTGGCCATATGGTAACTCTATGATGAACTTCTCAAGGAACTGACACACTTTTCCACAGTGGCCGTACTGCTTTACCTTCCCATTACGATGGTTCTAATTTCTCCAAACCTTCGCCCACAGTCATTGTCATTTTTTTTATTATACATATTCTAGTGGGTGTGAATTGGTATCTCATGGTTTTTTTTTTTTGTTTTTTTTTTCTTTAAAGATTTTATTTATTTATTTGACACACAGAGAGAGATCACAAGTAGGCAGAGAGGCAGGCAGAGAGAGAGGAAGAAGCAGGCTCCCTGCTGAGCAGAGAGCCCGACGCGGGGCTCGATCCCAGGACCCTGGGATCATGACCTGAGCCGAAGGCAGAGGCTTTAACCCACTGAGCCACCCAGGCGCCCCATGTATCTCATGGTTTTAATCCACATTTCCCTAATGACTAAAGATGCTGAGTAGCTTTTTCATATCCTTATCGGCCATCTGTGTATCTGCTGTGGAGAAATGTCAGATCAAATCCTTTGCCCATTTTTACACTGGGTCGTATGTCTTTCTATTGTTGAGTCATAAGTGATCTTTACTTATATCTGATAAGTAATACTAGTCCTTTATCTGATATGTGATTAGTAAATATTTTCTCCCATTCTGTGGGTTGTCCTTTCACTCGATGGGGTCCTTTGAAGCACATACATTTTTAATTTGATAGTCAAATGTTTTTACAATAAAACATATGCTAACAGGTTATAAGCTAATACTTAACAGTTTTTCAGACAATAAAAGTAATGCATGCCCCTTATCAGGGGGAAAAACTGCAAAAACATGGGAAGGATAAATTAGAAGTAATAATCATTTATGGTTCCATCACCTAGATACAGTCACTGTTCAGATTATGACCTATTTCCATCAGGCCCTTTTAAAACACACTATTTATTTGCTATCACCCCAATGATATCATGTGGCTCTGCACTTTACACTTGGGGTCATAATGAGGACTGTCTTACTGGCAATGTCCCCATGTTTAGGGCCTTCTCCTTACTCTCCTTTCCCGTGGAAACCAATGTCTCCTATGCCCATTCCCTCAGGATTCAGTTAAGCTGTCTAGTATATTAATAATAAACACGATCGTAAGTTATATGGGCTTTGCAGCTAAAGGGCACCTGTCCTGGTTCTGAGATATATCGTTTGCAAAGTGGACTTTCGTGTCACATACTTAGTCCTCTGCCATATACTAGAAAGTGTGTGCAAGGAGCAGCACCCACTCTTTTACCTCTCTGAGCCTCAAGCTCCCCATCTGTAAGATGGGAACAACACCAACCTCACGTTGCAGTAAGGATCAAGCCTCAAAGAGTGAGTTGCAGCAGAAAGGGCTTAGGGTGTGCTGCAAGAAGGACTATGGCGCCCTGAATGTCCCATGCACTGAAGCCTAATAAGGTCCATGGCAGCAAGGAGATAAATCAGGACAGAGCGAGAGACTCTGAGATGAGAGGTCACCAAAGTCACACAAGACCTTTGGGACCGGTAGAATTGGGGCAGGCCCTGGAAGTCATTTCCTTTCTCATAACCTTCTTGAGTGTGTGTGTGTGTGTACACGTGTGCAAACCAGGGCACAATTGAGTCTCCCCGAAAGAAAAGGTAAACTGAAGGGGGTGGTGGCTGTGTATTGTACAGTGGAGACCCCTGGATTCACCACAACAGATCCTCTCCCAGGGCCAAGCTTGGAGGCTCTAGATTTTATTAAAGGATGCAATGTGTTCCTCCTCCTGGCTTAGTTCTTACTGCCACTAAGGAGTCTTCTTGCTGAAGAACATTTATTAATATTACAAAACCTTAGTCCATGACTCACATTCTGGAACACTTACCTCCTGCTGGTGGCTTTGTGGTTCTCTCTTCCAAAACAGTGCTTCAGCCTCCGTTGTTGGAGAAAACTAAAATAGAGAAGCAGGAGGGAATGGCCCTCAGAGCCAGCTCTGCTTCTTCCTACGTCCCAAACTCGTAACACAGATCTCACGAGTTTGCCACTGAGTTCTAAGCATTACGAAGCTTAGGAAATGAATGTAAAATAATCCAGCTGCTGACGGTGTTAGAAAACATACAATTGTTATCTAAATCTCGAAAGAAAAGAGGTTATTTCAAGCTATAACGTGACAGCCCCGCACTCCTGGTTCCTGGGAACACCTGTCTGAAAAGTAAAGAATACGTGGATTCATTTGTTTTGTTTTGCAAAGTAAGTTAGGGTTTAGTCTACAGTAAGCTGAGACCCCGTATGACTATGTTTTATACATTGCTGAAGGACATAACCTTAATCCGGGAGATTGGAACTGCGAGTAATCTTTATTCACAGTTACAATCTTCATTATATCCTTGTTACTCGCTGAAAATATTTACAGAGTATTCAAAAGGTGTGTGACATTCTCATAGGTTCCTAACTAGAGGGATTATGTGTCCAAGCCTGTCCCTGCAGATTCCCTATAGTTAGGACATTGACTTATTTGACAAATATTTACTGGGGGCCTAGTGTGCCCAGAGCGCCGGGTTCAGAGCTCTATAAAGGACACAGAGGTGAAGAATCCAAAGAAACTACCTGTAACTTAGAGGAGCTGACCTGTGTACAAACTTTAGCATGATGTAAAAGATTCTGGCTTGAATGAAGTATAAAATATTATCATAATTCAGACAGTATAACTTTAATAATTGATAACACTTACTGAGAACCTCACTGTCTGGCGGGGTAGGTGTGATGATTACTCACATCGCAGAAACGAAGACAGAGGTTCGGGGCAGTTCAAGTACCCACAGGAAGCCACAGTGCCAAGTGGTGAGGGCAGGATTCGAACCCGGGCTGCGAAGGTGCAGAGCCAGAATTCACCCCACCCCCCACCCTGTCACTTTCAGCTGCCACACTGTGTGCCTGGTGCCGGAGGTATTTTGGTTTGTTTGCTCGTTTTTGTTTTAATCATATTAGTGATAACTCTGCCCCCAAGTCATTGGCCCTGAAGCCTTTTCTCCTTCGGCAAGGCCGTCCTGACCTGGTGACCTTCTGACCTTGACCTCATAGCCCCATTCTCGAACCGGGGAGTTTTCAAACAACTGGAGCTGCCGTCTTTTGAGCCGGGGTGCTTTGTCATCAAACAGACTTTTAACAAAAATGAAGGTTCTCTGAGTGCAGCGGAACAGGGAGGGGCGTCTTTGGTGGGCGCTAGGGGGACGGAGGGAAGGGAACGAGGCTGCCCCACATTCATCTGACGATCAGCACAGCTGGAACCTAGTAAGGAACACGGATGTCAATGCCACCTCAGGCTTGTCACTCAAGGAGTGCATCGACTTTGCCGTCACTGGCAGGGCTGCACCTGCCTCAGTAGACTGATGATTTAGAGTTGGTTGTGTTTAATGTTCCTTGCTACACTAAGCGCAGCTCCCTTTACCACATCTTTTTTTTTTTTAAAGGTGAAAACGGCTTGTCGACCCCTTGATCTCCCACCGAATCTCGTCGGGAAGGTTGGGAAAGTCAGATGATGAGCCCCAGAACCGACCAAGCTGGAGAAATGGTGTTCCCTGCTTGTAGGATCCAGTTACGTAGGAGCCCTGTAATGAATGCTATATTCAGAAGAGACCCGGTATGTGTGACATTGTGCTGCATTTCAACAAAGAAGGGCTCAGTAAACTTTTTTTCTTCCAGCCACAATGGTGGGGTCTGACAAAGCACAGCCAAGGAGGGGAGGAGAATGCTGGGAGGGGGAGGCAGACACACAGCGCTGGGGGACAATGGCTTTAGTTCAGGGATACCCTCCCTGAAATCCTGCTTTGAGACTTGGAGTCAAGGCAAAGATTCTTTTATCCCCCCAAGGTTTTATTGTCTACTGTCGCTTCTGTATTTCCCCAGGAAGCACACAGAATTCTAGAAAGCGATTCTTGTTGTCTTAACAATGACGTTCACCCAGCTCCTTTGCACCCATGGTCTTAGGTCAGCTTCAAGGGCAAGGCACTCTCCTAACCAACGCAAGAGTTCATGTCTGATACCTGCCATATTCTGAGCCCCTGGGGAGGACTTGCCCCTCCATGTTGCCCATCTTTCTCGTACCTGAGAGCAGAGACCTAGTCTCTGGAACTCTCGGGACATTGCCTGGCTCATGAGCACTACTTTCATTGTAACTCACTATGTCCTCTAATAGGGAACCGTGGAGCTGAGGGGACCTAGCATAACAAAGAATGCCATAGAGCCAGTAAGAACGCTAAGAATGTTGCAATCTCTTGGTACCAGTGAAATGACCCTAAGGAGGAAAAATCAAAATACCAATGGAGTATATACATTGATTTACCCTGATAACAGCTATGTAAAAAAATAAATGCTTGTAGACTTACCAAGGACCAGGGGCGATGTCGAAAGATCAAACATGAGAGGAATAGGTTTAGGTCCAGTAAATCCTTTATAATCAAAAGTTAATTAGAAAAATATATGTGTGTATAAACAACTGTATTAATGATATGTCGCTGCATAAAAAAATTATCGCAAGACTTAGAAGCTTGAGAGAACAAATATTTATCCTCTCACCCGGATCCTGTGGTTCAGGAATCTGGGGATTGCTTAACTAGATGGGTCTGGCTCAGGGGCCCTCCTGAAGGTGCGGTCAAATGTCAGCGAGGGCTGCTGTTGACCGCACCCGGCAGGCCCATTTCCAAAAAGGCTCTGACTCACACGATTATTGGCAAAAGGACTCATGCAGACCCTTCCACAGGGGACGCCTCTCCATGGGGCTGCTCAGGACACAACATCTGGCTTCCCCCCAGAGCAAGTGATGACTGAGAGAGAGAGCAAGATCCAGACCAAAGTTGCAATGCCTTTTATAATTTAATCTTAAAAGTGACATATCGTTAGAGAAAAAAATTTTAATTAAATATTTCTTCTAAAAAATTGACATGTCATCACTTCTGCCATGGTCTATGGTCCCATAGACCAACGCTGATATAAGGTGGGAGGGGACCACACATGGGACTGAATCCTCAGACACAGGATCATGAGGGACCTTCTCAGAAGTTGGCTCAAAGGCTGTTTTTGCTCAAAAACACGTTTAGGTTATTAAATATGCATTCCAAATATACACTGAAATAGATATGTCAAAATACCCAATTCTCCTGATTATACTTTTCAAGAAATAAAAACAGTATTTAGTTAGTACTTCCTAGGGGCCAAGCACTGTATTAAGATTGTCCATGGACCCTCCCTACAACCATCACGCCTTCAGAGGAGGCAGTTTTAGGAACCTCACTTTAGAGATGGAACTTGAAGCACAGAGAGGTTAAGTAACTCGCCCAAGGGCACACAGCTAGCAAGGACATCAGAATAGGAACTCAGATCTATGGATGAAAGCACATCTATCTTCACTAAGCTGTGCTCCTTCCCCAGTCATAGTTTTGTGGGGTAAATCTCTAACCTAACCGTGCTTTACAAATTAAGAGCCATCATTCCAAGTGGGTAGTTGAGGATGTCCCTGCAAGTACAAAGAAAATCAATTAAGACACAGATTCACAGTGATGTTCATGGAGTCTTAGATTAAGACCAGAACAGTGACCTGTGTCTTCTCTCTTCCCACTGTCTTCCTTCTCTCCACTCTGGCTACACTGGGCTCCCTGCTGTTCCTGGACCACTGTTGGCATGTGACTGCCTTCAGTCTTTTGTGCTCCAAGTTCTTCTCATCCCCTCAGACCAGCTGGGATCCCTCTATCACCTCTGTTTCCCAAATGCAACCTTGCAGGAGAGGCCCACTGTTACCCTGCTGCCTAAAATGATCAGCCTCCCATCCTTAGCCCTGCCTTCCTTCCCCTGTGGTCCTTTCCCATAGAACTTAGTCCACATCCTACAGAATTCACTTATTTGGGGTGCTTACATTTTTCTCCCTATCCTGGGATGCCATCTCCACAAAAGCAAGGATTTGCATCTGTTTTGTTCACTGACCGCTATTGTGTTCGCTGAGGAGTCCCAGCACTTAGGTCAGTCTTTGGTACATAATATATACTCAACATTAAATAGGTGTTTCTAGGGACACCTGGGTGGCTCAGTCAGTTAAGTGGCTGCCTTCAGCTCAGGTCATGATCCCAGGGTCTTGGGATCGAGTCCCACATCGGGCTCCCTGCTCAGCAGGGAGTCTGCTTCTCCCTCTCTGCCTACTTGTGCTCTCTATCTGTCAAATAAATAAGTAAAATCTTAAAAAAAAAACACACAAATACGTGTTTCTAGAAAGTTGTTTCCTTCCAAGGAACATTTTACACTTCTTGCCATGTAGGTTCATTTTTCACCCAGAGGCGATGTATCAGACATTTCTAGAAATAACGAACACTCGGGACACAGAAGGTGTTTTTAACTTAGAGAGAACCCAGGTCAGGAATGAAGTATTTTTACTGCCCAAGTAGTGGCCCGTCCCTCGGTCAAGTGACTCTAGGAAACCTGAATATTTATTTTGACACTAGCAAAAAGTCAGTTAAGCATGTGACATCTCATAACGAAGGAAAGGAAACAACTTCCTTCCTTTATTTATTCTGGACAAACTATTAATTTGGAGTATGTTTTGCTTCCCCAGACATAGAGGTATTGTTTGACTGAAGGTCAGCATTCAGTCTAACTTGACTCAGGTCTACCTAGAACTATTAACTCTATTCCTGGTCACTTCCAAACGCTGGTTTACTAGTTGGCAATGCATTCGGTCAAGGTCTTGGTGATGCCGAGTAGTTTTCTTCAAACCAACTGCCCCATTGGCTCTAGAGGTAAAGCTACCTGCTGAGTGCTAATGATCAGACCTGTATTATCTCAAACACCTTCAGCAACACTATGGGAGACACACCGGGGTTCCAAAGCCCCAGGAAGTTCAGCAATCTGTTAAGATTACACAGTCAAGGGCGCCTGGGTGGCTCAGTGGGTTAAAGCTTCTGCCTTTGGCTCAGGTCATGATCTCAGGGTCCTGGGATCGAGCCCCGCATCAGGCTCTCTGCTCAGCGGGGAGCCTGCTTCCTCCTCTCTCTCTGCCTACTTGTGATCTGTCTGTCTAATAAATAAATAAAATAAAAAAAAAAAAACAAAGAAAGAGGGGCACCTGGGTGGCTCAGTGGGTTAAAGCCTCTGCCTTCGGCTCAGGTCATGATTCCCGGGTCCTGGGATCGAGCCCCGCATCGGGCTCTCTGCTCAGCGGGAAGCCTGCCTCCTCCTCCATTCTCTCTCTCTCTCTGCCTACTTGTGATCTTTGTCTGTCAAATAAATAAATAAAATCTTAAAAAAAAAAAAAAGAAAGATTACACAATCGAGGCAGAGACTCACACCAAGATTATCTGTCTGATTCTGAAATCTGGGCCAGTTTCAAGGTGCAGTTCTCAGGCCCTAACCGTCAGCCGAGGCACTAGCCTTACCTGGTTATCTTTCCATGAAAGCCGACACCTAGGAACGCTCAAAAAAGTCACTGTTCATCTGAAATTGAGACTTCGCTGGATGTCTCGAGTTTTTAAGTGCTAAACCTGGCAAATAACAACACACACTCTATGACGATTCTGGAGTGTAGCCAGGCCTGTGAATGTTCATAAACTTTTATCTGTTCCTTTAAAAAATACTGAGTCTGTACCTTGTACCAAGTACTCTTCTATGCCTTGGAAACACAGCAGGAAACAAAACAAATATTCCACCTTCGTGGATGTTCCCGGGGAACTTTAAACACTCATCCCAGTGGGGCACCCGGTGGCCGAGTCGATTAAGCATCTGACTCTTGATTTCGACTTGAGTCATGATCTCGGGATTGAGTGGGGATCTTGGCTCCGTGCTCGGTAGGGAGTCTGCTTGGGTTCTCTGTCTTCCCCCACCCCCTCCCCATGCACATGTGAGCTCTCTCAAGCTGCTTCTGTAAAATATATAAATAAATCTTTTTTTTTTTAAACCTCACCCAGTTATGAAACACTGGGGTCAAGCACCCTAGTTTTACAGATCAGAGGAACGGAAGCCTACAAGGGCGCCACCATGCCTCAAGGTCACAGACAGAGAGAAAGGACTGGAGATCAAGTCTCCTAACTCTTAGCTAAGGTTGTTTTTTTTTTTTTTTTTTTTAATATCTCTTTGCTGACCATATGTCCTCAATTTCCCAGAACTCTTCCCTTTTAGTATTCTATTGTTCCTAAAATTACAGGCTTTGATTTGCAAAATAAAGTCCTAGAAGCTATGTCATTCTTTTTTTTTTTTTTAAGATTTTATTTATTTATTTGACAGAGATCACAAGTAGGCATAGAGGCAGGCAGAGAGAGGAGGAAGCAGGCTCCCTGCTGAGCGGAGAACCCAATGTGGGGCTTGATCCCAGGACCCTGAGATCATGGCCCGAGCTGAAGGCAGAGGCTTAACCCACTGAGCCAGCCAGGAACCTCAAGCTATGTCATTCTTAAAATCATACACTTAATACGACTGGGTGCTCTCCCTGTAACGATAACACCATGATTATAGAAGTCAACGTGCGTACACAGTAACAGAGAATCCTGACCCTGGGTAACACCGGCAGTCGTTCCTGGCATTTGACTCTACAGACTACGTGTGTGCAGCACTTTCCCTGTCCATCAACCCACGATTCTCCCAACAACCTTGTGAACGGGACAGGGAAGACATCACCGTAACTGCCCTTTACAGGGAAGCAGTGCAGTAGTGGAGATCAGCATACGTATCCAAGTTCAGACAACTTGTAAGTGGCAGAAACAGGGCTCCAGTCCAGGTTTTGTCTCTCCGAGTGAATAAAATAATCAGAGGGTGAATGAAGAGCTCGGCTGGCTTTTCTTCCTCCTTCTGCAGGGCTGGCCAGCCAAGGCCAGGAAGCCAGTGGTTGCCCGTAAGGCACCAGCCTGCCTGCTCACACTGAAGCTGCCCCCGGCCCCAGCCGCTGTGTCCTGCCCTCCTCTCAGGCTCCACATTCCCGCACACCGGACGGCGCAAGGGCAGACTGATTGCAGAAAATCCTCAACCCACATGCACACGGGTGAGCCAGGAACCATGCCCGTGTGCTGCCATGTGTATAGAGAATCATGGAGGCGATGAGCTAGTCAGTTAACAAGAAAACCGCAGCCCCTCACTTACGGTAAGGGCCCACATCAGCAAACCGAGCTTTGACAGCTAACCGAACTGCAGTTTCAACCCTCTGGGGAGGTAACCTTTGTCCAGTCAACATGGCATTTGATGGTCAGCACCAGAAATTTACTGATAGGTCCTTTTCACTCTCCTTAGGAAGGTGACCTTACCCCAAACAATGCATTCTTCACCAAAAATTTCCTTTTTCCCCCCACCTCCTCTCTGCTTTTAAAAGCTTTTTCCTCTTCTACAGCTCTAAGGACCTCCTTTCTCTTTGCTAGGTGGGTTGCCTGACTCATGGGAAGTTCAATAAAGCCAATGAGATCCTCCAATGAACCCAGTGGACTTTTGGTTATTTAATACAACCAGG
The DNA here is from genome assembly GCF_002288905.1 of Enhydra lutris kenyoni. Taxonomy (NCBI): domain Eukaryota; kingdom Metazoa; phylum Chordata; class Mammalia; order Carnivora; family Mustelidae; genus Enhydra; species Enhydra lutris. The sequence goes on from NW_019154117.1 coordinate 9,320,181, forward strand.
TTCTTAGGGAATTGGTGGTCAAGCTGGTCAGTTTCCTCACATCATCAGTAGGAGATTAGGCTGGGCCACAGAAGAAGAAACCCAGAGAGGAGGGCCTGGGGAAGTGAGGCCTCATTTGATGATAATGATGCTAATTAACAGAGGAGAAATGTGAGATCAACTTCTGGATGACACAGAGCCTGGGACTCATTCAGATTTTGCTATGTGTTCTCATTTGTAAAATGGTAGCTCTATGGTCATGCGTAAAAAAATTCTATGATTACAGTAGATCTGAAGAATTCCTATCATAATATATTCGATTAACATCTAATTAAAAAATAAATCCAATAGCCAACAAGTAAAGATTTCAACTTCAGTCACTGGAGTTTGGCCAATAATTTTTGGAGTCCGTTGAGAGGCTTCCATTGCAAGAGATGGAAAACCCCTTGTCAAGATGGTTTATGACGAAAGGGAGCTTCTTGGTTCATGTAAGTAAAAAGTCCAGGGGAAACACTGGCTTCAGGTTCGGCTTGATCAGAGTCTGAACCAGTGACCTCAGGACACAATATCTCTCCATCTCTTCGTTCTCCCTTTGGTAGTTCCTCCTTCGTTCTCGGGTTCTGTGTGATGGCACCTGTCACCATGACTGCAGACAGGTCCAGCCAGAGGGAAGGTGGCAATCTCACCCAGTATCTCACCTGAAGTTCTCTTATGACTACAGATGAACATGAGAGATCATTTTGAGATGATGGAAACCTATCACTGTGTCAGGAGAATGTGATGCTCTGATTGACCAGGCCTGACTACCACACCTATTCCCTGGGGACAGGGATATAGTCTGTTTCATCCAAAGCACAGCAACCAAGACTGGAGAGAGGGTCATCTGTCTGCCAGTTGAAAATTGGGTTAATGGATTTGCTTCTAAGGCCCAAGGACCAAAGGTTGACCTGGGACCAGTGCTGACTTCCAGGGCCTCTCTAAAGTCAGACTTGGGTCCATCATGGGCCAAACCACTGTCACACGTGCACCTTGTGAGGCCTAACTTTTGTTTTCTTAACTTCTCCACGGCAAATGTCAAGGTGGGATCAACCTTGTGTTGGATTCTTAGTCTCATAGATGTTGACAATAGCCATCCCCAGAAAAATCCAGAAGGTCCTTCTCTCCAGGCTCAAGCACATCATTTTTTGGTGCTGTGTTGTTTGAACTCAGGTGCTACATAGAGTTCCCTGGGGCCTGTCGCAGGCCAGAGATCTGGGGGGAGTCTTTTGCCACCTGTCTGTGCCCCACTCTGCAAGTTTTCAATCCCATGCTCCCTGAGAAGGAACCAGAAATAGATCCTCTGCCTTTATTTTTGGGTCATCGATACTCTTTATCTCACCTCTCACTATCTCTTCCAAGCTTGATTCGCAATGCTTGTGACTGTGGGTCCGAAGGAAGGGGTAGGTAATGGATTGGAATGAATCATGGGGCTGCAGCTCACCCGATTTTCCGGGGTGTGGGAGACGGGGCGCCGAGGCTCTTCTTACTTTGGGGAAGAAGGGCACAGTAGGCAATAGCAGCCAGGTCCCGGAGTGCCGAGCAGGGGGCTTGGGGCTGAGTGCTCGACATCCTCCAAGCGTGGATAACCTCATCCACATCTGAGACGCGAGGAAAGCGACCCGGAGAAGTGGGTTAGCGGGGCACAGCGAGGCTGAGCGGAGCTGGGCTTGGAGCAGGTGCTGTGCTGTCTGCAAGGCGGGAAAGTTGAATCACGAGCTGCCTCTCCACTTCCCACCAGTCTGGCTGTGGTCTGCAGGCCCCCTTCACTGTCACGGCCCTGCAAGGGGCATCTCCTTTCCAGTACACACCTGACTTCACACTCCCGAGAGCATGATCCCAGTGACGTCGCCCCTGGATGTTAGCTATCTGACTCTGGCAGGCACGTGCCTCTATGTCGCTGAGAAACTAGCAAGTGGCCAGGAGCACCTGCCTGTACTCCCCTCTGGACTCTGGGAAACAAACTGAGGGTTTCAGAAGGGAGAGAGTGGGGGGATGGGGTGACCGGGCGATGGGTATTAAGGAGGGCACGTGCTGGGATGAGCAAAGGGTGTTCTACACAACTAATGAATCCTTGAACACTACATTGAAAGCTTAAGATGTACTACATGTTGGCTAACTGAACATAATAGAAAAAAAGAAACCCTTCCATATCAGTAAGTTATTTTACATGCAAAACAAAAAGAGCTAAAATGCATTATTTCCACATAGAACATCACAGAACCAAGAAGTCGAAGAAAGCTGAGGGATCTTTCCGTTCAGGAGTGGCAAACCATCCTCCTGATCCACAGCCAAATCCTGCAGAGATATTTTATTTGGCCAAGACAATGCTTTTTAAAAAATATATAATAATATTGAGTTTGAACGCCTTTAGGTGGGGTGTGCCTGTCCAATTGTTCCCTGTCTGATCCACTTCCTGATCTCAACGTTTCCAACAACTTAACCACCTGAGCTGTAAGAGACATTTGAGTCTATGAGCTCTAACTTGAACCCAGCTTCCCAAATTCCTGGATCTCTCCTCCCGCCACACACACATACACAGAAGATCTCTAGCATGTGGCTTCCTTGCCTATGCTTCCAGAAGCAGGTCCTTTGAGGAAGTGGGCTCCATGGGTAGCAAGCTCTGACTTAAGAGTTCTTCCTGCATGAGGGGTGCCTGGGTGGCTCAGTGGGTTAAGCCTCTGCCTTCAGCTCAGGTCATGATCTCAGGGTCCTGGGATCGAGCTCCCGTATCGGGCTCTCTGCTTAGCAGGAAGCCTGCTTCCCCCTCGATCTCTGCCTACTTGTGGTCTCTCTCTCTGTCAAATAAATAAATAAAAATCTTAAAAAAAAAAAAAGAGTGCTTCTCGAATGAAAATCATAGCATAGATTCACCAGCTGAAATTAATGTGCGTATATTAACTCTTGCATTTCCAGTCCTTTCGGCAGCTCCCTGCTTCTTGTTAAATGCTTTTCCCGTTCCCAAGCATCCCATCGCAAGATGGAGGTAGCTCTTCGATACATTTTCCAACCTGCTCCTCGGGAAGCAAACGGGTAACTTAGCACCACGTTCGACTTGTCTCTGCAACCACGGTCATCTCACAATAAACTTGGCAAAGGTCCGTCTAGCTCATCTGACTGTGATGAGCCGGGAGTCTAGGAGGCACCCGTCCCCCAGGAGGCTGCATTTCCAGGATATGGTAAATCTAAGTAGATCTTATCTCCAATTGCCCCATTAGACCTAGACATTTTCACAGCTTTGTGCTGTACAGAAGTTAGCTCGTGCCTGAATGCACAGGAATGTAACCCCAGCAATTATTTACCCGATGGAATGCGTTTTTTGTATTTCTGTCTTAAGGGAACTCTGTCAATGTTTTTGGTTTTCAGCTTCGACAGAGTAGATTGTGGACCTGTTATAACCTGATGAGAGGGGGAGAAAATTCCATATTTTTCTGTTTTCAGGGAAACTAAACTCCATACGAAGGGCCATCTGGAGAGCTCGGTGGATAATAAATCACTTCTAACACCAATTACATTTACTGGAAGCCCGGTTATTTTCTTGCAAGTAGAGACAGGAGGATACAGTGTCAGCTTCTGAAAACCACGCTGTTGTGAGCTTCCTTGAGGGAGAGCCAAAGGTCGAGAAGACCCCGGCCTGTTAGCCTGAGAAGAAGGGAGCTCCTGTAAGTAGGGAAACGGGAGCCCGTTTGGATTTTTCTCTTCTCCCTCAGCTGGAGTCCCCGCAACATCTAATGTGTTTTTCTCCCATGCAGCTTCCTCATATACTTTTAGAGAGCACTGTCCTTTGCAAGCTCGTATGGGTCCACTGATCTCGATCAAGATGCACATTTTCAAGTCAATGTCACTTAGGAGCTGAACCACCTTAAGGGAGCCTTCTAACCCCTTAGCCTTTGCTTCCCTGTTTGGAACATGTGGCTAATGGAAATGAACCTCCTGCAGGGAAGCTGGGGGCACAGAGGGGATCGATAAACCTGAATTCCCTTCTCTTGCAAGTCAGAAATCTCAAAGGAGAGGAGGTCTCCTTGCGAGTAATTCCACATAGCAAAACAATTACAGTCTACATGTTAAACAGGCTGTTTAAATCAAGTATGTGTTGTAGATACCAGAATTCTATTAGGAAATTCTGCCCTCCTTCTGTTCCCATTAAAGAAGTAGAAAATCAACTCGGAAAGGGCAGAAAGGGCCGCTGTATCCCTTCTTTTTCATCACAGTGCTTGATCCAGGATGGACACACGAGCCAAAGGCTTTCCCTTCAATTTTTCTGTAGAAAAGACTTTGTCTTCCCTTTATGCTGGAGAGCTGTATGATTGATACCCACACCAGCAGGCTCCCATCACATGTCATCTGGAAGGAGAATTAGTAGTGAAGAACTCTGGTGACATGTGGCCCCTAACACTTGGGTCCCCAAGGCCACCTGCTATTTGCAATTTAGTGGACAGTCCCAGTATTGTCCCCCCATTAAATTTCTATTTTCCTTAAGCTAGTTGGGGTTGGCTTTACGTTATTTGGAACTGCAGGAGTTTTGATTAATAGCTTATGTGTCCATGAACACTGATAATTGGGAAGACCACACAGCAGCACGGAAAAGTGATTTTGGTGAATTTTACAAATGGCACCAGATAAAATTACGTGAATGATACACATTGTAGCTATTTAAAATAAGCACAGGTGTGGACACCTGGGTGGCTCAGTCAGTAAGCACCTGCCTCAGCTCAGGTCATGATCCTGGGTCTGCATGGAGCCCCGCATTGGGGGGGGGGGTCCCTGCTCAGCGGGAAGTCTGTTTCTCTCTCTGCCCCTCCCCCTGCTTGTGCTCTCTCTCTTTCTCTCTCTCTCTCTCTCTCATGCTCTCTCTCAACATAAATAAATAAAATCTTTTAAAAAAGTAAACATGTATATGCAAAACAGGTGGAAAGGGATACCTTAAAGATGCAATGAATGTTCAGCGTAGTAAAGGGGAATATTTTTTCCTTTCATACAATTTCATACATCATACAAATGTACCAAATTACAATCAGTGTGCAGAGTAAATGTGGTCTGTTTCCTAAAACTGACCAAATCTCTATCATCAGCTTTCCCTGCACTAACCATTAACGTATCTTAGTCTCTTTAGATGGAAAAGAAGTTTCGGTTTTAAGAGTTGTTTTGTTTTGTTTTCATTTCAAGGTAAATGTCTAATCTTGTTTCCTGCCTCACTTTCCAAGACAGGGCCTTGTGGCGTCACAGGGGCAGGTGGGTGACCTGGTGGCAGTAGATGGGAACCAAGCTGTAGATGATGGTATTTGGAGATGGGGCCTTTCGGGGGGGTAGTTAGGTTGAGATGAGGTCATGAGTGTGGGGATAATCTCACTAATCATGGGATTAGTTGCCTTATAAACAGAAGAGAAATCTCTCTCTCTCTCTCTCTCTCTCTCTCTTTCCGCATGCACACACCAAGGGAAGGCCAGGTGCATACACACAGTGAGAAGCTGACCCTCTTCAAATTATGAAGAGAGCTCTCGCCAGCAACCTGATTGGCTAGCACCTTGATCTTGGACCTCCCAGCCTCCAAAAGTGTGAGAAAATGAACATCTGTGGTGTAAGCCCCCCAGACTACGGAATTTCGTTATGGCAGCCTGAGCCAAGATCATTGGTGCTGATGTTTTCAGCAATGTGTCTGGGTATCTGGCTGACAGCATTGTTGATGTCTGTGTTTGGGAAAACTGTGATTTTTTCTGCCTTAGTCAGGGCTCGGGGGGTCTTCCCTGTGACTTGCTCCCAGCTCCCACGTTGGCTTTGGTGGCCCTGCAGATCCCTCTGTGTCTCAGCCACTCTCCTTGTCTGGTCTCTTACTTAGGCCATCCAGCTCATCCCTTGCCACAGCTGCCTAACTCATTGGGACCCACGTCCTCGAGGCCCTGAGGAAATGGCTGGGTCCCTCCTGGGCCACCTGGGGTTTAGACCTCATAACCACATTGTACTCTGTTGTGAAATGACCCTTTATTGAAATACTTTCCTTTGTTGTTCTTAACCACTGGTGATGTCACCTTTGACATCATGAGGGGGCCGCCACCATCAGCCCCACAGCCCACAGACTGGGCAGGCCCCAGGTGCAGGATCTTCTTAACGGTTCTAGAGAGTTCTCTGGCTGAAGACCACTATCTCATCTGTCCCACAATGTCTGATTTCTGCTGTGCTTCATGTTCTCTTGCTTCTTTCTCTCCCCTCCCCTGGTCCCTGGGGGGCTCTGGTGATCTGACCTGTCTGTTCTGAATGGTCAGTTTCCCCATCAGCCTCGGATCCTTCCAGTCACTGGGGGCCTTAGCAAGGTCATTACCCATCTTTTTAAGAAACAGACCCAGGGGGTTGATGTGGGGAGTCAAGGTGGACCTGGCATTGAACCCCCTCAATGGCGGACCTCAGGTTTTCAACTCTGACTTTGTTGGGGGTGAACTGGGGAGAAAGCCGGGGTGGTGGGGAGGGGGCGGGTGTCTGATGAGCCAGACTGCAGGTGCCGGACGACCAGAGACAGCCACACGTGAGCCTCCACGAAGCCACGCAGAAACGCCCTCACTGTGACTTGCGTTCTTCAGGGTTCCAGCTTGGTAGGGGCTGCCCCTTAGGTCAAACTTACTTCTCTTTACTTATGGCTTCTACCTCAGGTCTGCCATTCAGACCCTTGATCCATTCATGGAAATGGTAGGAATTTAGAAAATCCTCTTCTTATTCTACAACTGATGACTTTTTTTTTTTTTTTTTTTGGAGCGAGCGATAGAATGAGAGAGCAGGAGGAGGGGCAAAGAGAGAGAGAGGGAGAGAGAGAATCCCAAGCAGGCTCCATTCCCAGCGTGGAGCCTAACGCAGAGTTTGAGCCCAGGACCCTGAGATCGTGACCCGAGCTGAAATGAAGAGTTGGACGCTTAACAGACTGAGCCACCCAGGTGCTCCAGACAATCGATGACTTCTAAAGACTGTCCTTCTAGAAACTCAAATTTGAAAGTTAAATGCTGGGCCTTGGGGCGCCTGGGTGGCTCAGTGGGTTAAACCTCTGCCTTTGGCTCAGGTCATGATCTCGGGGTCCTGGGATCGAGCCCCGCATAGGACTCTCTGCTCAGCGGGGAGCCTGCTTCCCCCTCTCTCTCTGCCTGCCTCTCTGCCTACTTGTGATCTCTCTCTCTCTGTCAAATAAATAAATAAAATCTTTAAAAAAAAAAAAAATAAATGCTGGACCTTTACTTTTTCTTTTTTTTCTACTTTGCATTCCTGCTCTAAAAATCACAGTCTTCCCCAAGGCACAGAGAAACCTCAAACTGATCAGAGAGAACATCATTCACAGACTATAAAAAAAGAATAATCTATTTAAAGTATATTATCCTTATTATACCCTTCAGACTCCCTTATGTTCTTAACTTTCTCACCTGTCATCCCAACTCCCTGACAATCCTTGGCCAAACTGCAAAATGGAGTAGTGATGATAATTAGTGTTTATTGAACACTTCGTGTCAGACAAACGTGCTTTTAAACTTTACGATACTCCCACAGATGTTTCTCTTCCCAGTGAAACAGATGAGAAAGGGGTCTCAGGAAAGGTGACTTGTACAACAGAACAGAGCTAACTCGGAGGAAGAAATAACTTTAAAAAACACATTTGTATCTTTTTCGCTTTTGTTCACTTTGGCTCAGACGTCAGACATGTATTCCAACGCTGCAAATGTAACATTTTTAACACAAAAAAGAAAAAAAACTCAAGTACGTTGGTGTTAACATACTACTTAGAAAATAGTAAGGTCTCAGAAAAAGACAAGGGTTAACATTTATTAATGGTATTTCTATGCGTGTCCCAGGAAATGAGCATCTCTGTGCATAGAGGGGGGTCCACCGTGGCCAAACTCTTGGTACGATTTGATATGACCACAGCTGAGCAAGGAAGGAGGAGAGATGCTTTGGGGAGTAAGGACATCCTGGTTGACACGGAAACATGGGGTCGGCCTTCCCCCTTTGCTTTTGGATGGGCATCCAGGAAACCTAGGTTTTTACCCAGGTGTGGCCAACACTGGTCATTAAAGCTCCTCCCATTGGTTAGTTTCCTGACCGGGAAGTGAGGGGTTTGGACACCATCGGATGATGGCCGAGGTTTTGCCTAATGTTAGGAGTCCTGGAAAAATGGTATCCTCAGAGGTAGAAAAGTCTAGATAGCCCCCAATGAGCGGCACTGTCACCCAGACACCAGTGCCTCTCTGTCGTCTCCAGTACTCAATCCCAGCTCAGGAGCAGAAGGTGAAGGAAGGTGGGAACAGAGAGAGGGAAAAGGGGAATCAGAGGCAAGAGGGAATCAAACGGCAGGTGAGGGGAGAGGGGAAGAAAGACAGAAATCACAGTTTTCAGAGAAAGGACACAGGGGACAAGACAAGGGAGTCGAAGAACAGATGTTTGCCTTCTTATGCTCATCAGACGAAACGACAGCAGACGTTGATTAAGCCCTCATCCGAGGCCTGTCACCTGTGGAACGTGTTCTCCCTCATTTAGTCCTCACACATTTCATTTTCCAGAGAAGTAGGAAACTGAGGCTTACAAAGTTCGTCAAAGAGCCCAACATCACCCTCTCAGACTGTCCCGGCTGCTGTGACAAAGTTTCTAACACAGACTGGGAGGCTTTATAAACAACATTCATTTCTCACAGTGTGGAGGCTGCAAATCTGAGCCCAAAACACCACAGATTCAGTGTGAGGTGAAGTCTCTCTTCCCGAGTGTCGATGGCCTACTTCTAGCTGTGCCCCACACGGCAGAGAGGGTGAGAGTCCTTTGGGGTCCCTTCTCATTCCTGAGGGCTCCACCCTCATGACCTAATTACCTCCCGAAGGCCCCACTTCCAAATACCATCACATTGGGGGTTGGGATTCAACGCAGGAATTTTGGGGGGACACAGACATTCAGCCCACTGCAATGACTGAGAGTAAGAAGCAGAACAAGGCGCTGGACCTCAGCATCTCTGATTCTAGATCTGTGCTCCTCAACTCCAGTCCATACTGCTTTCCTGCCCAGTACCTCCTCTGTGCTAGGGAATGTCATTCTTTTACTTAATTAAGGCTGACTTAGCATTTAACCTTGATCTCATGGCTGACCTAGTGAGATGAGTTCACCGCCCACGGGCAGAGAGTCAGACAGACGGGCACCTGCCTACACACTCACTCACCCCTTGATGATACTCAAGAAGGCTCGGGAAAGAAAATTCAAAACTGTGAGTAACATAAATAGAAAGTCTTTTTTTTTTTTTTTTTTATTGGATGCCATTGCATAGGGACAGCTGTTTCAGCTTAATGAACTCTGGCTTCATCTATTGTTGAAGTTAATTCTTGTGCTTTCTGGGTACGAGATCCCAGAATGTGTGCCTGGACACATTCCCACGTCATTCCCAGCTGACCACAGGTGTCTGAGGTTTGTTGGGGGATAATAGGCATATAAATCCAGCGGTGACTAACCCTAGCTAATCCCATGCAATGTCCTTAGTATCACCCTCATCAGGAACTCAGAGCAAGCCTCACTCTAGCCTGCGACCAAGAGCACAGGTATTACGGTAGAAGCAGACTGAGCAGTGATGGAAGGTGCCCCATCAGGAATCACTTCCCTGGCTGGTATTTCAACTCTGGGATCCATGAGGAAACATGGGAACAACGAACCAGATCCCGACCCAACCATCTCCGAGGTCCACATACCTTCTCTGGATCCTTCTTTGTTCTATTGTAGGAACATCATAAGGTCTTGGGATCAGTCAGACTCAGGTTCAAATTTGGCCACTGCCACTTACTGATGGTGGAACGGGGGTGGGAGGGCAGTCTCTCCCACATGGAAATGCTACTACCTCTCCTGCAAACAGGAGAGACAGGCAGGTCGTTGTGGGGGTCAAGTGAGCTGGCGCACACAGAGAACCCAAGCAAGCAGCCCTTGGGTCTGTGCCATCTTCCCCGAGAGCTTTAGTGAGCTTTCCATGAAGAACAACACATCTCTCTGCCCACAGTTCTGCAGTCTGGCTTGGGCTCAGCTAGGTGGTTCTTCTGCTGGTCTTACCTGGAGTTACCCGTGCACTCACACCTCCCCACCAGGAGGCACAACTGGGGCTGGAAATCCAAGATGGCTTCCCTCCTGCGTCAGACACCTTGGCTGGGATGGCTGGAACAGTGGGGACAAGGCCAGGAATCTCTGTCTTTTCATGAGATCCCATCACCAGGGCAGCCAGCAAGGCTGGCTTCATAGGGATGCAACAGACCCACAGCTTCCCACACCCAAAGGGGTCCCTGATGGGATTAACACCCTATTGCCACTATCTCAGAATTCTTAATAATTTTTTAAAGAAGGGACCTTGCATTTTCCTTTTAGACTCAGTCCTGCACATTACAAAGCTTCTTTTTACAATGGATCAGAACTCCACGAGGATGAAAAAAGGAGCTTGCAAGCTTCTTTTTTTTTTTTTAAGATTTTATTTATTTATTTGACAGACAGAGATCACAAGTAGGCAGAGAGGCAGGCAGAGAGAGAGGAGGAAGCAGGCTCCCTGCTGAGCAGAGAGCCCCATGCAGGGCTCGAGCCCAGGACCCTGGGATCATGACTGGAGCTGAAGGCAGAGACTTTAACCCACTGAGCCACCCAGGCGCCCCAGCTTGCAAGCTTCTTAAGATAGAGGCCAGAACTCACACCGTATCACCTCACTGTATTCTGGGGACCAAAGGCTATCCCGATCCAAGGAGAGAAAGAGGAAAATCTTGTGTACATTTAGCATTCCCATAAGCAATCAGGTCCTGAGAGAGTTTGTTTGGTGCTCAGAAGCAGAAACCCACTCAAGCCAGCTCATAAAAAAAAGGGTTCTATGGTCAAGGGTCAGAAACCTCCCAGAAATGAAGGTGACTACACCTCAAGAAAGTGGAAAGGAGAGACACTCAGGGCCTGAGGCAATGTTTGGCTCTCAGGATCATGCTGGTTTCCTTGATCAGTCAGCCATAGTGAGCGAGGAGCAGCAGGCCCCTGTCTTTCGGAAGAGACAACTGCCCCTTCCAGAGACTGTGGGCAGGCAGGCTCTCGGCAAGGGGCTGTGGATGAGGTGGACCCTATAACCTGACAGAAATGCTTGTCTATTTATGAGCTATTTGTGAGGTACAATACCATGCCTGGGTCTCTGGGGATATAAGTTGGCCCTAGAGGAGAAGGGCCCCTTCTTTTTAGTCACATAAGGGCATTTCTTGCTACTCTGATTGAAGCAGAAGGGGAGGAAGGTGTGGGGAGCAGATTTCTTCTTACTGTTCCTTGTACACAGGGAGTGGGTCTTGTTCCTTGCTGGCTGGAGCACATGTCCTCATGTGACAACACCAGCTACAATGGAGATTTAGAGAATGCATTCTTTTCCTAAAATATGACTAACCTCATAGAATAGCTGCGTGAAGGAGGACCAGAAAGTGTGACTTTATCTTACTTGATCCTGTCCCACTCCAGGGAAGATGGCAGACTTAGGCTCTCTCAAGGAGGCATACATACCCACAAGGGTAGGCCCATCTCGTGACCTCTGTCTTCAGCGTGCCCCCCCCACCCCTCTTTCCATCCTACCTTCTTCCCACCCTTGGTCTGGTGTCCAAGTGTCCTTCCTTGATATTTTCTTGGTACCTTCTGGCAAACTCCAACATGTATGGCCTCTTCCGGTGCTGTGGGCTTTCCTGTGCCCAGCTTTGGAGGAGAATGTGGTTAGCCCAGGAAGTGGAGGAGACCTTGGTGGGTGATCAGATGCCTGGGCAGGTTCCTTCCAGTGGTAGTTGTTTTTCATTCATTACATAAAGAACAACCAACTTCAACCGAGTAGGTTTCAATATCACCCAGCCACAAGCATCTCCTGTTATTTGAAGAAATGTTACGTCCTCTATTAACATGACTTTGAGCAGCTTTTTGCAAAATGATAACCTTGGCATTGTTTAGTTGAAGGAGAATTTAATTTCTCCAGTATCTGGTTTACATGGCAAGAATCCCCATGAGGACTCTGAATAGGACCGTCTTCATTACCCAGGATGGCTTGTGTCCACTTGGATAAGAGTTTCCAGATCTTCAATCTCTTAGCGGTCAAGAAGAGGGAGAGCTCCCTGCTGCACAGAACGTCCAAACAAGTCGGAGGTAGGGCGCATGTGTGTGTTAGGGGAGGGACTTGGACAGTCTTATACTCAGATGAAACTAGAGCGGGAGAAGTCAGTGAGGGATGGGTAGGAAAGGGAAGAAAGTTTCAAGAAGCAAGTGCACAGTTGGGGGTGAGTTCCTGCTGGAGCTCAGGGGTAATGGGGGGGGCACACTTCCAATCCTTCATTCCAGCTGTGTGCACACGCGCGTGTGCCCCCTGGATGGGGGTGCTCTCTCAGGGCAGAGACTGGGTTTTACTTACACATCTGCAGGAAATGCTGCCCGCCCCCTTGGCCTCCCAACGCTGTGGGTTTGCCATAAGAACCAGAACTCAGACAGGTGAACACCAAGCTTGGTACGGGTGGGGGTTCTGCTCAGGGGGTACTCCACTGGGCAACGCCCCTGCTCCCCCCACTTTTTTTTTTTTTACCCTTTCATTCCAACTGCACCATGAGCTGCCCCTGTCCGGGCTCCTCTAGTTGGAGGGGGGCGGGGAAGATTTTAGGATTGTGCCCAAGTCTCATGATACGACCTTACTTGGCTCCCACTTGGACTCCGTTTCCTGCAGCTTCACAGCTCCTGAGGAAAAAAGGCCCCGGAGCCTGCCCATATCCTTCCTTTCTCCAGTACAGCTAATCACCATGAATGACAGGCTGAAGCAGTTTTCTGCTCCTGAAGCAAAACAAACAAAACCAACCAACAACAACAGCAAAAACAAAAAACCGAAAACAACAACAAAACACACCAAAAAACCACGCACAAACCACCCCCCCCCCCCCAGCGTCCCTCGCCCCGCCAAGCGCAGGCGCACTAAAACCCCAAGGCTTGCGGGATTTGCCAGCCCCACTGAAATTGCGGCTGGGCTGTCGTGGGCTCAGTTCTCCGTGGATCTGGGCCACTGAGTTTTTTATTCCGTTGCCGGGCCCTACAGCATCCGTTTGTGAAACCTTTGGCTTCCTATGCATCTAGAGACTTGGGAGGCTTGGCGGCCAAGTTGGAGCGGATGGAGCGGGGCGGGTGAGGCCGCGGGTGAAGGCCGGGCCTCTGAAGGAGCCTGTCAGCTCAGTGACTGCGTGTCCCTGCTCTGGCCTTGTCTTTTTTTTGTTTGTTTGTTTGTTTTGTTTTTTTGGTTTTTTTTGTTCCTTAGGGCTCCGGGCAAACTGGGGTAGCTTTGTTTCCAGGGGGGAGTTGGTGTGCTGTGATACCCTGGAGGAGCACCTGAGGGTGGGGGTTGCGGGGGGGTGGACACGGGTGAGCTGTTGGAGCCCGTGTATTTACCTTCCAGAGGAATGCCCTGGAAACACACTGCGCTTGAGAAGGAAGGGAAGCCAGCTCGGATTGGGTTTCCAGGCGCCCCTGTGCACCCTCTCCATTCCACTGAGACACTTGCTCTCTGCTCCCCTGCAGGCCCTCGCTGTTGGCCCCTGCCAGCCAGCATCAACAGGCACTTCAAGCTGAATAGACCAGGCGTTGATTTACTGGGAAATCAGGCCCCTGTCCTGTGGCCACCTTTGGCCTCCTTTTGATGAATGCCGCCACCAGGGGGTTGGGGAGTGGTGTGCAGCCTGTGGGGGGCTGGCCAAACTTTCCGAAGGTGTGGGGTGCAAACAGTGTTTCCTTATATTGGGGGCAAGCCCTCCGGAGTTTCCAAAACAAGTCCCATGCCTTCATTATCTCACTGGATCTCCTCAGCAGGTAGGAAGAAGAAGAGCAACGTTTATCTATATTTTACAGTTAAAAAAACAAACCCTGAAGCTGAGCAGAATAGTGACTTGGCCAGAGTTGCCACACTAGAGAGCGAAGGAGTGAGAAACCACGGCTTCTGATCCCTGGTCCAGAGGCTTTGGGCAGTCACGTGGTCTTCTATATAATAATAATAATAATAATAATAATAATTTGTTATTATTATTATATCATCTCGCTGATAATCCTGACAATCCTGTTGGCTAACAGAACTTGTTATCCGTACAGAATGTATTCATCTATGTCCTGTTCTCTCACTGCATAAAGGAACTGATAAGGGACAAAAGCTGATTTTTCCACTGTATCCTTTGGAGCTATACCACCTGGACAGTCACTCCCTTATCCTTGCTGCTGGTGACTGCCGTCTTCCAGGGCGTGAGGAAATTAGTAAAAGTGAAAGCCCTTTTAGCTGCCAGGCAAATGCCACAGGCATCACTGTCAGACTAGGAGCTGGGCTGGATTCAGTAGCATCATTCCAGAGAGAGCAGTGCCCCGCTCCCCACCTCCACACCCCCACGGGGTCAGGGACCGGGACATCTCTCCAAATCACTTTCAACTGAGGCCATGTTGCATTTCCTTCAGGAATTCTATGACTGCAAACTTCGTGACCATTGGAGATTTGGGTTCTTAATCAGACTCTGTTTGGTTAGGTTTAAGGTTATTAAGGATAAAGTTTAGGATGAGTCAAGGGATGGTGCCAGAAAGGGAGGAAATCTTCTAAGTCTTGCCCATGCACTGACAGGAGAGAGTCAAGAGTGAATGGAAAGGCATTCCTCTGGGGCCAATGGACCCAAATGGACTGTCCTCCTTTAGGTACTGCTTTTAGCTCAGAGCTACAGAAAAGGAACAGTCTGGAAGAAATCATCACTGGTGGCCACCTTCATCCATTATTTTGGTTGTTTATAAACACCCACTGAGTGTCCATCATGGGCCAGGCCCTGGGAATGCAATGATGAGTGAAAGGCACAATTCTGATATTTGACTTAACCCAGTCAAATCTACTGTTATTCCATTTCCCTGTGCCTCACTCTCCTACCAGTGCCCCTCCCCACCTTCAGCTCTATAGTTCTGATTCCTGATCATGTGCACAATGTTTGGCAAGACACTCCAGAGGACGAAAGACTGGTACAGTGACATATCCCACTCCCATCTCTCCGGTCCCCACTTTCCTTCCATCTACGATAAGCCCTAAGTCCTGCTTCCTATACTGCATATCCCCTTCAGCTCCCCTCCTGGGGAGGGTCCTGCTGAGTCAGTGGTTGTGAACATGGTAGGAAAGTTATTGTCATCCTGATGTCCATACAATCTCCTGCTTCTGAATACTGTGACACGAAATGTTTGGTAATGAGCCTCTCGTGGTTTGCTTTGCTTCCTTTCCCCCTTTCTTCCCTGTTCTCTGAGGAACCACTGGTCCCTTTATCACTAGCCATGTGGTTTGACTCCACTTCTAGTGTGAGGGGAGAACTTTGGTTAGCACAAGCCACTCCACTTAGAATGAACCCGAAAGATTTCCCTGAGAATTCTGGAACAGATGAGGTTGTAAGGTTCAGGACTGCCTGATAGACTGCCATCCTGAGGGATGAGCTGGAATTTCCAGGGGCCACTACTGAAAGTCCGAGAATGGACCCAGGACGTGTTATGTGGGTCCTGAATCAAACTGAATCTGACCCAACAATTCCTCTGGGTTGTCCTGTTATGTCCTGTAAACTCCACCACCCCCTTTGAAAACACTAAACTGAGTTTGGTTTTCTGTCCCTTACAAAAGATGGCCAACTATTACTCTTTAGCTAGATAGAGTTTCCCAAGTGGTGTGCCATGGTGCGCCCAGGAACTGGGTTATAACTAGTTATTACTTGAGGTTGACTGGCCCAGCCTGCTGGGAGGGACTCCAGGGCTGGAAATCTCTAGCAGCAAGTAGTTTTGTCCATAGGTCCCAGTGAGACAGCAAATACAGAATCTTAACATACCCCATTATGGTGATCTTAAAATACGTTCAAAAAATTATTTAACACTTCTCCACTGAAAACATGGAGCCTAATAATTCTCCCCCCGAATGGGGCCCAACCCTGGTAGCCTACTTCTAAAACACAGAAGATGGCAGACGTGAGGGCATCTGACTTCGCAGACCAGCTCATGAAGGACATGGCCGGCCACATTGGCTTTACTTCTCTTATATCACGCCCTCTAGGGGGAGTCAGCAGCCATGTCGGGAGGGCACTCATGCACCTGGAGAGAAGTCCGCAGGGAGAAGAACTAAGGCCTCCCATCAAAGACCAGCACCAATTTCCAACATTAGGAATGAGCACCTTAGAACCGAATCCACCAGCTTCAATCAGGCCTTCAGATGATGGCAGCTCTGGCCAATAGCTTGACCGCAACCTCATGGGATACCTCAAATCAGACAGTCCGGGTAAGCTACTCCGGAATTTCAACCGCGCAGTGACTGGGTGAGATATTGTTGATTGCTGTTTTCAAGCTAACGAGTTTGTGGGCTTTTTGTTATGCCTCAATAGATCACATTTAAATCCATGGTGTGAACAAGATTAGGAAGTACTGATTTCAGTAAAAAGCAAAAACAAAAACAAAACCAAAAAACCCACAAAAAAAAAATATGCACTGGATACAGTGGACACACCCAGCACTCTGGGATGTATTAGAACCTTTGGGGCATTTTGTTTGGTTTGCAAAATGATACTTAATAGCAGCTTTACAACATTTGAGATCACAAGCATTTAAAAATACATTCAAGGCAAAACAAAGGCTCCCTGTCTCTGGAAACATACTTGCAACCACAATTAGCAATGATAGCTCTAAAGTTTTTCATTTTAAAACAAACCTATTGTCATGGAAAGAACTCCTTAGGGAATAGAATTAGAGTTCAAGACAGTGCAAGGCGTGACAATGCAATCAGACCTGTACAGCATATGTCCCATTTCCCTGCAGATTCTATTTTTCTAAAAAAGATGTTAGTATTAAGCAATCTCTACACCCAGCGTGGGAGGGGGACTCGCACCCACAACCCTGAGATCAAGAGTCCCATGCTCCGTCAACTGACCCAGCCAGGTGCCCCTTCCTGGAGATCCCTAGGAGACAGGGACAATTGCGCCCTTGACCTTGCCAAAGGAGAGGCAGCATGAAGCTGACCAGTGGATGCCTCCAAAAAACTTGCACAGAAGGGTTTTCCAAAGTAAAATCAAAATGCTATCATGGCATATCAGGTTTGTCTAATTTTTAGAAAACCAAAAGGCCTGATTTGTTTAACTCTTTTTTTTTTTTTTTTAAGATTTTATTTGAGAGAGAGAGCAAGCACAAGCTGGGAAGAGAGGCAGAGGGAGACGCAGAAGCAGGCTTCCTGCTGAGCAGGGAGACCAATACCTGGCAGATCCCAGGACCCCAGGATCATGACCTGAGCTGAAGGCAGATGTGCAACTGACTGAGACACCCAGGCGCCCCTAATGTGCTTTACTCTTGGGAAGGCTTTTTGGTTTTTTTTGGGTTTGTTTTTTTAAGGAATGTTTAAAATGCTTTTCTTAACCTCATGTTTAAAGGTTAAGAGGACTGTGTCCAATTTCTTTGTTTCTGCTATTAATTTATGTAAGTGCAGTAATGCCTCCACTGTATTTATAACTGTTACCCGAGGAATGACTAAATTCTCTGGAACTGAGAAAAGAGCCAGGGTTAACGCATAAAGAGTAGGAGAACCAAAACCAAGTTTGGCCAGTCCAAACCCCAACTCCACCAACTTCACCTCTAGGGAAGCCCACGGGCTCTCAATCAGAATTCTGTCATTCTCTGTCCAGACCCAACCCCCTATTCAGAGCCCATACATCCGGGGCATCAAGTTACAAAATCTGGAAGCTTCTAGAATTGCAGTGTCCAAGAGAGTGACCACCAGCCTCATGTGGCTTACTGAGCACCAGAAATGTGGCTGGTTTTAACTGACATTAAATCTGCAAGTATAAAATCTGAATATGTCAAATACAGACAGACATTGCAGCCAGCGTCAGAAAGAACGTAGAATACCTCATTAATAGTTTTTGTATTGATAATATGTTGAAACGATAATGTTTTTTATATATCAGGTTAACTAAAATACATTGCTAAAATTAATGCCACCTGTTTCTTTTCATGATAATTTTTCAAGTGGCTACTAGAAAATTTAAAATTAGACCTGTGGGCTGTATCGCATTTCTAGTGGACAGAGCTATTCCAGAAGTCTACTCACACACACTTGTGGACTTAGCCGTCCAGTGAACACTTACTGTCTTCTGTAAATTCAGCCCTGGGGTAGAGGGTAGAAGGCAGAAGTTAACACAGTCCCTGAACTTGGGAAGCAAGCAGCACCCACTGTGGTACAAGAAAGACTAAAAACAAAAACAAAAAAACAAACAACAACAAGTGACAACAGGTAGCTAAACACAGGGGACTTTTAATCAAGAGTATCTTAGCTCATCGGGACTATTAGGACTCTTGGAGTTAAAAGACAGCCATAGGTAGCTTAGCAACTACCACGTACTATTTGAGGGCAAAATAGAATAGATGTTGGTAGGACTGACATTGGTAGCCTTGAGTCACTCATGAAAGGTTCGGTTCTGTAGGGCCTGTTGCCTGTTCTAGACGCTCTGTTGTGGCTATGTGCACAGAGGTGCTCCCTCCTCTCTAAGGCGGCAGGCTTTGGAGGACAGGGACGATGTTATGTGACCTGAGTCTCACCCAGAACCTCCCACACAGAAGACGCCAAACAGCATATGGAATTAAAGTGTCTCCTATGTACTCATTTAGGAAAGCAATGAAAGGTATAATATCCTTTAGAAAGAGTTCTTCCCCCAAATGCCTAAACACCAAAGAGTTTGCCATGTGAACTAGTAAGCTTTTATGATTAAAAAAAAAAAAATCACTTTCTGAATATAAATTCATGTCTCAGCAGTTCTGGATTACCCAAATACACTTCTCTCTCTTAGAAACTCCAGATTAAATGTTGCCAGAGAGGCGCGGCCCAGGACAGCCCTGTCGGGAGGACCACGCCTACTGCAACTTTC
Organism: Enhydra lutris kenyoni; assembly: GCF_002288905.1. Taxonomy (NCBI): domain Eukaryota; kingdom Metazoa; phylum Chordata; class Mammalia; order Carnivora; family Mustelidae; genus Enhydra; species Enhydra lutris. The sequence continues at coordinate 9,339,104 of NW_019154117.1, forward strand.
CTTTTCTCCAAAGTGCTTTGCGAGAGCTGCGAGTTGTCAAAATAAGAAACACGAGTTGCGAAGGAAAACGTTTCGCTTGCCATTCTTATTACATTTTTAGTACCAGTCAAGGGCATCAGGCATATGAAAAATATACGATTTAATCCTCGAGCCATAATGGCGTTCATCTGTGTCCTACAGTACATTGTCTGAAGTCGTCCGAGCTCAGTCGTCTCTGTAGCCGATATATATACATGCGGACAGACGGCTCGGCATTCTGAAATGAAAGCAGAACTATTATCCTTTTACAAAAATAAACTTGGTCCCAGGCCGGAGGAGAAAAAGAGGGTGCGAGAAGGAGCAGGAAAAAAAAAAGCAAGGTGTTGCGGGAGAAGCCTGTGAATGGAAGTGAAAACGGCCAAGTACCGGGTGTCTCTTAACTCAGTAAGTCCAGGCTCCTCTTCTATAAACGCTTGTTCAATTAACTTAACACACAGTAACAATTAGGCAAAAATAACTACACAACAACTAGCCCACCGTTACCAAAAAGGTTCCAAATTCACAAATAATTCACCTAGATCCAGGTTTCCAACCATCATCATGATGATGGATTTCCAGTGCGGTCTCCCATCACGGATTTATTGAACACGTTTTTGCATTCCTGCCAGCTCACCCTCCTCTCCCATAAACAGGGGATGCAGGAGGTTCACCCTGAATGGGACAGTGGACAATGTTTCCATTTTCCCATGGGCAGTGCTGGTTTATCCTGTAAATCCCGTATGGCCAGAGGAAGTCATCTCTTCGGTAAACAGTGACCAACCACTCAGCAGGAGGTACTGTTTATGCCTTGTTTTGTATGATATTGTGGAAAACCATGCTTTGATAAATACTCAGGCTCCCCTGGTTGACCACCCTCCACTCTCCCCATCCTGCAGTACGGATGGCCAAAATCTGGTCAGACCCCATTTGGGTGTAATTCCCATGGTCCCTGGGATCCTAAGGCTTCCAGGGCACTGTCCCATCAAGGAGAGTGCAGTCCATCCTATGCAGCAAATGTCCTGTGCTTTAAGTACCAGCGAGTACTTCTCCGGGGTCACAGAGCCTCGGTCTCCATGCGTGAGGACAGCTTTTCCTAGCTGCCCTGTGATGACTGGGTTTCACATTTCCTGAAACTAGATCTGTGGAAGGAGTCTCTGAAATTACAAAGGAGAGAGAGAGGGAAAACAAAACAAAACAAAACAAAAACACAAAAACAGAGGTAAGAAAGATCAATTAATCTTTTAAGGAGGAGGGGGAAACCACCCACCAGAAAAGGCAGGGATTATGGGCAACTCACTAAGTTAGTGAATGTGCAAAGGTCCTGAGATCCCTTCATGCCAGCATCAGAGAAAACACCGGAGGAAATGGGTTCTGGGGAAGACCACAGGCAGAAGGCCAGCATGAAGGGGTCCCAGGGAGGTCAAGGAGAAGGTAGAGGGAGTGGAAGGCACTCAGGATAGAGGCCGGATGGATCAGGTTCTGGTGGATTCTCTGACTGCAGGTGCACTCCCAGTCCCCAGAGCTTGTGCGGCTCCTGAGTATAGCAGAGTGTGCCCTGACCCATTGGGCCCCAAGCCCTGTCCTTCATCCCCCAGCAAGAGGCCTCCTCTGCCCTGAACTCACCTCTTGTGACTCTCAACTCTGAATATCGGCTTGTAGAGTTCTGGAATTTTCCGCTCGATCATTGGCCTGAGGTTCTCTTTCAGCTTGTGGTAGTTCTTTTTGAGTTCCTGCTGATACTCCCTCTGGTCCGCCGTGATGAGACGCTTGTTTTTCTCCACGGCCTCACCGCACCTGAGATGGGAACACAGGGGTTGGGGGGGGTGGAATGAGGTGGTATTTTGTAGGAGTCTGAGGTGCTTGGAGATTATCCAACACTTCTTGACCCCCTCCAAGAGTGCCTACAAACTCGATGGCCTGTCAGGATCCCCTGTGGAGCCTTTCAAAAGTTCAGACTTCTGGACCTTAACCTCAGAGTTCAGGAATCAGAACACCAAAGGAGGAACACCAAGGAATCAATGTCTTTGAAAAGCGACCCAGAGATCATGATCCTCCGAGTTGTCCCAAGCCAGGCACTATACGAGGAGTTTTCCGTACATTATCTGGTTAATTCTCCCAACAAACCCAAAAAGCCTATATTTGTCTTCATTTTTGTCTTGAAGCTCAGAAGAGTTTGGTCACTTGCCCAAGGTAACGCTGTGAGGAAGCAGTGAGTCAGGGATTCAAACTCAGCGTCATTGCTGTGCTCACAAGGAACTCACGGTGACTTATGGCGACGTGGTAGACAGAGCCAATGCACTCAGCCTACCACCTCCGCCCCCCACCGCCCCCCGCTGCATACACATAGAAATGCTGGAACGTACAGCGAACATTTGTCGTAGGACGAAGGGGAGCCCCAGGTGCCGGAGAGGAGGAGAAAAATCCCAATCAGAGTGACAGCAGGAGCTGATGTCACGGCAGCTGTCCCAAGATGTGCCCATTAGAGTTTCAAGACTGCACAGGGGTCCTAGAGGCTTGGGGAGGGTGCGTGGTGTGGCATGCTGGGAGCCCACACAAGACAGGAGAGGCAGCCTCGGCCAAGGGCAAAGTGGGGCTCTGAATATGCCACTTGCATCTAGTCTGGGGGCTTGAAAAGCTGCTACCGCAGGGGTCCAGAGAGGTGGAATGAAAGCTCGCTAACAGTCTGGGGCCATCACTGGGAAAGCAAGTCCAAGAACTGAAATTCTAGGTTTGCACCACACGTGGGTGTGGGTTACAAATTTATACTCCTGTGTGGTGTGTGCTCCAAGGTGAGAAATTAACTTAAAAGGCAACCGAGGTAACTGGAACCCCCAGGGCTCGGACGGAAATGAGTGTGTATTTCTCTGGAGAAATGCCTTCTGCATCAGGGCTCCTGGGCCACCCACAGAAAAGTGACCCCTGCCAAAGATGAGCTCACGATACAATCATCACAGGAGAAGACCCACAGAAACAAGCAGGAGAAACATCCCAAAAAGAATTCGAGATGACAGAACAATATAAAAGACTAAAGGTTAATACAGAGACGTAATTAAAAAAAAAAAAAGGTACAAAATTCATGACGAAAATAATCGGAGACTATGAAAAAAGAGATCAGGGAAACCTCAGAAAAAACCAATGGAACTTCTATAAATAAAAATATAGGCACTAAGATAAAGAGAAAGATCCCAATGGACGGGGTAGAGAATAAACCAGACACAAATGGGAGACCACACGGACTATAGCACAGAGCTAAGGAAATCACCAAAGAAATTTTTTTTAGTCAAAAATATTTAAAAATGGCTAAGAACCTGGAGATAGAGGGGTACCTGGGTGGCTCAGTTGGTTAAGTGTGTCTGTCTTTGGCTCAGGTCCTGGTATCAGGTCCTGGGACTGAGCCCTCTGTTGGGCTCCCTGCTCAGTGGGGAACCTGCTTTTCTTTTTCCCTCTGCCCCTCCCCCCAATCCAAGCTTTCTCTCTCTTTCTCAGATAAATAAATAAAATCTTAAAAAAAAAAAAAAAGAACCTGGAGATAGAATGGAGATGCCCAGCCCACATCTAAATGACTCCCTATGGGAATGAAAATTAAGAGGCAACATTTAAAAGAGATAACAGCTGATAATTTTCCAGAATTGCAAACAGACATAAATCCTCTCATTGACAGAAACAGATCCCTACGGAGCTCCACATGGTGAAACTGCAAAGCATCAGAGAGAAAATCATGAAAGCTCACTGTGTTGACCTAACTTGTAAACAGCTAAGCCTAGTGTTTCCACGGTCTCCCACAGAGTACACTACATACCAAAGAAGAAAACCGTATTATTTAAACATGATAGAGTCTTGCCTTTTATTTTATGCTGTGCTACCTCAGGAAACTTACAAATCTACAGACCTAGAAGGGACATCATAATGGTTGAAACCCAGCTGACGTGCAAAAATTAGTAATAATTCTTTATTGCCCTGCAGATGAATGGGACCCTGGTGATCAATGTGGTTTAAACTGTTTTTCTAATTGCAGGGTTAAACCTGGGATGAGTCATGGGGATACCCAGACCTTGTGACCCCAAGCCTTTGTATCACCACTGAACACATTCTCAGGGTGACAGTCGAAGGCAAACAGGGTGGAAGGTGGCCACAGGACGGGGGGAAGCTATCTAGCCTTGGCAAAAGTAAACCCGTGACCACAGCTTTCCCACACAATTAGCCCCGATTTAACTCAGCCTGAAGCCAGAACTCCCCTAACTGGACCCTCACCAGTCTTTCAAATTTGATGTTAACTGCAGCAAACTGTAGGATGTCTAAGGTTGCATATCGAAGCTTCCAGGTAGGGCTGGGAAGGGACGGTACAGAACCTCCGAATCCTGAGAAATCACCACCAGCCCCTATGTTTTTATTGCTTCTGAACTAAAAAGCAATAAAATCTGATGAGTTTTAGGATGTGTGTAAAATCCAATCTGTAAAAGCCACTGTAAAATCAGTGTGAAAAATCCAATCAGTTTCAGGATGACTTCAAGGTCCAGGTTTGTAACATCGGCAGACTGTAGGGGCGTGCGGGGGCTGACTGCGTCCTTGGGAGCGTCTCTGAAAACTCGGGGGGAATGAACTAAACTCCCTCTAGTCTTTGTGGTCTGAAGCAGTAAGAGGCAGCTGGCACATTCTGAAGGTGTGCCATGTGTCCTGGACCTGGCTGGATGTTTTAAGGCCTCTGTGACGGGGTGAAGAAGTCAGTGTGTCTTCTACCTGGCTCTGTCTCTTGGGACACGTGCCTCTGGAGTCCCGAACCACCTGCTCTTTGAGCATTTTTCAGCCCAGACACCAGACATGTGAGTGAGGAAGACCTCAGGCAATTCAGGCCACAGCCACGGCCTGGGGGCCACCGAGAGACTAGGCAAAAACCACCTAGCTGAGCCCACCAGCCCCTAGAACCCCAAGCACAATAATTAAATGTTGTTTTCACCCACTAAGTCTGGAGGTAACTCGTTGTAGAGCGACAGATGAACACAGCGCTTTACAAAGATGAATATATTCATAGGTGGGGTAAAAATTTTTCAGATGTTGTCATAGTAACATCAAGTTATATTTTATCAAATTTTATAGTTTATGAATTGTTTCAGACACATTTTCTGTATTTCTTCCTTTCCTCCATTTGGATTCTATACTCTAGATTTTTTTTTTAAGATTTTATTTTTATTGATTTGAGAGAGAGAGAGAGAGAGAGAGAGGGAGGGAGTGGTGGGGAGGAACAGAGGGAGAAGACAGGCAGACTCCGAGGTGAGCACAGAGTCCAATGAGGGGGCCCGATCCCACAACCCTGAGATCATGACCTGAGCTGAAATCAAGAGTTGGATGCTTAACTGATGGGGTGGGCAGAGGACAGAGACAGGGAGAGAGAATCTTCAGCAGGCTCCACATTCAGCACCGAGCCTGACACCGGACTCGATCTCACCACCCTGAGATCATAAACCTGAGCCAAAATCAAGAGTCGGACGCTTAACTGACTGAGCCAGCAGACACTCCACCATCATGTTGATTTAAATCCATAAACTAACGAGAGAGCCATGCACAAAATCTACCTCCTCCAGAAGAGCTATTTCTCTTTGGAAATCTACACAACATCATAGATCTACGATGGGGATGATTGCTCAAGTGACCTTATCTGTCACATTGTCTAAGGACACAGACTGTGCCGCTCTCACTCAGTGACACCACCATCCCAGCTCTTTGGTTTGTCCCCTCTGTTGATCAGGTCACTGAACACAAGCATTTTCTTATAGCAGAGGTGCCTGGGGGTTTCCAGAACTCATAATCCTACAGAAACCAGACTGAGAGGAAGGAAATTTTATCTCCAGAACATGATTCCTGGCTTTTGTAGACAGTCACCTCTGGTGCCCTCTCCATAAGGAGGTAGGTGTCTTTCCTACAGAGAGGGTCATCAGGTAGCCCTCCATCTCTGCATCTGTTGGCCTCCCTCCTCTAGGATGCTCCTCTAGCACAGTCCTCACATCAGTCCCTTGGGATGGCCAACAATTGCTAGTTCCTTCCTCAATCCATTCTCTCTCTTTTCTAATAACAGAACTCCATCTGGTGAGTCTCCCTGGGAAGTTACAGGTCCTAGCCTCCCTTAACAGATAGGGATGGCTGATGAGATACAAAATGAAGTCACCAGGAAAGCTCTTTAAAGGGGCACAGCCCTTTTGCTCTTTCCTCATTTCTGCTCTTGATATTTTCCGAGGATGTGGTCATGATGGCTAGAGCCCTAGCAGCCATCTTGTGTCTGTGAGGACGGATGCACTACAATCAGGATGGTGGAGCAAAAGAATGGAGAGAGCCAGGATGACATAGTTCTGGGACGACTATCTCTGATCTTACTTTATATGAGAAAAAAAATAAGTTCCTATGTTAGTTAAGCCATCTTCCTTCAGTTCTCTGTTATGAGCAACTGAACACAGTTCCTAAAGAGAATAGCACAGCATAGTCGTTACTGGTATAGACTCTGAATCCTGCTTTGTGTCGTATCAGTTTTGTGACACGAGGCTGGGCACTTATGCCTCAGTTTCTTTACCTGTGCTACAGATGCGATAATAATAGCTAACCTGGTCATGCTTGTAAGGATTAAATCAGTGAAAACATACAAAATGCTTAGAATGTTGGAGTAAGAACACTTATTGTTATGGTTATGATTCCTGACGGACGGACGCAGTCTGAGCACAGAAACGATTTGTCCCATAGGAGGATGATGGAAGTAGTAGAGCATTTCCACTCCTGTCCCTTGTTTTTCACAGTTAATGAAGGATGCAAAGATGGAATGGCCTTTCCCGAGTCCCACACCTGCAGGAACGGCAGAGTCGGGCAGAAATCCAGAGACCTGGCACTCCCCCACTCATGTGTCCTCGGCCCCACTGTGTCTACGGTACAAACTTGAGGCCCCCGAGTCATGGGTGGACATCTATATTTAAATCAGATGGGTAAGTTTCTGCTTCCTCCTCAGACTGATCTGCTCTCTGCCCCACCAAATGATGTTCCATTGGTCCGTCACGTAGTATGTGCCCAGCCCTGTCCTAAGCTGTGTGGGTTGACTCAGCAGATCTTGGCACTAGGTCTAAGAGATAGTTATGAATACATACAATTCCCATTTTAAAGTTGGAGAAAGTGAGGCCAGGCAATATGCCCAAGGTCACATGGCTAGCTAAGACCCAGTGGGTCTGTGAACCCTGGCAGCCTGGTTCAGGAGCTCACACTGCTAACTGGGACACCGTGTACTCTACCTGGGAAGTTGCTGGCCTTTCCAGCTAGAATCCAGGCGTATGGCCTCAGTCTCAAGTTGGAAGTATTCTGTCTGGAGCCCCAGTTTATCATCCTCTGCCTTTCTCAGCTTCTTCCCTGTACCTCTTTAGCAAACCTCCACTCCAGGCCCAGGAAAGAAATGGAACTGCTGGAATGGTGGGGGTCTGGCAGCAATACTGGAGAGGTGGGGGACTGCATTCCCTCCCGCCCTCCGGGACTGGGTTCCAGGCCCTTTAAGGCAAGGAAGGATCATGTGGGGGCAGGACACCAGGGGCTGAGGTGGTCGCCTACCATCGGGTGTGAGAGGGCCATGGCTCCACCAGGCACCCCTCCCCAGTGGTCTTCTCCAACTCAGCCCTTTCCCCTCCTCCCTCCCTGGGCGGCCTTGACCAGACCCCAGACCCCAAGGGCAGCCTGTCCTCGGTAAGAATTTCAGTCCTGGTCCTGCCACTTACTTGCTGTGTGACCACCGCTCTGTGGGCCGGGTCCTGACTCTGGGACCACGGGTGCGGGAGGAGCCCGTCTGGGTGTGGCAGGAACTACTTCCCCTAAAGACCACTTGTGAGGGTGCCGTGGAGGACGTGGTCTTTTATTGCAACATAAAAATAAATGGAAGGATCACTTAGTCCTTGTAAGGCTGGGAGCGTTCAGATAACATGGACTGAAGGTTTGTGCTCTCTGCACCCCCAAATTCCGATGTTGGAGCCCTAACACCCCACGTGATGGTATTTGGAGGAAAGGCCTTTCAGAGGAGTTCTGGTGTGAATTACCGTGGGGATGGGACCCACGGGGTCAGGTGAGTGCCCTTGTCAGAGAGCTTTCTTCCTCTTCCTCTCTCCACCCTGTGAGGGGGCCGGGCCAGCACGAGGGCTTGCCTCGGAGCCTGGCCCGCCAGCACCTTCCATCTCAGCCTCCCCAGCCTTCAACGCTGTGAGCAATGAAAGTCTGTTGATCTGGCCACTCGGTCCATGGTATTTGGTGACACCGGCTGAGCTAAGGCAGAAATGGAAGAAGAAATTTTAAACACCCAGATTGGCTCTGGCCACATTGTCTGAAACAGCTTGAGTACTTCGGGGAGCAGAGGAAGGAAACGGATGGTGTATGTCACCATCTTGGCTTCTGAAACCCTGAGGTGTTGGGATTTTTTTTTTTTTTTCTTCTTACTACAGGAAAAGGCAGGAGGGGATCAAGGTCCCGACCTGGCAGCAAGCTGAGGAGCTCTGGGACCGGCTCCATGAGCAGCATCACCTGCCACGTCCTCTGTGGCCAGTCCGGTGCTGCTGCCACAGCCGAGTCCAAGGCCACGCCCAGGCCGGGCCCTCACCGCCCACTGCCTGGCACCCGGCAGGCCTGCGTTTCCGCGCTCAGCAAAGAGGCGTCAGAGGGCTCACAGCGTTCACCCCGGAAATCTGGGCTATCAACCCACCGCTCGGGTCTGCCGAGGAGTGGGAGGTCCTCCACGGGAAAACCCGGGAGCTGTTCCAGCCCCAGAATCTTCCAGTCTTGCGTCACCTCGTCTGGCCGTCGGAAGCAGAGAGCCAGGGGGAAATACCCGGGTGCAAATAATGTGACAGAACATTGACTCTGGTTCTTAAGAGCCTGGAACTTGCTGAGGGGACTTGAGAAGCAATTAAGCAACTGGGGCGAGGGGAAAGGAAGGTCTCCTCGCCTCCCGCTGCCTTGAGGGTATGAGCCACAGACTAGGGCGCCGAATCCGTCCGCTCTTCACGAGGCTGCTTTTACACTTCCACCCTGTCCGAGCCCCATCTGCCAGTACGGCTGTCTTTGGTCTCTCCTCTGGTCCTCGCAGGCTTCCAGAACACACTACTCTGGCTGACTCAGAGGGTCCCAGAGGCATCCCCGAAGTTCTGTGGTCTGTTGCTTTACCAGGCATGGCTCCCACATCTGACCATCTCCTTTGTTCTACGTAAATATTCCAGACAAAGGTTAAGTGAAGGCTTCCCCAGCCTCCAGCCTGTCACAGACCATCCCTTTCTGAGCTCCAAAGCCCTGTATTTCCTGCGCTCCTCAGCAGGGGCTAGTGAGCTGCCCTGGGCTGGCATTCGGTCATGGACATGGGGTCCTGTCGGGACTAGAGGGACACTCAGCTCCTGTCTTCCCACAACTGACATCGAACCCGGGCCATACTCTGTCTCATTAAACATTTCTGAAGTCCTTCCAGAGGGCCAGACAGGCCTGGGCCACTGCCAACTTCAGGGGCCTTCAACCCATAACTTATTTTATTTCATTTTATCTATTTTTAAAAGATTTTTAAAATTTATTTCAGAGAGAGAGAGAGTGCAAGCCACGGGAAGGAGCAGAGGAAGAGGGAGAGAATCTCCCACTGAGCGGACTCCCCACTGAGCATGGGGCCCCACATGGGTCTCCATCCCAGGACCCCAAGATCACGACCCGAGCAAAAATCAAGAGCCAGGCGCCTAACCAATGAGCTAACCAGGTGTCCCCGCATAACTAACTTTAAATGAAGATAAATGGAAAGGAAAGAGATCTTTAAAAATTCCTGCAGTATTTTTCTAGTTTTTTTGTTCTGTAAAAAGGCTCTATTTACTAAAGAAAATGCAGCTTTTGTGCAATGTCAGAATTGCTGTCAGATACAGGAAGCAATTCACATCCCCAAATGTTAAAAAATACAATCTCTGTGTATAGGCCATGTGTGTGTGTGGGTGTGTGCACACAGAACGAGTGTGTCTCCATACACAGCACGTTTGCAAACCTCTCACCGATGCCTGTGGAGGAGGGATCTCTCGTCTTACTCAACACCGGCATGCCGATGAGTTTCCAGTGAGTTTAGCAAACTTTCACTTTTAGTCTCCTTTAGTCCCCATCTGCCAAGTAAGTTTATTCCTATACTTGATATGCTGCTCTAAGGCTGAAAAGAAATATTGGTACACATTTTCCTGATGCTGTTCCCTCTTGTGGGTGAGAGGTCATCCCAACCTTCATAATCATTCATTTCAGGGCCACAGGAGACCTAGCTGTACCTGTCTATACTGTGATAGTTTGCATAGACCTTGCTCGAAGACCCACTCTTATGCAGCCTGAATGGGCTGCTCCTGAGGCCAGCCCACAGAGGCTTGTCTGACAATGGGAACCGCCCGAGAGATGATACTTTTGAAAAAGCCCAGTGTTAGAATTGCTTTCACCAAACTGGAAGCAGGTCCTATTCTTAAGATTCCAAAAACAAGTTATTGCATGATACTAAAACACCCTCTCGGACTTGAAAGCCTTGTGGACGGTCAGCACACGAATGGAGGTGTGGGCTATGCGGCTCAGAAGATCTGGATTTGAACTCAGCTCTCCTACTAACTAGCTGCATGACCTCAGGCAAAACCATTTCCCATCTCCAAACCTCTGTTTCCCCTTTTGGCCAAATGAGGCTGGTGGTAATACCAGTTTGATGTGGGAGGCGCACGCAAGACGGTAAATGTGAAAACACTACAGAGTTTCAATGTCTGTTACTTAATCACATGAGGTTGATCTACTGCAATGATTTCTAGATGTGAGTCTGCATCAGAATCCCCAGAGGGCTGGTTAAAACCCAAACCACCGGTCCACACTTCTGGGGGTTCTGATTCCATAGGTCTAGCAAGTTCTCAGGGATGCCCTAGCTGCTGCTCTGGGGACCCTACTCTGAGAACTGCTGCTCGGCTGCCTTCCCAGCCCTAGTCCATCTTACCGCATTATGAATTCCTTAAAGCATAATCTCAGCTTGTTGTGATGTCGATACAGTCTTGGGTCAGCTGGAATTTCGGCCAAGAACACTTGGGCTACTTCCAGTGGTCCCTGATGGAAAAAGGAACAGAACAATAGGACATTGGGGAAAAAATAAATTACTTGGGAGAAAATCTTGGATTGACTTCCTAGTTTGGACATTTAATTCTGTAAGTAGCATGACCACAATAAAAAATCAAGGAAGGAGAAAAAAATTTTTTTTTAATTTTAAAAAATTTTTTAAAAAATCAAAGGTAGGTACTGAACTTCTCAGGAAACTTTGATTTCTTAGGAGTCTAGAGATTTAGTAGAATACTCAGAAGTATAAATTAATTTCTTTTTTTTTTTTTTAAGGATTTATTTGTTTATTTATTTGAGAGTGAGAGAGAGAGAGAGTAGGAGTGGGAGGAGGAGGGGCCGAAAGTGAGGGAGAGGGACAGACTCCCCGCTGAGCAGGGAGCCTGACTCAGGGCTCGATCCCGGGACCCGGAGATCATGACCTGAGATGAAGGCATATACTTAACCGACTGAGCCATACAGGTGTCCCCAGATGTATTTTCTTAATTAAATGCTCTACTAATAATAGGCTCTTCTTTGTAGGTAAAGGCAATACTACTACATCCTAGGATATGTGCTTTGAGTGGCTTTTCTAAAACTGAGAACTGTCTTGATTCATCCTTCACATTCACTTGTTAAGTGGCCCTACTGGTGGGTGCCATTTTGTGTAATTGCTGGCTTCCATCAGAGATACACACAGTACATAGTTATGGGCTCATAAAGTCTTCCATTTTCATTAAAGGATTGGGACGTAAAGCAAAAACTTCCTAATATTTCCTGATCTGGGAAATTTAACAGTCATTTCCCCTCTGTGCTATTTCTGCTCCCTTGATATTATCTGGACCCAATTTCTGTAGGGAAGTCCAGCTGTGCTGAGTGAGGAAAAGGTCATGACACTCACTGGGTTTTGGAGTGAAGGTGTAGACAAGAGCAGATCTGGATCTGTAGTTAATGAGGCCCAATGGAGAGAAACTGTGGGGCCAGCGCTCCCTGTATCTGAGACTGGTTTAGTTTGGGGGTAAGGATTCTAAGGGGTTTGAGAATGCCCAGCTGGGTCTGAAGCCTGATCTCTGGTCACTCCTGGTTGGCAAGGCTGGATTTGTCTGGTGACTGACCCAGGGGCTGCAAGTTCTAGACCCTTTCCCCTCTCCCTTACCAGATGATCTTAGACTGACCTCACACTCTGCAACAACTATGCCTACACTGGGCATGACCAAGCCTTCTGCAACAGGACCCCAGCTCTGGAGCACGCTGCAAGGACTGGCCTCACAGTGAAGATCTCTCTGTGGAAATGGACTCCTTACCCACTGTCCACTCATGTCTGGGATGGCTTTTCTTTCTTTCTTTTTTCCCTTAAGATTTTATATATTTATGTGAGAGAGAAAGCGAGTGAGAGAGAGTGCACAAGTGAAGTAAGGGCAGAAAGGAGAAGCAGACTCCCCGCTGAGCAAGGAGCCCAATGTGGGGCTCGATCCCAGCACCCTGAGATCAGGACCTGATCCCAAGGCAAAGACTTAACTGACTGAGCCACCCAAGTGTTCCTGCCTCGTTGCTACCACGGCAAGAGGTGTCTCTTCTACACCTTACAGGTGTTGGGTCTAAGTGCAGGGATACTGTTTACGTGTGGATGGAGCCGTCTTCCTCATCAACCTCAAGGAAGGAGGGTGTAGACAGATAATGAAAACCCAGGGAACAAGGCCCAGGGGAGGTGCCGGCAGCCGGTCCGGCTCACCTGATTGACGGTAGCTCCGACGGAACCCTGCAGCACCATCTGAAGCATCTTGGCGTCGGGGGGCTCTTGGTTAATGGCCACCGCTAACTGCAGCGTCTTCTTCTTCATATCTTCAATGGCAACTTCGATGGGGGTCAAAACAAACTGAACACAAGACAGAAGCATGGGGAATTCATTGCCCGGTTTTGAACGCCATGGACAAACCTGGGGCCATGATAGACGTGGATTTGAAGAAGCAGGTAAAGGGACTTCCAGAGTACTTAAAATACTCTGGATAGGTTAAGAGGAATGAAAGACCTAACATTTCATGAACACTTATGTGCTCGGGGAAAGCTGCAGACATTTCTCCTGTGTTCTCTCCGTTTCTCTGTATTCTCTCCATCTTACAGCCCAAGAGGGAAAGTGCCACAAAATGACATAGGGTAGTAAGTAGGGAGCTTAGAATTTGATCATAATGATGTCTACATTCAAAATCTGAGTTCTTTCTACTCTGTTCAGTTTCCTCTCCAATTATTGAACAAGTTACTTGAACTTGACTTATAATTGGAAGGTATCAGAAGCACAGCACTCAAGGTTTTTGTCTCTGCCATAACACACGACTTCGGCATCACGTGTACCTTCTCTAACTCACCCTGAAGGTGAATTCCTGGCTAACAGAATTCTGTTAAGGGTCAATCTGCTGGTTGCCAAGTTATGCGGGTTGGGGTAGGTCCTTCTTGAATGTTGTAGGTGGAGTTATGCCCCCCCCCCCCACTTCCTATGCTCAACTCCTAATTCCCAGTACCTCAGAATGTGACCTTACTTGAGATAGGGACTTTATAGAGGTAATCAAATCAAAGAGAAGTCCTTAGGATGGGCCCTATACAATAGGAGTCCCTATAAAAAGAGGAAATTTGGACACAGAGACACACGTGGAGGGAGTGAATGTGAAGACGCAGGGAGGGAGGCCCAGAACATATCCATCCCCCACAACCCTGCCAACATCTTTCTTTGGTCCCTGACCTTCAGAACTGGGAGACCATACATTTTTTGCCTTTCAGCCATGTGGCCCATGGTCTTTTGTCACAACAGTCCTAGTGACCTAACACACTGAGGTTCTCAGGGAAGAGCAACATGGCCAAGAAAAGCTGTGGGGCTTCTTGCTGGGACCATGAGCTTACTTCTGTGCTATGCCTACCTAGTGTTTAAAAGTCCAAAACAATAAGAAATGTAATAGATGCCTTCTAAACCAACCTCCTCTTAACCGAGTCACTCGTTCAGTATTTCTCTCACCGCCGTGAGGCTCGCTCTCTGATGTGGTTGCAGAACACCCTCGCCGGCGGGCGGTGAGCTCAGTCACCTCGGCTCCCGCTCCACGAGGCCTCTGTTCACCACAGCCCAGCTCTGTGCGTTCACCAACCTGACGATGCCTGTTATGCTTGTTATTTTCATGACCTCATCTCATTAAATAACGTACCAACAGATGAACCGTGGGTGTGGAACGAAACAGAACTGTTTCTATGGAACAGCAAGCTGAATGCCGGGGCAGGACAGCATGAAAGTGAGTCACTGTCAAGATTCCTGCCCTGTTAGGTGTGCACGAGACAACCGTAAAAGGCTGGGGCAAGGAGTCATCAGCATCCAGAAGGACCTGCCCTCACATTATTCAACTCCTTGTCTGCTTTATAGAAACGAAAGCTGGAATCTATGGTCAGCGTGTTAAGGGTGGGGCTTATATGGGAAGACAAAGCCCAATTGTGATCCAGCAACGGCAGATAGCCGGGGAGGCGGAGGCCCTCTGTAAACTGAACGAAAAATAAAGTCCGCGGGTGTATTTTAAAGTAAAATGAAACGTTTGTGCTGTGTCTAGGTTTGAGACACTTTGTGGATCAGCCCTCTTCCAATGGACGCTTCCAATGAACCAGAGATGAGAAAGGGGTCCTTGCTGTCAGTGTGGCGGTGAGGAAGCTGGGTGAAGGTCAGTGTCTTGGGCAATGTCACAGGAAGAACCTGGGACTCGAAGTCCGTGGGTCTCCTTGCCTGTCTCGCACAGGGCCCTCCTTCCAGCTCATCACCCACTCCTGGGGATACCCGCGTGCTGTTCCTGGTCTCTAACCACTAGTAACACAACTCTGTCTGAACCACCTCTAAGCTTCCAAATATATAAAAATTCAATATAAACTACTTAAATGTTAAATGCCTATTTCATATACATGTATCATAAAAATATACACGTTAAATACTGTAATTTTGTCATTCTGCTGAGGTTCAAGATAGAACCTCAAAGTATAAAATATTTAAATATTAAGTAATGCTATGAAATGCATAGCTGCCTAACTGGGATTTCCTGGTGCCATGACAGTCAGGGGATCACCACCACGAGGATATTTCCAGGGTGTCCCCTTCTTTGGTTTTCTCTCCAGTCTGCCGAGAGGGAGCATGGAGGGAGGGGTGCATGTTGTCCTGGGAGGGAGACCCAGGCATTCCGTGGTGACCTTGGTCCCAAGCCTGTTGGCTCCGGGGGCCATTACCTCTTCTTTCTGGATGACGCTGATCCTGGTCTTGACGTAGGGGAAGGCGTGCCCGGTGGTCAGCACGGTGTTCCGCCGGTACTGCTCGTGCAGCTCCCCCCGGGGCCGGCCCTCCAGGGTGAAGGGGGTGGTATACATGAACCTCCGCAGATTGAAATTCTTCTCGAAGTACGTTACCCTGTCTTTCATCTCGTACTCATCAAAGTAGGGCTCCACAAACGTGATCTGTATGTAGGCCTGAGGGGAAGAGGTGGGGGAAGGAGGAGATGAGCTCGTCTGCAAGCCGCCCCCCAGGAAGCACTGGGGAGGCAGGCTGGGACACGGCGCCCCTGCTCCGTCCCTGTGCGCACCCCAAAGCCACAGAAGCTGAGCACGTGGGGCCAGACGTCAGCCCCTCCCTGCTCTGCACCCCCAAGGAGACCGAGGGCTGTGGGCGAGGAGGACAGGGCAGCGTGCCCGTGGGACATCAGGTCTCCAAGCTGCCCCTCCAAGCTGACCTCATGGGTCCAACTGAAACTTGCTATGGAAGTTCTCCAACTGCTATTCAGAACGGACGAGCTTTCCTGTTTTGGAGCCACCGTGACCGCTACCCACTGAGGAGGACGGCCAGACTGAAGGTGAGTGACGATCCGGAGCATGGCCAGGGACGGAGGGGCGCTGGACTTTCCGTACACCGATGATGGGAATGCAAAGCGGACAGCCCCTTCTAAAGTAGGCTAGCCATTTCTTACACAGGTAGGTGACACTGGCCATCTGATCCCCAAATCCCGCTCTGATGTGTGCATCCAAGAGAAATGAAAACTCACCTTCACACAAAAACCTGCACATGATGTCTACAGCTTTAGAATTCATAACAGACAAAAACTAGAATCAAGCCAAACGTCCCTCCAGCGGGGAATGGGTAAACAGAGGGTGGTACAGCCACATGGCAGAAGACGACTCCGCAGGACAAAGGAGCAGACGACCACCACGGGGAGAGATCGCAGGTGCTTTCTGTGCAGTGACAGCAGCCAGATCAAAGGGCTGTGGGCTTGTGCCTATTGTTCTAGGGTTCCATTTATGTGACCTTCTGGAAAAGGCAAAACTACAGAAACAGGGGTGCCTGGGTGGCTCAGTCATTGGGTGTCTCCCTTCAGTTCTGGTCATGATCCCAGGGTCCTGGGACTGGGCCCCGTATCGGGCTCTCTGCTCGGCGGGAGGCCTGCTTCTCCCTCTCCCACTCCCCCTGCTTGTGTTCACTCTCTTGCTGTGTCTCTCTCTGTCAAATAATAAATAAAATCTTTTAAAAAAATCTACAGAAACAGATGACAGGTCAGGGACAGTCAGGGGCTCAGAGCAGAAGGAAGAGGCATAGGGACGTATTTGGGGGTGATGAAACTCTTCCTGATGGCGGTGACACGTGTTTGTCCAAACTCATAGAACCCAACATCAGAAAGGTGATTTTCACTGCATGTACCTCATTTAGAAATGTGCCCACATGCACGCGCACGCACACACACACACACACACACACACACACACACATGCACTGACAAAGGGCCCTTATTAAGAAAGAAGTTCTCTAAAAAAAAAAAAAAACAAAAAACAATGACTATGACCACGTGACCACAGTCTCGGTAATACCCACCCAGTGGAAAGGGTGGGGGACGTCACTGACCTCAGCCTGTATATCACTATTTAGTGTGATGAAATCTGGCTGTCGTTCTGGGTTCAGCTTCTCATTTAAAACTCTCAGCACCTGCCCTGGACATTTTAGAAGAGGGGACAAGTGCACCGCGTGTCAGAGATGTCAGTGACGACACTGTCGGCTCTCCGTGGCATGTGCTGTGCGTGCCTGTCTTCCCAGGACCTCCGACCCCTCTGTTGAAGCCTAGCTCAGCTCTTACCACACTCACCACCTCAGGCCTGGACTAGGAAAGGTGTCTGGAGTGGGCAAGTCTTCTGGAATCTGGAGAAAAACAAACTCCTGCCTTTGGTCCATTCCTCCCTACTTGCATCACCTCCTTAATATCCTGGAGGTCGGATCTGAGGGAACAGTCTGGACTCTTCACTGGCCAGGCGGGCCAGACGGCCAACACTCCTCTGGCCCCCAGCGTTCCATAAAAACCTGGAACTCGCATTATTCCCAGCAGCTGAGACAGCCTCACACACACATTTGTCTATAAGGAGGGCTGAACAGGGGGACAGTCCCCTGTGATACGCTAAGGAATATATCTAGTCTTTGCATTTGCTGGCTCGGCTACTTCCAAAACCCTTGGAATGTCCTAAGGGGATAGGAGTGTCTCTGTTATTTTCCTGTGGTGACCCAAGCTTGGTGGGTCCCAGGATGCGGGCTGGTCACCCAAAAGACCAATCATGTGATGAGAGGGTTGGGAGTCCGGGCTGACTTTGACCTCAATGGGTTGGGGGGGGCCTGGAGACTTGAGTTCAGAAATATGGCTCAGGAATTCATCAGTCATGCCTGGACGTTAAAACTGGACACCAGGACTGGGTGGAACTTCCTGACAGGTAAATGTATAGGCCTGCCAGGCAAGGGGGGTTTTGGGGGACATGCCCCAATTCCACAAGGAGGGGGCATGGAGTTCCCCGGTCCTTCCCAGACCTTGCTTTCAGTGTACCCTCTGTCATAAAGCTGTCATCGTCATACGGCACTTTCCTGAGGTACGTGAGTCACTCTAGTGAATTTCCTAACTTGAGGGCTGCTGTGGGAACTGCCAAGTGAGTGACCATTTGGTCAGATGCGGGGATGGCCTGAGGCTGGTGTCAGAAGACAGGGCAGGGCTGCGAGGGTCTGAGCCCATGCTGCAGGCTCAGGGTGGGGAGTGTCCAATGGGATGTGGCACACCCAGCTGGGGACAGGACTGAATACGCCCTCCTGTGACAAGGGAGGGTGCTGAGGTCCAAGCCCTTCCATCATTCCCCCAACGTCTCGGGGGCCCTGCACGTGGTTGTTAGAAATTCCTACAGCCTAAAGCAGGGTGCCAGTAAGGGCTGGCAGTGAGAAATTTGCATCTTCCCAATATGTGAAGTTGAGTGTAAACTTTGCATAGAAAGGCAATAAAAAGCAGTGATCAAGAGGATGGGTTTGAGGAGGACAGACCCCGAGCTTGGGTCCTGGCTTTGACACTTGCACGGTCCCAGAAAGCTGCTTGACCATTCCGCACCTTACTTTTCTCATCTGTGAAATAGGAATAACCACACCTACTTCAAAGCGCTCTTGGAGGATGAAATGAAATGATGTACACAAAGGGCCTGGGGCAGTGCCAAGGCATACAGTTGGTGTTGAATAAATGGTAGCTCTAATGGTTCTTGCCTCGGAATATTGTTTCTTTTAGATCTAACCATATACTAGTTGAATCCTCGACAAAAAATTCAGCTACATTTAAGTGACTTTGAGAGCCCAGACAGAGGAGGACATTTTATGTTTTCGGGGGTAGAACGAAGGGAATTAGAGCCAAAGGGTGACTTTTTGCAAATTTCCCAGTACCTTGTTAGGATCCAACTTGGTTTTGTCCACAGGAGCAGAGTCTTTAATCACTTCTACAAATTCCTCCCCGAAACACTGGCCATAAAATCCCTAGGCAAGGAGAACCAACGGATTACAAAGGTTATTTTATTAAAATGCAACTCTTTGGGTCTCAGAAGTGGTGTAAGTTTGGAACAAGCATAAGGAAGAATTTGCACATTGATTATTGGAAGTCTTTCTGAGCTAAGGAGGCAAGTTGGCATATCCGGAGACAAAAATAAAAATATAAGGAAGTGCAGAATTGCAGACTGATGGATGCTTTCCTAAAATAAGTGTTGCTTGACCTCTAATTCAGCCAATGTCTTCATCTTTCTGGAAGCAGCTCCAGGGGAATGGCACTATTTACATCTTGCCTTTTGTACCCTAGGAACTTGGAGGTCACTAGGCTTCCCAGAATATGATGAACCACACTTTATAAGAAGACAAAACATATGCTTCTAGTCCGGCGTTGGAGAAATATATTAGGGAACAAGTGGCCCAGGGTCAGTTGCTGGTTTTCCTTCTCATGAGCTGCATGACTTTGGACAAGTTACGCAACCACTCTGGGCCGTGGCTTCTTTGAGTCCAGTAAGAATTAAAGTCTCTTATTTTCCAGGGATGAACAGCATAAGGAGCAATTTGGCAACTAAAGTGTTCTAAGTTTTACAGCTATGAAAAAGCATAAATTCGAAGCAACAGCAAGCAGGCATAAGGAGTGAATCTTGAGTTAAGTGTCAGCACTTTGGGGAAACCCAGATACTCAGCCTGAGGAGGTTTTGCTTGGAGGGCACCCCTTGACTTTCCTCCCGAGTTCTTAGGGCTTGGCCCTTTCCATGTCTGCTTTTCTCACTTTTTTCTAGGCTGTTTTCCTGTTTTTCCATCATTTGCTCTAGGAACATGCTGCCTTTTTCTGTGACAATATGGATCAAATGTAGACAGCAGTCTGGAGTTGGGGCTTCTAGCCTAGGAGAAGGGACACTGACTCTGATAATCTGCACAGAAGGGCTCCTTGGGCCAGCTCAGCAGGAAGAGCTCACCATGTTGCAGCTCATGGTGTGGCTACTGTGAGCATCTCTGTGTCAGAAGTGGGATGTGCTCTCCAATGAGACCAAAAGGATGGCCATAGCACTTTCTAGGGATAACTCAGTAGTTTGGCCAGATTCAAAGTCAAGGTAATACTACTCTTAAGGCTGAGAAACTATTACTAAAATTTCAAGAGTGATAGGAAAGCACCTGACATCGACTGACTTTTGGAAGTCTTGAAAATAAAGACCCACCCTATACATTTATAAACGTTGACAAGCATAAACAGAAAACTCTTGAAATCCTGCTTTACCTTGTGATCTCACCTAATACCTTCACATTATAAATGCAATGTGGACAAATTTTTATACAGATCAATGACAAATGCACAACTTCTTTTTGGCAACGACCCATTCTAACTTGCTTTTGTGAAGTATATGGTGTTGAGCACTTTCCTTACCTCTAGTCGGTGAGAGATCTCAGGAAGCTTGGTAATAGCAGGCTCTTTGTAAACAAATTCCTGTTCATCCAAATCCCCAAATTTGGATCCATAGAAACCAACTCGGAAGTAGGTCCCAAACATTCTCTTGTGACCCTAGTGAGGGAAATAAGAAAATCTCTCTTTAGTTAGGTCACTCATGAGGATCTACCAGCTTGCAAAGGGCAGGATTCTTTTATTATTGTGTTACAAAGCATTTATTCCCATGGCTAATATCAACCAAAATCAAGTCTTTAAAAAATGTAATGTTTATGGAAGAAACTTTGGAAATAATTAAAAAAAAAAAAAAAAAGAAATACCATGAAAGATTTCTAGGACTTCTTTGAGATGAACTTTAAAAATTCTCACATTTCCTGGTTGTAGTCATTCAAGGTGCCTTCTTTCAGTCTGAAATGTCTGAACTCTTGTGCTCTGCCTATTCCCAGCCCCTGTCCATCGGGTAGGTGAGAACTACGGCAACGCTGTGCTCAAGGCAAATCTCTCGCTAGAGAGGAAGCAGGGCTAAGGGTCTCTGGGACAGGGTCACTGCTGCCAGTTAGGAGGACCTGCTGGCAAGATGCCCCCCAGTTACCTTGCTAATGATGCAGTCAAAAGCCTTCTGTAGCTTGTCGTGGGTGGAGGTCAGCTTCCGGAAGTCTCTGTGTGCTTCCAGGATGGGAATGACCAGCTTGTAGACCTCATTGACCGTCTCATACAAACCTCCCTTGGAGAGAGAAGAAAATCAACAAGGATTTAATGCAGTGGAAAGTTAAGAAGAGCATCCAGTGTTCGTTACGTGCTGGAGAATGGATTAGTCATGGGCACGACAATATTTTACAGAGCAGGAGTGATGTCTGGGCTTCTCTGGGATGGCTGGAGCATGCAAATGGAATTAGACACACACTAAATGGTCCTAAAAATGTGATGATGTTAAGTGGGCTAACGGGTTTCCAGGTAATAACAACAGATAGATTGGCAGCAGGGACTAGGAACTACTGAGGAAGACAGTCTCAGACTCATTAAATGTCATCAGGGTCACCCTAAGCCAGATGTTCAATGCATGGCCCAAAAGGAGTTGGTCAGATTCTAACTAATTCAATTTCTTGAATTTTAGGAAAAATGGAAGTATGCTGCCCTTTCTCTGAATCCTGAAATGGAAAGCAGAAAAAAGAAAAGATAGTTAAAATGAAAAAAACACATAGAGATTGTAGGGTAGGGAACTTGGAAATGAAAGGTAGGAAAGAAAGAAAACCATAAGGATGAACATAAAATTGGATCAGCTAAATATAGCGAAGTATTTGATATTTACTTGACTTAAAACTGGGGGAAGGAGTGTGTTTATTAATATGAAAATGGGCAAGAGACTTTCTCCACTGCCCTGAATCTCCCTGACTTAATCTACCTATTTTTTTCTCTTACCAGGAGTGTGTAGACCCAGACTAGGCTAGTGAGGGGAGTCTCAGTGGTTGGCCCTCCCACCGTTCTCTGAGCTGTTGCTGGGTTGCACCAATCCTGATGGCCACCCAGTTGTCAGAAATGCAGATGGTCCATCGGTTTCCTCCCTCCCGTCCCAGTGGCTCCGCCCCAATATTTTTCTCCACCAGAGGGAAAATGAGGGAGTGAGAACATGTCTCTTCATATGTAGTATAACCCTGGGCAAGCCATTTCACCTCTCTGTGGCCTAATTTCCACCCTATTAAATGGGAATAATACAGTGTTTGCTGCTGCCCAGCCAAAGAGCCTGCCAGAAACCAGAATATTGCAGTGATGAAAGGCTTTCTCAGCTCCCTCCAGAACTGATGCAATTTGCATACATCAAAGTCATCTGGGGCCACCCCCTGCCCAGTACAGCCCAGCAGGAGCCGCTCCTGGCTCGGGGTGAAGACTGGCGTTCACAGTGCTAGGAGTTCAGCCCAAGTGGAGGCCCCGGGACCCTTGTGAATACTGACTGTGCTGAAGAGCTCAGCTGCGTGCTCCAGGAGGCCCACCAGGCCGCTCTCGGTGAAGTACCGGCCCGAGCACACACCGTCCTCATCAGGTGACAAGGTGTCGTCAGAGACCGCGGACTCCTCCAGCACGTTGGAAGAAATGTTCTGAAAGAGATCCCAGTATAAGCCCAGGAAACAGGGGAACCGGACTAACAAAGGTACCAGAGGAACCCAAGGTGGGGCACTGAGCCAGCCCACGTTCAAAGATCCTCATAGAGCCTGTGGTTATAGAATGTCTCTAATTCCACCCACCAGATATCCTGGCTGCCATTTATTTTTGAACGGATACACTGAGCAACTGGTCTTCAAAACTTAGAATTTTCTTTTTGACCTTGAGGACATACATAAAGGATGAAGTAACAACAATTGAGTTACAGTCATGAAACAACCCCAGCGGGAGTCCTGGTTTTTAAGAGGTGAAGACCAACTATCAGCTAACGAGACTCCTCATTTCATAGCCCAGAGAACCCTGGAGGCGCCTTGCTCCTAACTTGACTTTCAGGTGAACAGCCATATTATATGATAATAGCCAGTGAGAATGTCCTCTTGGGGGCCATGTTGATAGCAATACAGTAATTACTGTTGTTGTCTCTCATTTTGTTCTTTCTTTCAAGCGTTTCCTTTACACAAACCATAGAGTTTATAGTCTCTAGCAGAGAGTGCAGTAACCAGGGCCCGGACTAGGGTGAACCTAGTGAGAAACTGAGGGCACAATCTTTAGAGAGGCATTCAATCTCAGGGTCCATCCATCTCAGTAAGTGATGACTCTGAACTTGCCTGACCCTAGGAGTGAGCGCTTCCTTATATTCTGCCCCTTAGGCACCTCTTGCCTCACCCCAGCTCTGGCCCTTGCAGTGACTTTCATACTCTTGACATGTTAAGAGTCTGTTTTCTTCAACCCATCTTACAGCTATGGCAGAAATGCACAGAGAGCATAAAAGCAATGGCACATCTTCCCAGCTTAGAGATTGCAAACTGGTAGCACACAGGCCACTCCTTCCTATTCCTACACTCTTAACAGGCATAACTAATCAATTATAGCACCATTTCCCTTCAAGTTTGGATATACAGTAGATCCCTGAACAACACAGGTTTGAATCGCACAGGTCCACTTATACACATTTTCAAAAATATACTGGACTCTGAAACTAAGGATATACTATATGTTATTTAATTGAATTTAAATAAAATCAAATTTTAAAATATACTGGAAAGATTTTTTGAGATTTGCAATGATTTGAAAAAACTCATAAATCATGTAGTTCAGAAATACTGAAGATATTAAGGAAAAGTTTTTTTCCTTACATAACTTAATTTTCCTTAAATAACTTAAAAGTTATTGTAAGAATATATTATACATTTAGAACACAAAATACAATAAAATCAACTGTTTACGTTACCTCTGTTCAACAGTAGGCTATTAGTAGTTAAGTTTCAGAAGAAATTAAAGTTATCTGTGGATTTTTGACTATGTAGGGAGGGTATGTCCCTGTTCAAAGGTTAATTGTGTTCTCAAAAGTCTTCTCATCATAGCACTGCAGTCAGCCACTATCAACTGACCAGAGTTGGCTTGTGAAGTAAAATCACCTGCCCCCACACCTGGCTAGCAAGATCCAGGGAATCAACCTTAGTAATCAAGTAAAAGCTATCACAGTCCTCTATCTTCACATCCAAGACTCTAACGTAGTTTTAGGACTACAGGAGGCTCTCAGAAGGTCTTGGGGCCAGTCTTTTTTCCAAACCTGGCCTTTCTCTTATGATGTTTCCAAATTGAAAATAATAGAAAGTCCAAGGGATTCAGCTGAAAGAATCTAATAACTCAAGAAGTGAGTACTAGGAGAACTGTATGCAGTTTTCTACCGGTAGAGGAACAGATCTGAAGCAATGGAGCTTTATTAGCTGTAACCAGAGGGAAAGGATTCCGGCAGACTTTCCTGGCCTCAGAATCAGGGAGGAAAATGTCAGCAGTACCTAAGAATGTATCGGTATCTACATTTGCGGGATAAACACTGCAGCCCAGGGCATCGAATTTCGACGATCTCACTGCCTTGGAATTCAGTGGCCTCGAAGTTATTTTCCTTGTACAGATTTATTTATCTCCAGTTTCTAATTCTTTTCCAAAAATTCAATTTTACTGGAGCAGAACGGGGTTGAAAACTGAAGCGCACGGACCCCAGCTCTGGACATCTGCTGCTAACGCTGCCCCGAAGTCCGCCGTCCCCTTGCGGAATCCGGCCTCCGGGGGACCCTCGGCGAGCCCAGGTGAGGACCTCTCCTCCGGCCCAGCCAATCAGAGCAGCCCATTTCTCCGGTCACTGTGATTGGCTTAGGGAGGAGCACATGACCCTGCCAGAGCCAATAAGAGGCACTGAAACGTCCCCAGCAACTGCCAGAAACGAGCCATCCCTCCATTCTCCTGGTCCCCAACCTGGGGAGGCATCCACCTACATACGTCTCAGAGAGCACGGGACGCCAGTGCAGGACAAGGTCGGCGTCAGGGAAAGCTGAGACAGGAAGTGGCGGTAACACAGATCTGAGGACGTGGTCTGGGCCCCCCCTTCCAGTGTGGCAGGGGTGGCTCCAGGCTCGCCTCCCTCCTGCAAGCGGTTAATTCCGTTTCCCGCTAAGGCAGTCGAGGTTTGGGATTCTGTCACCTGCGAGCCTCCATTTCCCAAAAGGTCTGGCATGTCTCATCTGAGAGAAATGGCTCACCTCAGAGGCAACAGCATAATTTGGCTCCTCTTAGGTAGCCGAGAACACCGACCTCACTATGTTCTGTGCATCACGGTGAGCTCACACTTCTCAGCTCCTTCTGCCTCCCCCTCCACCTTCCTGGTCCTCCTGAGCTTCCCACGACCCCAGGTTAGGTCAGATTATAAACTCTCACGACATCTCGTACCTCTTTCTTAACAGCATTTATCATCATTGTAATCGAATAAGGAATAGAGTACTTAGAGGATGTTGCTCTCCGTGGCTAGAAGGTAAAGGTCACGAGGACACAATACGTGCTCAATAAATATAGTCCAGAAGAATAAATGAAGGAGACAGATATATGAAAAATAGAGCTAAAGGCTCTCCGTAGGGACAATGTAGAGTTTTTCTATTGGTTTTAGAATAACTATCCTAGGGGTGCCTGGGTGGCCAGTGGGTTAAAGCCTCTGCCTTTGGCTCAGGTCATGATCCCAGGGTCCGATGAAGTCCTGCATCGGGCTTTCTGCTCAGCAGGGATCCTGCTTCCTCCTCTCTCTCTCTGCCTGCCTCTGCGTACTTGTGATCTGCCTGTCAAATAAATAAAATCTTAAAAAAAAAAAAAAGAATAACTATCTTATCTCACCTTGGCATGGCTTATGAGCAAATTAAATGAATTCTACACAGAATGAGAATTCTCAAGCTTACAAACATGAGAGTCAACAAGGAAATGCCATTAATACTCAAATGATAAATATCAAATAGAATATAGTAACTGTGAAAAAGGCATAAAAGAGTGATAAGAAATAGTTCAGTTAATGAAGCATGGAAAGAGAAGGATATGATTCAACATTAAGTAAAAAAAAACAAAGATTTTTCTGGGAATTGAAGAGTAGCACTTAAAATATTAATCATTGGTAGTATCAAAGGGCCAAAATAAATGTGATGAAAGAAGCAGATACATCTAAAATGACTTTTGTAACTTTCTTCACTTTTACGCAAATGAAAATCAGATGTGATATTTTTATGCCTTTTGGATAAGAATTTCACTTTTAGCCTTTGAAACACATACTTTCGAATTGAGAAGAGAAGTGATTTGCTGAGGATGAAATATTAGAATAAATATTATTGTTACTGAAAGCTGTAAGAAAGGGAGGATTAATAATAAGAAGCAAACAGGTGTACAGGTGAACAGAGTTCTATCCACCCGCCCCGGCCCAATCCCCGGGGCATCAGTTCCAGTAATTTCTTCCCAAAGCCTGGGGAGGCTACTCTGAACTGTCTTCTCCCTCTGGTTCACATAGCCATCACAAAATTGTGTTGAAGAACAAGACTGAAAAAAAGCCTTTGATAAAATCAGTCATATAGATTCAAAGAAGGATAATACAAGCACTTACACGTGACTGGGAGTCTGGCTTGAAAAAGGCTCTATTTCTGGACTGGACTGTTCATGGTTTCAAGGAGAGTCATTGGTACAGATTCTGTCTCTCTCACAAAAGGACTCATAAAACTTTTATTTTCTCTAAAGACCATATTAAATTACTCAGCAAAAGCTGTCAAAGTGGTCACCAAGCATCCTAGCCAGAGTCCATTTTCAGACCTGGTAGACCACTTCCCTTTGCTAACTGTGGGCAATATTCAACTTATCCTAAGAAAGTGCTGGTTCAGATCCTTTTTGCCCTTCCCAGGTCATTGTGGTTCTTCCTTGCTTTGGGATGATGAAATGTGGGACGCTACAGAGTTGGGGCATATGATCAAAGGAATGGGTCATCCGGGAAATCATTTCTCTAGTGTCTGGAAAATACTTTCCCAGGTGTCAGTGTCCTGTGCCAACTCCAAGTCTTTGGGAAGGAGTTTAAGTGACCTTAGAAAAATTGCTCTCTCAGTTGTGTTATTCATAAAGTAGGAGTCATAGTACCTTGCCTATCTGCCTGAAGACAGAAGGTCAAATGAAATCATGGATCTGAGTGTTTGGGAATGCCTAGAGTGCCTATCAACTCTACATGTATTGTAAATAATTTTTTTAAAAAACCCACAATAGTAAAGCAATTAGAAGAGGCAAATATAATACACTAAAGGAGATATCTTTCAACCTTGGCAGTCCTGAAATTTGAGGCCAGATAATTCTTGGTGGTGGTTGCTGATACGCATTGTAGAATGGTCGGCGGGGTCTCTGGATTATATGTGTCAGGGGTCAGTGTCCCACTCCCCCACCCCACCCTGAGCTGTAACAACCCAGAAATGTCTCCGGAGATCATCTAATGCCTTCTGGGGTGGGACGCAAGCCTGCCCCTCTGTTGAGAGTCACCGCCCTCCAAGAAAAGCTGTGTCTGCCCCCCACCTGAAAGGTGACACTGCCCACGGGCAGGTAGCTGTGGTCCTCCAGCATGCTCAGGTACTCGGCCACCAAGGCAGCCGCGTGCACCAGGCACATGGCGGCCTCCGTGTAGCATTTCTTCTTGGTGTGTTTCTCCGCCATGTTCTGGAGCCAGGTCAGCCGCAGATCAGGAGACGTCTGGTAACTCTTGGCAATTCTGAGGAGAGATTGAGAACGTTTCAAGGACAGCTGATTCATGACACTGTTTTTCTGCTGTGGATGGCCACTTTCCTCCCCGCCAAGAATCCCTCCCCACATCTGCCCTTTCCCCACCTGTTCAGAAAATGAGAGAAAAAGCAAACATTTGTCAGTCCAGTTGTTTTTCCGTCCACAGGTAGGATGTGCTGGACCTCGAGAAATAGCATTTACTTCAAGTTTCATGGGGAAGAAAAAGGCCCAATCAAATGAGGTCTGTCTTAATGGATCTCTACCAATTTTCTTCCTTTTCTTTCCTTTCTCTCAGAATAATAACAAGACAAAAGTACAACCCATCTATGACATCACATCAGAATCAATTTATTTCTCTAAGTAGTTTCTCCTGAACGTGGAGCATAAAGATAAAGTTTCAAACTATTAAGTAAAATATGAATTCTACTTAAATGGTACATGTATATTTGAATATAACTGGAAAAAATATAGGAAATAATTCACATGATAACAGATAGTTCTTTTATCTCATTCTACGATAAGCAGAGGATAGTATTGTAAAAGATACCTCAGTTGAAATTAGGGGGATATTTCTAAAATTATAATTTTTTAAGGTTTTATTTATTTATTTGAGAGAGAGAGAGGATGAGAGAGAGAGAATGACCATGAGAAGGGGGAGGGTCAGAGGGAGAAGCAGACTCCCTGCCAAGCAGGGAGCCCAATGCAGGACTCGATCCTGGGACTCCAGGATCATGACCTGAGCCGAAGGCAGTCGCTTAACCAACTGAGCCACCGAGGCACCCCAGGGGGATATTTCTAAAAAGGTGTGCATGAATCAACCCACCATGAATGATTACTTTCTACTAATTTCTCTTTATGCTTTTGGATGTCATCCAAATCACTGTACCCACACAGCTTATAATAATCACACTAACAAGACCTCCAAGTGACAAACTCTAGGCCCTCAGCTGACGGCCTTGATTTGGTCAGAAAAGTGTACCTGTACATGAGATCCATCAGCATCTCGGGATCTTCCTGGAACTCCCTCATTTTCACCGTGTCGTATAAGATGCTGTTCAAATTGCACAGAAGTTCCTCCACCTGCAAAAAGAAGTGAACGGCTCTAAATAGTCCTGGCTTTGTCACCCACGGTGACAAGCTGGGGCTGCGTTGGAAGGGCACCAGCCAGCCATGGGCGGGCTTCTCGGTGGGAGCAGAACTCGCAGGTGGAGGGGAGCCGGGAGGGGTCGTCCATGGCCTTCACTTTTGCAGGTCCCTGTGCTTCAGAGGCCCAGATGTGAGTTGGCCCTTGGGATCCATGATTTAGCCCTGAATCCTTATACTATCTTCCCTCTTTTTGTTTAAAGTAACTTGAGCTAGTTTTGGTTATTTGCCACCTAAAAGAGCCTCCAGCTGTACTCTGGAACATCAGGGGTCTTTACACCAATAGGAGGCAGCTTAGGGCTTCTGCTTACACTATATGTGTGTGTGTGTGTGTGTGTGTGTGTGTGTGTATATATGTAATATAATAAATAATATATGATAATATATGATACAGTAATATATATGATGTGATATACATGATATATAATATAGTGTGGTATATATTAAATACAAGAGAGTGTGCTATATATTAAATACATGTGTATACATAATAGTTGTATATTTTATGTATAACAGGTTACATAATTACATATTATATGTGTTACATAAATTCACAGTATACACACACACACATATATACTCAAGTTTATATGGCTGATCCCAAACCTGTGTGTGAGATAAGGCACGCTCTTCAGCTTACCTGGGTCGGGAAAGGAGTGGCCTGCATGGCCGTGTCCTCTTCTGCGTAGGCCAAGATCGTCCTCAAGGATCTTCTCAGGTACTCCTCATTAAAGTCTGGTGCTTTGCCCACCAAAGATGCCAGAGACATGGTTACCTGCATCTTTACTCTTGCAAAGTTCTGCATCAGGAAGAGGAGAAGAAGGAACCAATAAGAGGCACTTGGCCTGCAGATAAGGGAAGGCAGGCGCGCCAGACACCCGGGACTCCCCAACGTTTTTTTGCTCCGTCTCCACCGTTTCCTTTTCTCTCAATGAAATGTGAGCTCTGCTTTGCACGAGATTCATATCATTGTTTAAATGGTTTAAATGGATATTGCTCTGACATAAATCCGTCAGCAGCCTTTAAATTTTCATGGAGGACTGGATGGCCTCCATGCTGCAAGGCTGGGAGGTTGCTGCAAAGTTGGGTCTCAAAAATGGATCCTTTTGTACCAAGATTCCTCTTCTTGGGACATGACTTAAACCGGAAAAAGGAACAGTATCTCCATGGCCACATTTTCTGAGATTCTGGACCCTGGACAGGCAGTGAGTTTCTGTTTCTCCTTCCCTTCTAGCCCTATAGAAAAATATGGTTATCCTGCAGACCCCAAGAAAATGTCCTAAATATTTTCAATAATTATGTCTCACATGATGAGGATCCTATCTTTTTCCCATGGGCCAATTTATCTTTTAAGATCTCTTGGGGATGCTCATTAACATGACCACAAATGTAAATAATCTAGATAAACTAAAATCTAGATAAATCTAAATAAACGAAGATCTAGAAAAACTAAAGCAAAGGTTAACACTTCTGCAATAAAGCATAAATCCAAAGGCTGCAAAGCTTCAGTTAAAACTCAGGGGCAGATGACGCTGAACATTCAAATTCTCACCCACAGGTCACACTGGTCCCGTGCCATCAGATTTTGGAAATAAGAGAAACGCTGCGGAATTCTTAGCCTGCCTGGTGTATTTTTCCCCACAGAGGACAACTTTTTTTTTTTTTTTTTTTTTTTGACAGATCACAAGTAGGCAGAGAGGCAGGCAGAGAGAGACAGGAGGAGGAGGCAGGCTCCCTGCTGAGCAGAGAGCCCGATGCGGGACTCGATCCCAGGACCCTGAGATCATGACCTGAGCCGAAGGCAGAGGCTTTAACCACTGAGCCACCCAGGCGCCCCAGAGGACAACTTTTAATCTACCTATATTCACTCGGCTGTCCTTGAAACACACAGATGGAAACCACTGCCTTCACCAGTCTCCATCTTCACTTCTGGTTGCAAACTCAAAAGCTGCTATCCATCTACGTCGTCAACCGTCTCCCCATCATATGCAACCGAAGGAAATGGTGATCCCACAAACTTTCCCTCAACCAATGTTTGCACTGACTTTGGGCCACTTGCACTGATTCTGGGTCCCCCCCACTGGTGGGAGCTCTTACACTGGTGGCTCCAAAGCTGAACCTCATGAGCAGGTAGAGGGTGGCACAGGCTTGGCTCCGGGTGACGTCCATGCTGCTGCTGCAGTGGTGTAAGACTCGCTGGCACAGGTCCGCACACTGTTCCACCTCCTCCTCAAACAGCAAATCCCCGAACTAGGAGAGACACAGAAGCCATGAGGCAGCCCTTGGCCCCTTTGTATTTTGTCTGGACTGGATGCCTGCTGAAATAGGCAATGTCTGCTGGGACAAGCAGAGAGGCTAGAAGAATTCATGCATTGCTCCATAAAGAGAATGAGCTCCTTGAGTCCGAAGAAGAATGCAAGCCACAGAGTCCACCTAAGATTTAATTATGAACCACACAACTAAGATCAGGGCTGTGTAATTCACCGCAATTTTATCCAGGCTACATGTACCGGCAAAGTCACCTCTATACAGTAATGACCTACGTTTCCTGAGCCCCCAGGAAAGGACTGGTGACTAAGAAAGAGAAAATCATCCTGAGAAGGGAGAGCAGAAGAATCCTACTTTCTAAATGTAACTGATCCCAGGGTTCCTGGCTGGCTCAGTTGGAAAAGCATGCTACTCTTAATCTCGGGGTCATGAGTTTGAGCTCCTGCTGGGTGTAGAGATCACTTAAATAAATAAACTTAAAACAAAATGTAAAAGATTCCATTAAGCAGGTACCAACTGGGAGTTTTCCAATCCAGGGGGAGAAAGTAGACTGCATTAGACCACTTGATGTCAGGAAAATCTATATTCTTCAGGCTATGAAAAATTTACTTCTAAATCTTCTCTCATTTTACGACAAGACACTCTGGAAGACCTACTGATGGGCGTTCGCATTTAGGACGGTAATCTCACCCAGATGCGGTACTGGAAAGGGTGAAAGGTAAGGGTGTGAGGTTGCATTTGCTCTCCTGTCTCCAGTGAGTGGCCATGTCAAATGCCTATAGTTCTGCCCACATTTTAAGTGGGAGACCCACTGACTCTCTCCTGGTGACTTCTCAAAAAATCAGGGCATTCGCTTTATTCTTAGAGAGGCTTAAAACCTTTACCTTGATGTCACTTAATACCATGCTGTGTGGGTTTGGGGACACCTGAGAGGAGAATGTGTGAAATCAGGTGAAACTCTCAGCTCTTAATTAGGAATAAGAAAACAAGCATCCCGTGTTTACCTTGGCAATGAGAGCCCGGAGTGTCGCAAAGCAGTGAGTCAGGTAGGTGGTGCTCTGATCGCAGCTCAGAGAATTCACCAGCACCCTGAGAACGCCTCCCAGCAGGCTGTCTTTACAGTCCAGAGCCGAACTTGCCTGGGGGGAACAGAAGAACAGCATCACTGAATCCCTGAGTGGACGGGTGTAGACACAAGTGGGCCCTCTTGACAATGAGCACAGCGATGCTGACATCCCATCTCTTGGTCTAAGATCTTCAGGGTTTGGCCACCACACACATACATCATCCATTACCATTACAGCTGAAGACCTATATCCAAATGACTTTACTCTAAAACTCCCAAATGATTTGGGATTTATGCCCAGTTCAGGGCTGCTACACTACGTTATGAGGCACACCTCCCCTCCATCCCAGACAATAGCTCTTGGAATGTTCTTCCTTTATATAGAAGGCACAGCTTTCCTTGTGGGCTTCAAAGCACAACTGTGGGCTTCCCAGTACAAAAGGGGCTGCTTGATGGCAGCAGTGTTTCCAAATAGAACAGCGAGACTAATCCCACTGAAGATAATGACAGATAAGTGCCATTTCTTTGGGGAAAAAAAAATCACTGTGAGGACTGGTAAGTGTATAGCAATCAGAGCAGTGATGGATAGAGATATAATCAATATGAGGCCAAGTGTTTAAGATATCAAAGACACCACATACTTTTTGTCTTTGTTTCTGTAACAATTACTTTGATTTTAGACCACGTAAAAGTAGGATAACTAAGGTTTCCCTGGGTTTCAACAATATTTCTTTTTCTAGTTCCCAAAAGCATCACTGGATCTACCCGAATAAATGATTTCTCACTGGAAACCTGGTGGGACTCATTTCTCAAGTCCACCAAAACCCCATTATCCCCTAGACTTCTTGGGAATTTTTGGAAACACTCACTTAGCATATAAAATTGTCTTACTGCAACGTTCATAGTGACACTATGCTTTTCTGCAGTGGGGATGGCAAATTCATGGTACAAGTGATTTTCCTTCCCCAATTGGGGTCCAAAGTAGACCTCATTATTCAGACCCAGCACCTCTGCCACTGGTCCAGTCATAATCTTAGCTCCCATACGAGATGTCAACCTTAATTCAACTGGGGTTGTCCCATCAAAAAACAAAAACAAACAAACAAACCACCTTAGCTCTCATCCCTATTCTAGATCATCAGCTACAAGCCCCCATCTGTGTTATACGCTTGGTACACACTTGGCATATTTAACTACAGGATCACCTTGTCAACACCCAAGGGAGCAGCGAGTCAAAGAAGCCAGAAGAATGTTGATTATCTCTGGAATTTGTAAGGTGAACAGTATCGTAAATGGTTAAAAAAAAAAAAAAGGCATTTGGGGATCACATTTCTCTCCCAGTTACCTATAAAGGGTTCCTTATTAAATTCCAGTAAACATGTCCAACAGATCAGGTGTGTGTTGTCCTCACCTGGATAATGTTCTCCTGCATATCCAGGATGATTAAGTTTGCTTCTGTAGCCAGATTGCCACTGATCAGGGCTTCTTGATCTAACTCTGCCTTTGTTCTAAGAAAAAAAAAAAAAAAAGGTCAAATTAAAGAGCCTATCAAAGCCGGCTGAGTTCCAGTGATGGCAATCTGTGCACCAAGGCGTAAAGAAATATGCTGAATAGTCCATCGTGAAATGAAAACAGAGGAGGCGGCCACAGGGCACCAGAGAGTGCAAGGCGCTTTCTGAGATCAGTGCCTGGTGAAAACCATTTTTTAGGTCAAGTCTCCAGGTTATCTGCAGCCCTACTACTATGAATAATGATGACAGAGAAATAGCAAAATGGGGAGGAAAGCAATTACTGGTGGCTACTAGCCACCAGGTGAGTCAATCCGATGCTGGTGAAGCCTCGGGCCATTCCTGGGTTTCTTGCATGAGAACCAGCTCTAGATCCGAGTCAAGGGAAGCCTGTGGCACAGGCCAGAGGGAGCGGGGCAGGGTGTGATCTGAGCTGCTCAGACAGCAACAGCGCTGGATGAAGAAAGCTGGTGCTTCTGAACGGGGGCAGGCAAGAGTCAGGCTCTTGACGTCCCAAAGACCACCTTGGGGGGTTGCTTGGTCAAGTGCGGACCTTTTGTTTTTTCCCCAGTGGGCAGCAAGGTGGTACTCCTGCGGGACAGCAGGTTCATCTGACATCCCGGTGGGTGTTACCACCCACGAGGGAATGGTAGGGAACAGGAAATTGCCTGGCGCTGCTTCTCCTCGAGGTTTCCGTCTTGAGGAAACAGAACATTTCAGGCACTATTCAATGATTCCTATAAGATCTAAGTGATGCTGGGAAGGGATATCTTGTAACATCTAAATTTAGTGGCCAGAAAAGGGAAGTGTGAAGATGTCATTTCCCCAAGATGCCCCAGAGGCTAAAATGTCACCCCAGAGGTTGGGGCGTCAGGATGTGAGCCCACAAGTCTTGACCAGGACCAGCACCTCGTTGTTCCTGAGTCCCCTTCACCCAACTGTGAGAGCTCTGCCACTGCTTATTCCCTGCTGAGGGCTCAGAATAAATATTTCCTTGTGTTTTAAATGTTTTCAAGCCAGGGCGCCTTGGGGGCTCGGTTGGTTGAGCGTCTGCCTTTGGCTCAGGGCATGATCTCGGGGTTCTGGGATCGAGTCCCGCATTGGGCTCCCTGCTTGGCGGGGAGCCTGCTTCTCCCTCTCCACCTGTTTGTGCTCTCTCTCTTTCTCTGACAAATAAACAAATAACATCTTTAAAATTTTCAAGCTTAGGACAGGGTCTTGGGTCCCAAGGGGCTCTACGTTGTTTTTCATTCTGCAAGTGATAATATTTGCATAAGAAAAGTGAAATATAGAAGCTATTTTTTAAAAAATGTATTGGTAGATTTAGGTTTTAAGCAGGGCGATGCGACAGAAATGTAATGAAGAAAACAAATGTCATTCTCCATTTTGCAGTAGCCACACTAAAGAAAGCAAAAAGAAACAGGTGAAAGTAACAGAAAATATTTTTTTGACCCAATACAGAAAAAGAACTGTCCATGTGTAATCACTATGAAAATTACTAATGAGACCTTTTCCAGTTCTTCACTGGTGCTAAATCATCAAAATCTTGCCTGTATGTTTTACTTATAGCACTAATGAGGCTACTCTATGGGACAAAGCAGACCTAGATCTGGTTTTCATTTTTGTTGTCAAAGTTTTTCAATTGTGGTAAAATACACATAACATAAAATTTCCCATCTGAATCTTTTTAAGTGTACTGTTCAGTGGTATTAAGCACATTTGTATTTTCTTGCAACTCTCATTGCCACTTATCTAGTTTTTAGAAAGCCTACCACCCAGTCCTTTAAGACGCTGGTTCTAAAATTGGACTGGACAGCAGAATCGCCCAGAGAGTTTTACCGAACACTGACTTCTGGGTCCTACTGTGGGAGGTTCTGAATACATTGTTCTGGGGTCCATCTGGACCCGGGCAGCTTTAAAATCTCTCCTGGTGATTCTAACCTATAGTCCTGTTGAAAATGACTGCTCTAAACAGACCCAAAATAATTGAAAAATGATCTGGAAGAAAAAGGTGAAAGACCCCACTATTATAATTATGAAAAGTTTTTCAAATAGCTAACTCTCACTATGGTTTCTCTAGAAAAAGAAAAGAAAACAAAAACAAAAACAAAAACAAAAAACCCAAAACCCACATCACCCTGACTGGGGAGTGCTCGGGAGGTACTGCACGGAAAGGCTCAGTGTGGTGTTCTTTCTTTTTTTTTTTTTTTTTTAAGATTTTTTTTTTAATTTCTTTATTTGACAGACAGAGATCACAAGTAGGCAGAGAGGCAGGCAGAGAGAGAGAGAGAGGAGGAAGCAGGCTCCCTGCGGAGCAGAGAGCCTGATCCAAGGACCCTGGGATCATGACCTGAGCTGAAGGCAGAGGCTTTAACCCACTGAGCCACCAGGGCACCCCTGTGTGGTGTTATTTCTGCAAGCAAAAGGGAAAAGTTTCCCCAAACCTCAGTTTATGCAGCCCGGGTCAAACATGTCTTGTTAGGCTCCTCTCCTAATCTCAGCAAGTAAACGGCCCAACCCCCGAAGTGGTTCTATAGCACAGAACTCCACATGCACTTCTTTCATTTTGTTTTTGGGGGATGAAAGAGGGGGTGCGTGACCTGAACTAGAACATATAGATTCTCAGAACCGAGCATCTTAAAAATCAGTTGAGGCAATGAGGCCCCTATCTTCCCCCAAAAAACAAAACAAGAGAAATGCACGTGGAGTTCTGTGCGCCAACAATAAAATACCACAGCAAATGGATATTAATAACCAGAGCAACAACGGGGCCTTCTCAGCAACGTCTGCGATAGACACGTGTTTATCTCCTTCATGTTTTAAAATAAACTTGACTCTTAAAAGTCCCAGAAGCGGACTAGAATTATCCATTCTTGTGATGACAACAAAGAGTAACCATATTTACTGATGAAACAGCACTGTTATTCAAGTCGGGCTCCAACCCCACACCCCGTGATGGGGGCTTCGTACCCTGTGGAGATGTGCTACCTATCCTTTGTGTGTCGAGTGTGTGGGGCGGGGCCTTGAACCATGTAATGTTCTGCTCAGTGAACCCTGAGATTCATCCGGCTACCTGCTGCAAAGAGGAACAGCACAGGTGAGCTCTCTTCAACACACATAGTGGCACGTCTTATATATTCAAATTCTTACACATGTTTATCTCAGACATTGCAATCCAAGCAGCAGGATTTCTTTCATTTTTTATATTTTTTGCTGATAATAGCATACATTATCTTATGTATATGTTATATATAGTGTATGTGTGTGTATAGAGAGAGAACCATACACACACCCATTGTAGGAGATACAGCAAAGTATAAAGAAGAAAACATAGATAACCTTAACATCCAAAGAGAAGGACCCAAGGAAAACCGCTGTTAATATTTTGGTAAATTTCCTGCCAGTCTTAAAATGTATTTACCCTAAGCAGCTGGAGATTTAAGATTCTATTCCAAAATCAAGTGTCTGTCCTATTCTTCCAACCTTACATCATAAGCATGTCCTATGTCATGCAATTTTAATACCAACCTAATATTTCTCTACAAAGTTCCCTATTCTCGAGCATTTAGAATGTTTCCATTTTTAAAGTATTGAGCGATACTGATGTAAATATGTGTGACCACACATTTTGCACACTATGAATTCAAACTATGTGGTCTCGGGTTCCCTGTCCTGTCCCCTCCAGCAGCTCCGGTCAGGCTATCTGACATCGCTAAACACTCGTTTTCTTTAACTACTTAGCAGTGCAGTCAAGTTTTCAGAGCTGTGACTCATAGCTCCTTATACCTTCGATCTTCCTGGGTGCCCGGACAGAGTGAATTTACACAGGTAACGATGTTTCCTTTCCTTACCCTTGGAAGGATACAGTTGTTTTGGTAATACAAGTAGCCTGGGGAAAAGGGTTTTAGATTTTAGGTAAAAGTAGCACAAAGCTGCTGAGTGACGCACTTATCTTGTTTCTCATTAGCTTGCCGCCAATGTGTCTGCTCCTTCCTCCATCTCAAATTTTCACTGAGGCCTGGAAATCGGTCATTCCCTAGGAGTTAAGAAATGCATGAGAGGAATGTGATTAGCATGAAACCCTCCAAGATAACCAGAAGTTCCGTAACCCGCTCGGTGGAGAGGACTCAGCACCGTGCCTCTGGCTAATGAGAGCCCGTGCTGGACACTGGGTGGGGGGCAGTGGCAGCGGGGCAGGGAGACAGGGCTGCCTGGGACCCGGCCGCCTGCACTTTGACGGACAGCCTACCGTTTTAGAACCCTTGCCTTTCTGGAGAGGGGGTGAGCATATGTGCCCTGAACAGAGGGTCCCAGTGAATTTGGGGTTCTCAATGAATTACTGAAGAGGAGAGTGTGGGGAGGGTGCCCCCTCCCCAGCACTATAAGAGCTGAGCTTCTCCCAAGTTCCTGGCCACTGTGTCCCATCACATGGAACGAGCTGTCACCCTGTGTAACTTGGAGCACGGTGACTAAGACGGAGCATGCCTGAGCACCTCTCTCTACCATATAGCAGCGAGGTCAGCCTTGATGAGATCATTCCTGGTGGGCCTGGAACACTCAGACACCCCTGTGGCTGGGGGGGGAGGTGGGGTGTCGGTTGTGTTCTAGAAATGCCCTGAATGATCTGGGGAGACAATTTTGGAATCAGTATTATCCAGTGTCTTGACCATGCTTCACAAAGATGAGTCAAATGCCCCGGGAGAGGCTTTGACCTTGAGAGCGACCACATTCCATCTATCCTGTGACTCATGTCCTTGGAGGTGACCTGTACCACCGACAAGTCTTAAACAGAAGATGCATTTGGGGACATTTCCAGGGTTCCTGTGACCTTAGGATAGCAGCCTTCCCTTGCAAGCACAGAGCAGGCACAGAATCCAGGAACCGGTTTGCCTTCATTACCCTGACATCTTAGGAAAGTGAGTAGGTCTACTTGCGTTTAAGGATGCTTCCCTTCACCAAGGGTGTAAAACCCGCTGATGGGAAGCAGGGAAGGGCAAGGCCAACGTACCGGGAGCACGGCAGCGCCGCATCATCTCCCCGCGGGCCCCTTCCCCGCGGAGCAAAGCCTCTTCCAGCCTGGCCTTGACGTCCCTTGACTTCTGCAGGACTTGGGTACTGACTTTGTCAGAACTCTGTTTTCCCTGGACAGGACAGAGGCAGAAGGATGTTTAGTGTGGTGAGATCTCTGTCTGTGGGGAGAATCCTCAAAACACAACATACTCTGCGGTGAACGGCTGCCAGTTTGGACATGTGCCCCCAAGGAGAGGCTGCTCAGGGGGTCCCGTGGCTCAAATCCTGCAAATGAGAATGGGGTTCTCTCTGCAGAAGGCAGAGATCCTTCCCCTGAGAAATGGCCGTACCTAGAACGCCAAGAGGTTATGGATTTTAGTACAGAAGTGAGACCAATAGATGATGCCCCCGTTGTCCCGCAAGCCAAGGGGAACCGTAGTAACGACATTGACCTGAACGTAGGAGCTAAGAGCTGCTGTAAGGCTGAGCCACCTCACGCTCACCTTGTACTCGAAACACGAGACGCAGATGAAAAGGAGATCCAGGATCCTGTTGAGCTGCATGGACGGCAGGTCGGCGATCCACTTCCTGATGAGGCTCTGGTCGGCGTTCTTCATGATCCAGAGGAAACAGATCATGAGGTTGCGGGTCGTGTCGGCGTTCAGCATGTTGTACTGCTTGTAGGGCTGCAGGGAGGCAGAGGGTGAGGTGGATGCAGGGGAAGGAGTAGAGTGACGGGAACCCCAAAGCCTTCGGGGATGCTATGCTCTTTGAACACAGGCATTGCCCTTTGCTCCTGGCTGAGGAACTGTTTCTAGGAACCCGGCCTTTCCTGGGCTATGAAGCTGCCTTCCCTGAGCTGAGGGGCTCAGCGGTGTCTGAGCCAGGCTTTCGGGCCCATCCCGTGGGCTCCCTTCATCTCCAGAGCAGTGTGGTCTGGTGGTCTGTCCTGCCTTGACCAGGGCCCCCCAGTCTCAATGATACAAAGGAGGCCTCCAAACTGCTAAGATTCCAAGTATTTCTCCTTCCAGCTGGACACCGGAGGGCTGAACTTAGGGAAGAGAACAAGACTAGCCAGGATCCAGAAACCTCCTAACTGTGTAGGAATTAACTTCTTTGTCGGAGTCCGGAGGATAATACGAGGGTCACAAAGTGCTCCGCAAAGAAATCAAATCCCTAATTTAGTGCAGTCCTCGGTGCTGGGACTTCCGGGACAATTTATGTTGTCCTGGGGGTTGGGGGTGGGGGCTCAGGCTATTTGCTTGAAGACCCCAGTCCCAAGGGTTCGATTTCGAGTCCCGAGTGCGCTTTCCTTACTCATCCAATCAAGACAAAGACCAGTGTACCGTATCTTTGGTTCACAAGGCAGTGTACTGACACCCAATGGAATGTGAACACCCGTTTCCGAGTATGTGTGAGAAATGTTGGTTTGGGATGCGAATGGTAGAGCTTCTGAAATTAGCTGAGTTTTCCTGAGTATGGTGACAAGAAGCTATGAAAACCTTAGTGATAGGGGGCGCCTGGGTGGTGGCTCATTGGGTTAAAGCCTCTGCCTTGGGCTCAGGTCATGATCCCAGGGTCCTGGAATCGAGCCCCACGTCCCACTTTCTGCTCAGTGGGGAGCCTGCTCCTGCCTGCTTCTCTGCCTACTTGGGATCTCTCTGTCAAATAAATAAATAAATAAAATCTTTTTAAAAAAAAAAACAGAAAACCTTAGTGGTAACTTCCCAGGGAAGATCTTCTAGCTGTGAACTCTGGGCATCTGAGGATGTCCCCTTCAAGCCAAATAACAATGTAAAAGGCACCGACTCCCTTGGCCACTAACTTGGGTACGACGCACATTACTAAGGTGAAGGAGGTCATGAAACACAGCATTTCTCCAACGGCAGGATGATGACGGAGGTCAACTCTCAAATGTCTTTTCTCTTTCTTACATCCCTGCCTTCCAGCCCTCCTGGGGGTGTCCTGGTGGGGGTCAGGGGTTTGCTTAGTGCTGGAGGGAAGAGAGGAAAGCCATCCAGCAGAGAAGCTACTGAGGTCTAGATGCTGCCTTCCCAGGAGAGAACCGAGGGAGTTCTCTGCAGATGTACACCCTATGCTGAGATGCAAAGTTAAATTAAGCTGGATGGGGAGGCAATTTCACCGTCTCCCAAAGGAAGAGTCAGGGCTCCCGAAGGAACAGAGTTGCCAGCTCAAGGAAATCAGACCCTGTGTTCCTGGAGGTGCTGCTCTTTAAGGCCAGAGTCTGTGCAAAAGCCTAGAGCTATCCAACTCTGTTTGGGTTCCCTGGTGACCCAGAAAAGCTGAAGTCTTTTGCCAAAGAAGTACTCACCCCCAGGCAACTGGCCCCTTCAATCATTTTTTTGGAGGCAAACACAGTGTAAATGATAAACATAAAATAAATATCGCTTAGCCTCCCACCCGAGGGAGGCTTGGTTTGATCTTCTTTGTGCTGACCCCAGATAGCCCAAGTTCGCCTCTTTCTGGTGTCTGAACCTTGAACTCAGGCACCACTGCGACTGCCTGGATTTGATTCGTGGACCTACTGCTGCACCCAGGACCATCTGGGACTACACTGCCTCATCTGAGCCATTTCACATCTCAGCCCCAGGCTCCACGCTGATGCCTTTCAGGACTGACCAAAGAGGCAGGAATCTCGCAGCCTGCTCGACTCTGGGTTCCAGTAGGTAAATATAAGAATAAACCCATCGGAAGATGGGACACAGGACAAAAAATAAACTGGAGAAAGGTGCACCAACATACCAAGGAAGAAAGTATGGTTCCACTTGTCTTCGAATTAAAATTGTTTCCGGCGATGGCCAGCGCCACGTTCTGGTTAATTGCACTGGTTCCTTCTTGGTCTTCATCAGAGCCATTGGCACGACTTTTTCCACTACGGGCATCTGCAGCTGTAATGAAAACATCAGTGGCCTTACCATGCCATCCAACAATTGTGCTTCTTGGTATTTAGGCAAGGAGCTGGAAATTTATGCCCACATAAAAATCTGCACATTTCTAATGGGCAAGCTATCCTTCAAGCAAGCAAGTTATCCTTCAGTAGATGAATGGATAAACAAACCGTAGTACGTTCAGACAACGGAGTATTATTCAGCCCTAGAAAGAAATGAGCTATCAAGCCATGAAAAGGCATGGAGGAAGCTTCAGTGACTGCCAGGGCCTGGGGGAGAGAGGAATGATCGGGGAGAGCACAGAGGAATTTTAGGGTAGAGAAACGAGTCTGGTTGATATCATAATTATGGATACATATCATTATATATTTGTCCAAACCCACAGAATTTACAACCCCAAGAGCGAACTCTAATGTAATCATGGACTTTGGGTAATTATGGTCTATTTCTATTGGTTCATCAGTGGTAACCAATGTACTACTTGGTACACTGGGCGGATGCTGACAACAGGAGAGGCTGTGTATACAGGGGGTAGGGTGTGGGCGGCATACAGGAAGTCTCGATACTTTCTGTTCAATTTTGCTGTGAACCTAAAGCTGCTCTTTACAAGTCTTTAAAAAATCTTTGCTGATGAGAAGCCAAAAATCAGTATTTCCTTATGTCTCCTACCCAATGCCCACAGAGGGACTGATACTTATTAGTCACTAAAGTCTGCACAGTAATTAAAAACCTGATGTCAAGTGGGGCACCTGAGTGGCTCCGTTGATTAAGCGTCTGACCCCTGATTTCAGCTCAGATCATGATCTCAGGGTTATGAGACTGATCCACTCATCAGGCTCCTTGCTCAGTGGGGAGTCTGCTTGAGATTCTCTCTCTCTCCCTCTGCCCCTCCCCCTGACAGGTGCACTCTTTTTCTCTCTAAAATAAGTAAATAAATCTTAAAAAAAAATCCCTGTTATTAATTGTACTGCTAAACTGCTACTGTCTCTAGGAAAAAGCAGGCAAATAAAAGAGACAAAATGCTCAGCAAAAGATTCAGCTGGAAATTAATTTTTCAAACTGTAAAAATGAAAATTTTCAAAACTTTCATAACACTTTCCTGTAATATAATATTTTACAATTTTTTTCTAAGTTTTTATTTAAACTCCAGTTAGTGTAATAGTGTAACATGGTGTAATGCTTCAGGTGTGTAATATAACCTTTTTTATTCTATTCATATGTTTTAAATAATGACCAAATAGAAAGGAACCCATAATTACAGAACTAATCTGTTCTTTATAAAATAACAAGCTAATGTCACAAATTCGGCAATAATGTATTAAATTTCAAATGTCTGAAATGTTAATTTATTATCTGTATGTAATATAGATATACCTATGTTTATATGTAGGTCTAGATGTCTGCGAACAAAAAAAGGTCCCACCACTTGAAAGGCTGGTTTTTTACTACCAATGACACACAAAGTTTTTGCTTAAGCAGTTCTTAGAAAAGTGTATTAAAACACTTGCAACTCATTGGTTCGTTAAAACTCATATTTTGTTTTGCTTGTCAACATTGTAAGTATTTGGATCTTCGATTTTTCAGGAAAATTAGATTGCAAACAGTATATCCTTCTGCTAAAATTCTGAAAACAGAACTCAAATATTTTTAGAACTCAGTGTTTTAAAATAATAGCTTATTATTTGGGGTTAAAGGTAGCCGAGTTCTTAAACAAATGGTAAAATGAATAGCCTGTGGCCTTTATGTAAGATCTGATAACATTATCAGATTTGAGGATGCATTCTTACTTCCCCCAAATACCCACAGGGTCAGGGTTATAAAAGACAGAGAGAAGGACATTTGCTTTCATAGCGTTTTATGGTCTCTCATTTCATCCTTTTCACAACCCTAAGATGTAGACATTGTTACCACATTTTTACAGTTGAGGAAAGGCGAGAGAAGGCTCTGAAAGGCTGGGGCATTTTTCAAAGGTCAGGTGTAGCCATAAATGGGCTAGAGTTTGAATTCAGCTGTATCTTTTTAAAAAACTATATCCTTCTTAGTGTTATCAATCTACAGATTCCATATGTAATAGGTAAGCTATATTAGCTCTAATAATAGAATACTTTCACTGTTTTCCCACTTGTCAGCTACATCATGACTATAAAGGTCAAACCCATACATCAAGAAACCACTGAGATTTAAAAGCTCGGGGGCCAAGCGCTGAAAAGCTCTGATCCAAAGGGACTGATTTGGGAAATTCTCATCAACATGGACACACAGGAGAATGTGTGCTAAAGCAGTTTCCTGCTTTGGGAACAAATGAGTCATAGGTCTTTAAATGGAACTTTCTAGAAACTTTCAGCAAAATTCTGGAAATGGTCTGCAGGTCACTGGCTGCGCTCTGGATTATATCCTTAAATCTTGAAGACACCTCTGGGCTCAGTCTGGACTCCAGTCAGGCCCTATCAGAGAATGTTTACCCACTGGGCCAAGCTTGCTTTTGTACATCCCTTGCCCATTTCTGATTCGTCTTTGTTCCCGAACCCACACTGTAATATGTAAATAAACTCAGGAGGTACACAAACTCCTTTAGGACAATTTATCCTTTCCTTTTGCTGAAAAATGAGAGATACTGACTTCCAACTCCAGAATCAGCCTTTTAGGACCAAAGGCAAAATTCCTCTGCCATGGCAGAATTTCCTAATATGGAAGACACCATGATTACCATGATTTTTTTTTTTTTTTCAAGACAGAGTTAGAGTTGGGAAAGCAGAGGAGGAGAGAGAGAGAATCCCAAGCAGGCTCCACACTCAGCACAGAGCCCAACACAGGCCACAATCTCATGACCCTAAAATCGTGACCTGACCTGAGCCAAAATCAGGAGTTGGATGCTTAACCAACTGAACCTCCCAGATGCCCTGACACCATGATATGGAACAATCGTTTAAGGACGCTTGAGTCTGCTTCTTTCCTAAGCCATTCTTAAGAGAAAAGACCAGGAACACCTATTTCAATGCCTTAGAGTGGTGATCTCCCAAGGGAATAATTCTGTTAGTATTTCATCCTTTGTGATGGATGGTCTATAAAGTTCATCATATACCAGCAGATGGGTGAATGAGTGAAAAAATGATTTCTAAATGAAAAACTGTAAGAGACTCTTAATCATAGGAAACAAACTGAGGGTCGCAGGAGGGGAGGTGGATGGGGGGATGAGGTCACTGGGGGATGGACATTCAGGAGGGCACGTGATGCAATGAGCACTGGGGTTATTATATAACACTGATGAACCACAGGACCTGTACCTCTGAAACCAGTAATACATTATCTGTTAATTAACTGAATTTAAATTTTGAAAATGTTGAAAAGAAACACCACACAGGACTATGGTTTTTTACAAAATAAACAG
Source organism: Enhydra lutris kenyoni (assembly GCF_002288905.1). Lineage (NCBI taxonomy): Eukaryota > Metazoa > Chordata > Mammalia > Carnivora > Mustelidae > Enhydra > Enhydra lutris. The sequence continues at coordinate 9,383,953 of NW_019154117.1, forward strand.
AAAACTTATTGGAACCAAAAAAAAAAAAAAGAAGAAAGAAAGAAAGAAAAGAAAACCCAGACCCCCCAAAACCCCGAAAACTTATTGGGACTCATGTGAAAAAGTTCTGAGAGCACTGGTGTGGGAAACTGCTCACACAAACACATCAGCACTAGAACTAAGAGCGGAAACTTCATTCCAGTGGGGCACCTGGCAGGAGCCCCCTTCATTCAGTTCCTGAAAGATAAGGAGGCATTATCACCTGTAAAGTCATAGAGTTGTGGCAAAGCATCCAAGATGATCCCAACCAAAGGCAGGTAGAGAGCAGCGATTTTGACCTTCACTTCCGGTTTGACGCAGCGCGGGTCCAGGTCGTGAGAGCTCAGAAGGCTGTGGATGGCACTGACCGCTTTCCTTTGCACTTTGCTGATCCTGACACAACACAGAAAGCTAGAGGTTATGGTGAAAGGAGATCGGCCAAAACGCTCTTAAACAACAAGGAGGGATCAGAACGCTCCTGGATCATTGGGGCGACATGTGAAAACCAAGGAAAAGGAGGGAGAAGTGTCTAGAATCCAGAAAGAGACTGCCTGAGTTCTGTCCCTGGGCTTGATGTTTCAAAGTCCACCATATTGTAGCATCTGGTAATCCATTCCTTTTTATTGTTGAGTAATATTCCATGGTGTGGACAGAACACATTTTGAGAGAGAGGGGTGGGCTGTGAAGTGGGGGAGAGGGGCAGAGGGAGAGGGTGAGAGAAACTCCCAAGCAGGCTCCATGACCAGTGCAGAGCCTGACACAGGGCTCAATCTCACAACACTGAGATTATGACCTGAGCCAAAATCAAAAGTCAGATGCCTAACACACTGAGTCATCAAGGAGCCCCAGATCACATTTTAATACCCCATTCATCAACTGATGGACGTTTGGATTATTTCCACTTTTTGGCTATTATAAATTATTAATGTTGCTGTAATATTTGTGTATAAGTTTTTGTATGGATATAAGTTTACTTCTCTCGGATATCAAGTTTACTTCATACCTTGGGGTAGAATTACGGGATTTTTTTTTTTTAAGATTTTATTTATTTGACAGATAGAGATCACAAGTAGGCAGAGAGGCAGGCAGAGAGAGAGGAGGAAGCAGGCTCCCCGCAGAGCAGAGAGCCCATTGTGGGGCTCCCTCTCCCTCTGCCCTTTCCTTCACATGCATGTGTGCTCTCTCTAAAATGAAAAAATAAATATTTTTAAAAAATGAAATAATGCACACAAATCCCTTATTAGGTCTACAATTTGCAGATATTTTCTCCTATTCTGTGCATCGTCTTTTCATTTTCTTGATGATGTCCTATATACCACAGAAGTTCTCCCTTTTAAGAAATCTAACTCACCTATTTTTTTTTCTTTTGTTGTGCCTAGTTTTGGTGTCAGATCTAAGCAGCCATTGCCTGATCCCTCTTCATAGGGATAATGAAGATTATCCCTATGACTCATCTAAGTGTTTTGTAGTTTCAGTCCTTACATTGAAGTCTTTGATTATTTTGAGTTAAGTTCTGCACATGGTATGAGATGGGGACACAACTTCATTCTTTTCCATGTTGGATACTCAATTACAACAGCACCATCTGTTGAAAACACGACTCTCTCCCCTTGAATTGTCTTGGCACCCTTGCCAAAAGTCAATTGACTCTAAATGTGAAGATTTATTTCTGGACTCTTAATTCAGTTGCATTGATCGATAGGTCTATCTTTATGGCAGAACTACTATTGCTTTGTAGTAGGTTTTGAAATCAGGAAATGTGAGCCCTCCGATTGTGTTCTTTTTTAAGATTGTTTTGGCTATATTGGTTCCCTTGAATTTTCATATGAATCTTAGGGTCATCTTAGTATCTGCAAAGAATCTAGCTTGAATTCTGAGAGGAGTTGCACTGAACTTATAGATAAATTTGGGGAGTATCACCAACTTAACAGAATTAAGTCTTCTGACCCATGAATACATCATGAGTCTCCACTTGTTTCGATCTTTTTATTTCTGAAGTGTTTTATAGTTTTTGGTGTACAAATCTTATATTTCTTTTGTTAAAAAATATAGTCCTATGATTTTTATTATTTTTTGATGCTATTCTAAATGGAGTTTTCTAAATTTCATTCCACATTGTTCACCACAAGGATATGGAAATATAACTGATTTTTGCATATTGATCTTGTACCTTGCCACCTTGCTGAACACATTTATTATCTTTAATAGGTTTCTAGTGGGTTCCATAGGACTTTCCAAAAACAAATCATGTCATCTGGGAACAGAGATAGTTTTACTTCTTCCTTCCCAACATGGGTGCCTTTATTTCATATTCTTGCCTCCTTGCTCTGGGTAAGGCTTCCAGTACAATGACATGTAAAATAGAAGTAGTAAGAATGGATAATCTTATCTAGTTTCTGGTCTTAGAAGAAAAGCAATCAGCCTTTCACTGATAAGTACAATGTTAGCTTTGGGTTTTTCATAGATGTCCTTTCTGGGGTTGAAAAAGTACTCTTCTACCTCTGTAGGATTTGTTGAGTGTTTTTTTAAGAAGGGTATTAGATTTTGTCAAATGCTTTTTCTTCATCTCTTGAGATGATTGAATAGGTTTCATCTTTTATTCTATGCATTGAGTGTATCATATCAATTGATTTTCCCAGTGTTGCGTTGGCATCTTGCATTCCTAAGATAAATCCTACTTAGCTGCAGTGTATAACCCTTCTTATGTGCTGTTGAATTCAGTGTTCCAGTATTTTGTTGAGGATATTTGTATCTAGTCATATTTTGGCATTCAGTTTTCTTGTGATGTCTTTTGTCTGATTTTGGTATCAGGGTAACGCCGGCTTCATGGAATGAGTTGGAAAGTGATCTCTCCCTTCTATTTTCTGGAAGAGCATGTGAAGGATTGGAATTAAGTCTTCAACCAGAGCTGCTAGATAATTTCCGCATGCTTGAAAAACACTAGGGATTTAAGATATGTAGACATTTGGAGGCAGCCCCAGGTAAGGGGTTCTAGGGAGACTTATTAGAAACTGAAGCTATGGCTCTTGCACGAGTCCAGACACTGAGACGTGTCTCACTGGCCCTTGCCCTTCGGATGGGCAGGTGTTGGTGAGTCTAGTCATTGTCCTGGCAGCGAAAGGAAGTACTGATAAAGAGGAAGGATTGTTCAAGGAGATTTTTCTGAGGCTTTAGCCCAAATGGTAAACTCACTAATAAGTATGTGACAGTTATTTCTAATGACTTTCCTGAGGAGTAACTGACAACCCAGAAATTGGGAATTATTGTGTTGCCAAAGGAGAGACACTCTTAATCAGCTACCCTCTGGGGGGTAGAAAAGGTCCCGTGTGTGGTGTGTATGTGTGTGTGTGTCTGAAGAACGTGACAATTAAATTACTGAAAATTACATGACGTCCTCTGAACATAGGCTTACTATGTTGCTAGTGAAATTACAGCAACAATTCTATTACGAATCAAAATAGATGTCAGGGCTGTTTCCCTTGACATCTCGGTGGAAGGGAAACGGAAATTAGAGACTTCTGCTAATTAAATCCTAAAGAGTACTTTCCGATATCACATGGATCAGTGCTAGCAAAGACAATTAAGGAAAATGCGTGTGTGTGTGTGCACGTGCACATGTGTCCTATACGTGAAGGCGATTTTCTTTACGCTCCAACCTCATTCTCAACGCCTTATGGGTCAGGGTACTCTGTGTTGCTGTGGAAATTTATTCTAGTCATACGGTAGAAAGTTCTATTGGGAAACCTGAGAGGAGTGTAGTTAGGATTGAGAGAAGATGAGATCGAAGCTCTCTATGGAGGCACTCGGGACCTGAATTTCTAGAAAGAGGCAAACTTTAGAGAGAAGAACATTCCGTTTCCCACACTGGCCTCCTGGTAGGCAGAGACAGATGTTCACTTGGCGAACACCACGGGCAAAGCACTTATGGTACTTTCGTGATTGCAGTTAACATAAGCTGAAGGTTCTTCTATCATTGTTTCCTTCTCTAAATTATAAGCGCTTAAAGAAAATTTGAAAACTTCCAATTAGACGAAAATCTGTAAACATACAGCAATGCTGCCACTAATGAGCATAATTTATTCCAGAAACTTCTTTAGCACAGCAAGGAAGAGCGGAGGAGTCATAGGTAGAGGTTGTCCAGGGAGAGCAATGGTGGGGTGTGTAAGGGTGTACCTTGTTAAAGGAGATTTAGGACTCAGGAGACCAAGGCTCTGGGTGGGTTCTGCTACATAACATTGGGCAAGTTCCTTCTAGTCTTCGTGCCTAACCTGAACACCAAAAGGGCTGAGCTTGAATTATCTATCAATGCCAACGATCTCTAGATCTGAGCCCCTGAATGGCGAGTTCTACGGGGGCAGGGAATTTTGTCTCTTTTGTGCACTGATGCACCTCTGATATACTCCAGACTATAAGCATTTGGTGAGTGTTGAATGGAATGTATACTATTTGGAAGGCACTGTCTCCTTCCGTCCAACTGGACAGATGGGGGTTTTCTAATCCTATGGCTCAGGGAGCACAGGGAGAGAAGGAAAGAAGAAGGGGAGGTCGATCTCCATCCCTGTCCACTGACTTCAAGAGTAGATCCTGCCATAGCCCCTGGGTGATCAGACTTATAAAAGGTGAAAGGATTTATAAGCCTTAGACCTCGGGCATCTCTTTTAACCTGGGAAGGTCTCTCTACAAGAAACCTAATCTGGACACTGGGTGACTGCCTTCCAGTCAGCGGCCACTTCCTTTGTCAACATGAAGCCAAGGGGCACCTTGCTGCTGTCTGTGTACATAGATCACCCAGGGCATGTCTTATAAACAGCTTTGTTCCTGAGTTCACTAATCAAAGCATCCCTGGAAAGCCTGCTTAGTAGAAACGGGAAACTCACTGATTAAGTGGCTGGAAAAAGCCATTTTATGAGGGTTTCCCTCAGTCCTTCATGCCTTTCCACGTTCCTATGAACACCTTTTTCTCAGCACATGAATGCTTCCACTCCTCAGAGCTGGTGAATGGTAGAGTTTTTTGCCAAGTAGGAGAGGTTGGACTACAAACTCTAGGAAAGAGCTTTTGGTTTTTGCAGGGTTTTTTTGGTTTTTGATATTTTTGCTTTTGTTTTTGCTTTGTATCGCAATTAACACATCCGCAGCATACCCTTCTCCTTCGGCATCCAGAGCAGCAGACAGCTCCGTAAAGAGAAGACCTGTGAGGAAGTGTTGCTGGCGGTACTCCGGGGTCAGATCGAACATGCTGGCAATCTTCTGGTCCTGGAAGCTGGAGCAGGAGCTCGAGTTCTATAAAAATGCAAGGATTTAAATAAAAAAAAAATAAATAAACCAAGGTGCTTGTTAAAAAAAAGAAAAAAAGAAATGCAAAGAGCAGTTCCATAAGGAACAGGAACAGGAATTAAAATCACAATGGCCAGCATTTAAGGAGCCCGGTGGCTGTAGGGGTACTTTGTAAGCACTTCCCAGAGACAGTCCCCAGGTGGGAGCTGTACCTCTGGTGGTCACTTTGTGTTCCCATCCCTGCAGGCAGAGAACTGTCAGTTGGGAAAGATGAAAACAGAGCCCCCAGGGTCTCTCACAAAAGGACTCCTACTCCCTTCCCCACCCCAGATCAGAAGCAAAGATGAAAGCTTCCTCTTGTATCATATCCTTGTATCCGTGGATCGGGAAACCCAGGGAAACAGGCACTGTGTCCCATGCTGTGGCTTTGAGCAGGGAATGCTTCTCCTACAAGCTGCCTCCTTTATTTGAGGTCCCTGCTTCCTCCGAGGCACTTCCCAGTCTGGCTTCTGCACACAGCCCAAATTCTGCTGCCTGGGGCTAGCAGAGGAGTCGGGCAGGGGAAATGTCAGAGGTCTCTGGAAATCCTTTACAGCTGGGTGGGGCTGGACCTCACCCTGCGGGCCCCAGGGTTGCTAACTTCCTGGGGTAGTCAGAAGGGAAATGGGGTAGAAGACTCAGGGCAAAGTTAGCCCATTTGGAGTTGCCGCTGTAAGTCTGATCCTCCCCAAGGCACGTGGAGATGGTCATGTGGCTGACAACTAGCTCCTGCCATTGGCATAAATGGCTACATTTTTTTTTCTTTTAATTAGTAAGACAAACCTTCACCTTGGTATTAGTCTCAAGGAATATGCAACAAAAATAGAACCTAACATGGAGAAAACTTGCTTGCTATCCTGAGCTACTGATTTGTCACCTATAAATGGAATGGGATTGTAAAACAGCATTTCCTTAAAGTTCTTCTAGAGGGCACGAGTCCCTTGAGAAATCTATGGGGGGAATAAAAAAGGTTTTCTCTCTCTTTTTTTTTTTAACATTTTATTTTATTTGCAGCTTTTTTTTTTTTTTTCTTTTCAGTGTTAAAAAAGGTTTTCAATAGTGAAATCACTTTGGGAATCAGTGCTTATTAAACACTTTTCTCCTCCACCCCTTGGGTATTTACAATTTACACTAACAAGCTAGAGAATCTTGGGTGGTCTGCTACAAACAGACCTGTTAACACAGGTTAACAAAACAGGGTTTCCAAAACTTATTTGACTCTTGAATTCTGTATTTGCATAATACCTCTAGAATCTGGGGCCCCCCCTGAACCTAACCTGTGAGAAACTGTTACCAAAAAAGAATCAGCCACGTCAGTCAAAGCCTTGTCTCTAAATATTATACAAGTGTTATTTTTTGTGTGTGTGGCAGTTAAAGAACAAGACTCATTAGAAATACATTCTCTATAAAAGAGACTGTCGGATTCATTTATGACAAGGTCTTTTCAGTGTTTCAAGAACTAAATAATCTGGAGTATAATTCAAGATGGACTCATCTTGCACCCAACTGCATTTTATAACAGTACCAACAGAAAGTTCTAGAATAGCTCAAAGATATAATACCAGTGTTAAAAACCACTAGTAGATCATTTCGGAATAAACATAAAGGCATAGGCAATTTCATGAATTTTATGACTCTGGGGTGCAGGAAATGGAAAGTGAGCAAAGAAGATGGTCCCCCCATGTGGAAAGATGATTAATGCCAGAGAGAGGAAGCTACGTGGCTTATCTATGAATTTCTAAATTTTCATCATGCGTGTGGATTCTGTGCTCTTCCTGGCTTCAGCAGGGACACCTGAGCTTAGGAAGAAACCAGTCGCGTACCGTGTAAGGGGCCAGTTAGATGCGCAACATTGGGTACCATATTTGTGTGCATCTGGATCAACCGATCCAGCGCAAACAGCTTGATTTTCCTCTTAATGAATAAGACCAACCTTAACAGTAATAAACGACTCGACTAATCAAATCAGAGTTTGAGGAATTCTGGAGCTGATTACCTGGGAAGAGATGGAGGGGCAGGGGGATGCCGGAGCAGCATCGACATTCATAAAGAAGAGGTTCAGATTCAGGTAGTGCTCGTGGCTGCACAGAATTCTCAGAAACTCCAGCCTCATGGAAATGAGCGTCGGAAGGTTGGTGAGCTTGGCCGACAGCTGGGAAGAAGAATGAAAACAGGAAAGAAGTGTTTATTATGAGGTAAATGGAGTCCAAGCTGGCAGATACAAAAATCTCCTTTCTCCCCAGATTAAGACAATCAATTTAATAAAAATGAATGGGACAGTGCAACAGATGGAAAGTTCTATATTCCGGGGAGGCCCAATGAGTGGTCACACATTACTGTTCCCCTTAATAACTCTAGCCCAACTCTAGCCTGGCTCCTTGACCCGACGCCCACCCTTGTCACATCTACAGTGCTGTGGCCAACCTGGGCGGCAAATAAGCTGGAGGTATGTCTTCGGGGTCACATAATGTCATTAATGTCACAATTAATGTCACTGTGTCTGAGGAGCTAAATGAAAGGAGTTGACCCCACGTGGGGCCACACAAAATTAACGGAATGAGACTGGGTGACTCTCACATCACAACTGTTCTTTTGTAGTTGCTAATTAAAGTCCCCGACGGGGAGTTCTCAGACCAGTTCCCTAGGTAAAGGCATCACATTACTGAGGAAAGTATGTGGTCCCAGCAAAAAGATTGGAGTTTGCCCCAAAGTAAGAGGGGAGGAAGTGGAAGAGAAAGCAAGAGACAGCTGGGAGAGTCTTTCCTTCAACAAGGAAACTATGAGAAGTACAGCATAGGGAGGACAGTCAACCGCACTGTAGGAACACTGTACGGTGACCGTGGGGACCACACTTGTCATCGTGAGCACTGCGTAATGTATAGAACTGTTGGATCACGATGTTGCATACCTGAAACTAATGTAAGATTCTGCTGTTAATTTGACTTCAATTAAAAAAATTAAAACAGAAACCAACCATGTAATAAGCAACGGAAGGCTGACAACAGTGACAAAATGGAAGAGAACATTTGTTTCCCTCAGGTGAGGTGACAACCGAAGACCCAGACTCTGAAGGCAGCTTCTTTTAAGGCAAAGCAGGGAAAGGGGGGCCATATGGGACCGTGAGCCTCTCAGTTCATCATCAGCAACCTCGCGCCCCAGCAAGGGAAACCAAGCTTCTCATCCTTGTGAACAGACATGCCTCCTCTCTGTGGACTCTGAGAGTGGTTTTATAAATGACATAATCGAAATAAGCAACATATTTTCAGCCATCTTAGAAGAAGCCGTTGTACTGTGGGTCACTTTGCCTATAAGATTGGTGAGTCTGTAGTTAGACTTTTACTTGAAACAAATGAATACCGTTATGTGTTACATAAAAAATAAAATGTGGCTTTTGTGCAACAAAGTTACCAGAACCTATGCTCTTTGTCAGTGTGTCTTGCTGGCTGACTTTGGACCAGTGGAGCCACCAGCAAACTCAACTGATGAGAACTGGATCACATGCCCCTCACCAAATAGTCCCTCACCAGGAGCTGCTTGGTCAAACCAGTCAGAACATGAAAGTGTAAGATATTTGTCCTTGAAAGAAGGTCACAGTATAGGTATCTTTAATAGGTCCCTTGAGACTTCATTAAAGATGGAAATTTCAAAAATATTTTTGGTGATGTTGAGAAGAGAATAAGATACAGTTCTGGAAACATCCTCCCCCAAGGTCAGGACCCATGGTGGCACTCCCCAAGGGATGGGTGTTCCCTTAGGGGTAGGCTGAAGAGGACCTCAAGCAACTGAAAAGCTTAGATCTGTGTATTGTTAGTGACTATTTAAAAAAGGCTGAGATCATACCCATGGTCACATGGTCTATGAATGGCAGAAAACATGACAGAATGTTCGGGTGATGGTACGCAAAATGATAAAATCAGAGGACTTTGGAAGAATATAACTTGCCTCAGGAAGGATGCTCATAGTCCACCTACACAGCTGGGCTCAATCGCCCTTAACTCCAGGCACTGATCACTGCAGGTCTGAGTACTACGCGATTTATGCCAGCAGTACCCACAGACGTCACTGGCAAACAGAGCACAGAATCAAAACGAAAAAGCCTGAACAAATCTAACCCAATTTTGGCTTTTTGTTTTTTTTAAAGATTTTATTTATTTACTTGAGAGAGAAAGAGAACAAGAGAGGGGGGACGGTCAAGGGAGAAGCAGACTCCCTGCCGAGCAGGGAGCCCGATGCGGGGCTCGATCCCAGGACTCCAAGAGCATGACCTGAGCCAAAGGCAGATGCGTAACCCGCTGAGCCACCCAGGGGCCCCTCAACTCTGGCTTTTGGCAGATGAGGGAGCTACGGAGGCCAACGTAAGGCTGCCCAAATCACAGAAGCGTAGAACGGCATCACGGGAATTAGAACACAGGTCTCCAGATTCCAAGTCTGAGGCTCTCTGGAGGCTGAGACACAAAAGAGGAAGAAAGAGAGGGGAAATGAGAAGCAACCCTAACGTAGAAGAAAAGGAGAAGATTGAAAACGGACAGAGAGAAAGAGAGAAGAAAGGAAAGCAAGACAGAAAGTATGAAGGGCCTGGGCAGGACAGCCAGCCTCTCCTCTGGATACCTTGTTGGTTTTTCGGTGATGAAAAGTGTCCATATGTGGTAGAGTCTCTCCTTCACTAAACGCGAGCCAGACAACTCTGAGTTGTTTTCCAAATAGGCCCACCCTTGGGCACATGCCCGAGAGCTCGATTTTAGCAAGGATCCTACTTCGTCAGTTTAGCCGAAGTCCCCCCGACCCCCCAGCCTCAACGTCTGACCGATCCCCCATCCCTCATCCCTCACCAGCCCCCAGATGGTTTCTGGTCACCCTGGTCTGCTTTCACCAAGAATCCTCTTAGGGTGGTTCAGCCAGAATCCTCCTCACTTCTGAGGCTTCTGCTTACGAATTTTTTATCCACGAATCCTCCCACCCTGTTCCCTGGGTCCAAGTTCCCACTTTTCCTTGTCTTTGTAGTCCAGTGTCCGGTAGGGTGAAATCCCATTGCAACGGTCCCCACACTTATCTCGATGGTCCTGAATAAAAGTCTGCCTTACTGTTTAATAAGTGTCATGATTCAATTTTTCTTAAAAGCGGCTCTCCTACCGTGATGTTCAGTATCTCCTTTCTCTATATCCAACTTTAAGTTTTGAAAAACGGATTAATTTATATTTGTAATTCATCCAATGACCTGTTTTTTTTTTTTTAATTTTTTTTTTTTAATTTTATTTATTTGACAGAGAGAGAGAGACATCACAAGTAGGCAGAGAGGCAGGCAGAGAGAGAGAAGGGAGGAAGCAGGCTTCCTGCAGAGCAGAGAGCCCGACGCGGGGCTCGATCCCAGGACCCTGGGATCACGACCCGAGCCGAAGGCAGAGGCTTTAACCCACTGAGCCACCCTGGCGCCCCCAATGACCTGTTTTGAAAAACATATACACTTATATTTGCAATCCATCTGATGACCTACAGTTCTCAATAGCTAAGACGGAGGGCACAGAGGAAAGGCATCGTCTTCCATCCCTCCATTCTGTGGAATCCAAAACAGAAGACCCACACTGGGTCAGAAGGTCGGGGCCCTCAAGATGTTGGTGTTTTGGGAATCCCGAGGTTTCCCTAGGATTCTCCTTTTACAGGTCGGTTTCCTTATCAGTAGTTCCTTTGGAAAAGTCATGGTCTTTTGTGGGGAGGAATGGGGAGAACCTTTTCTATTACAAATGAGGAAATGAGACCCAGAGAATTTGAATGAATTACTTAGGGTCACCAAGAGATTAACCACGGAGAACCAGGCCTGATGGGAGAGGGTAATTACAGTTAAGTAGACGTGGCTCTTCCCAACCTGGGGAAATTTACATGACTCTTCTAAACCTTGACTTTATCATCTGCAAAAGGTAGAAGATACCTTGGGGGATTAAAGATACTATTTCTAGAAAACATTCCGCCCAGTACCTGGTTTGCAGGAAGAACCCAGCCATGGTGACAGGGCTGGTGACAGTTCAGGGAGTTGGGGGTTGACAGTGGGAGTCGGAGGTGGTGACGGTGCTGGTGGGTTGTGGTGACATGGCAGTGACAGTGGGGGAGGGGGTGGCTAGAGCAGGAATAAGGAAGGAAAGAAGCAACCACACCAGCCAACCACTATTTATGTGACTACTGTTGGGGCAATTTAAGGGGAATGGCGAACAACAGAAGAATTCTACTTTAAAATCTGAGATGTGGGCATTGCTAAGACGCTCTCGGATTGTAAATATCTGCTTTGTGCTCAGTGAGGTTTGGTCTATTTGGCTGATTTTATCAGTGTTCTTTAAAGTCCAAATCCACAAGCACATTTTAATTAATGGCCCTAATATGTGAAAAGAGACCTCATACATTGAATTCTAGACCTGGTCTGAGACCGAATGTGACCATCACGTGATTTCTATTAACTGCTCCAGTGAAGACAATCAGAGCACTAACACCTCCCAGTTCTCCCACATTTCACTTGTTGACCCTTCTGTGCTGGGTTGGCAAATTCTCCAGGAATCCCTGCGGCCCAGTGTGTTCTAGGGATGTCTACGGCAGAAGACAAATGACATAAAATGATCATGAAACCCAGAACATACAGGAGTTAAGCTAACTTGGCAATGAGGATGACTTTGGAAGAAAAGGAACCAGGGACAACACAGCTACGTCTGTGGGACGCTCACCTGGTTACAGTAATGTTTGATGAGGTTAAACACGAAGCCTCGATCCATGAGTGAGAGAAGGTCATACAGAAAGAACGCCAGGCTGATGTTCATCTTTTCTGCCTGTTCATTTTCCTTAAAAACAAACCATAAATAAATATATAAATAAAAACAACAACAACAACTAAAAAAAAAAACCCAAACCAACCAACACCTGAGTCATTTTGCGGGAAACCCTGATCACAAACAACCAGGTCCGTGGTGGGAAAGATTCACTATTATTTTGGCCACTGTCCCTGGGGGAGACACGGGATGAAGCTGGTGACCCTGCAAATTCCAGTCAGCCCTTAGCAGGTGCCATGCGTGTGAGGTTGAATCAAACATTTCTTCATTTACGGTTAGTATTTAGGTACCTTTTTTCTGTCTTTTTTCCCCTACATGCATATTGACATGTACAGAATTAGGCTCGTTCCACGTACACGATGTTGGGCCTCGCATCTTTTCATTCAGCATTATACTAAGGACACCTTCCCGCACGTTTAGCATTTCTTCAAAACCTGTTTTTAATGGCAGTCTCATATTTTTTCACACGCTTCTACCGGAACTTGTTTGATTCTGGTAACTATTGCTTTGGCAAAACTTAGGTGAAATGCACCCGCTATCTTCAATGAGACAGATGCTTTATAGTTGAGAAAATCTCATCAGGATACAAGAACTGGTTTTTACGAAAGGAGTTCTTTCCCCTCCACTGAGGCAGTGTTCCCGCCCAGGAAAGGTCAGAGTCTCACACGCTAGAGCAAATTCTTGCACCGACAGCAATGACTGCAGTTTTCTACAGAACTTCAGAGCCCCTGGGGAGTCCCTTTTCCATGTTTATGTCCTTCATTCTCAGAAGGATAAATCATTTTTCTCTGCCTCTATTGAAAATACGATTTCAGAATATTGTCCTTTTGTTCTGATGGGCTGTTTGCAAATTCAGGCCAAGCTACACAGCCCCTGGGATGGAGAGGGACCTGACAGAGAAGTTTCCACCGTATCTCTGCAGCAAGTCTGCCTGCCCCAGGGTCCCGTGGAGGGACCACTCCCGGGCAGCTTACGTAACTGTCTGAATATTCTGGGCTTGGAGTCTTCTTCAGTCCTGGCTTTGCTGCTAGCCACGTGGATTTTGGAAACTCTATCAACCTCCCTGCACCTCCTTTTCCACGCCTGCCAAAATGCAGACAGCCCTGCTGCCCTGAGACGTTTCGCCACGAGAAATAACCACACGGAAATCTCCTGAGCATTGGGTACTCAACATTCTTAATAACAATAAAGGTGTTAATAATGACCACTGCCGCCTCATATTTTACAGTCACCTTCTAAAATGGTTCTACTTCATTTTATTCACTTTGCAACTTCCTATTGTGACATAATTTCAAAGACAGAAAAGGTGCAAGAAGAATGTAAAGAACTCCTATGCGTCCTTTGACCCGATTTATAATATTTCATATTCGGCTACATCATGTTATTATATTATCAACATATTATCTACGACTATTATTATTATTATACTATTACTATTATTACTACATCATATTATCCTGCTCTCTCTGTATATAACAATTGGTTTTTTTTTTTTTTTGTCCAGAGTCATTGACCCTTAGATTAGGCTGCAAAAATCACACCCATGACCTCATACGTAACACTTCAAGATGGATTTTCTAAGAACCAGAACATTCCCTCTGGGATCTGCATGGACAATCCCCCAGCCCCACCCCAGCCGGTGTAATAACCACACTTAGGTGTCATGTTTATTTGCTGATATTTAAATCACTGTCTTAAGAGGATGCTTCTTTTTCTCCGCTTACAGAAATAACAGACGCGCAAGGGCAAAGATTTAGAAAATAAATAAAGGCCCCGTTACCTTCTGAGGTTTCACTAAAAGGGCTGCCGTCTCTGAGGTGACCACATTAACAATAGTAGTTATGTCATCTTTGAACCGGTCAGAAAAACGAGTCCTCCGAAAATTGTCCTGTTTGTCCATGTTATGCACGTACTGCGCCATGCTTTTCACCTACAGAGGTGGCGGGGGAAACACAGAAATTGGTGAGCTGCTGGTACAGCGGGGAGAAGGGGCAAAGATGTGAAGGAAAGCTCATGAACTATGGACTTCCTAATGCTTTATCTGCCCAGGTGGTTGCCCAAGAAGACTCTGGACAAGAAATGCTCTTGTGACACAGAGGGTTACCATAGTGGCAGGAGTTGGGAAGGATGTCCTCCTCTTGACCCCAAGTCAGGGGGCTTCCTTCTTGCTGCTCACAAAGCCGGGGAGCTTCATTCTTTAGCTAAAGTGTAGGAAGACTCCCCTTCCCTCAACCGCCCATGGGAAGGCGGAGCTAGATGGGGATCCTGTCCCCTTCCGGGCCCTGCTTGGTGATGGCACCAACATGTGACACAGAAGGAACTGTTTATGGTACTGTTGTTCATGTGAACTGAAGTCACTTCTGTCCCCAAAACCACAATAAGGAGAAGAGGGGACAAATACTTCTCTTGAGTTTCAAGTTGAAACAGGGAGCACAGTTTTCCAAAACAATTCTTTGTTAAGCTACCTGGAAACTTAACCACTATTTGCAACATTGTCTCTAGGAGAAGTTATGTTTTGAATTCAATAAGACTACCTTGCTTTATGTATCCACTTAAAGTATCTATTTATTTATTTAAAGGAAATGTATTAAAAATATACAATATACAATATACAATAATATAGCACATTTAAAATCAAGATCATGTTTTGATTTTGGACACCTTCTTGAAGCCAGGAGATCTGTGGGTAATACAAGCCCCTTTGACACCATCTGAGGTCATGTCTCCTCAGGAACACTCTGATGGGCAAGACTGGGAGTTCTTACCCTTGGATGCCTAATGTCTGAGGCCATGTTCATGAATGTCCCTAGGCTAGTCAGAGAGTCACGGCAAAAAGAAATGGCCTTAGGAGTTAACTGCCCACTTTTGCCTGAAGATGACCCCCTAGGCCAAGGCTAGAAGAGGGGACAAAGCCAGTTAAATGGAAAAAATGCTCTCCACTCCTATGATGAGAGCTGAAGTCACTAGATGGGAGAACTTCCATGCACGACCAGCAGATTTCTGGTTCCAAGAATCCAGGGCCAACAATTTTCATTAGCATTGAGACAAGCAGAGATAAAAAACAAAGAGAAGGTAAAACAAGAAGAGGATAACAGACAGGCTTTATGTGTTTTATGTTTTCAGATGATACCATGGCCAGCTCGGAGGAGACCCAAGAATGTAAGATCCTAAGCCCAGTGAAAGGACCAATGGATTCTCTTCACTGTGTAGGGTCCTGCCTGGTTCCGGACACACAGAGGAGTTTGTATCTCACAGAGTCTCACATACTTGGTGGGAGGGAGTATTAGGAGGAGGGATGGGGACTGGGCTCCAGTTTTGTCTGACAAACGTGTCTCTCTCGCTAGGTTCCTATCAAAGGACCTACAGAAGACAAGGCCTCTTTGTTTCGAGCTGTCCCCATCCTGATTTTTCTTCTGGCGAACTCGCCCTAGCACCAGACTTCTAGAACTCACTGTTTTATCCGGCTCCTTCCTGCTGAGCTTGGCCATCCTACAGCCAAAGAAATAATTCTCACAACCCCGTACTTCCAACTGATGGCCTCTTTCCAGACTCTAAAGTCACTTGCCAGCTACGTGTCCTTCGGCTCTTCAGAGAAGAATATCCAGTAGAAATAAATACTGTGGATCCTTGGTCTACTATTTGTAGGTGGGGTGAGGCAGGAAAATTCTTTCCCCCCTACTGGCCTCTGTGACCCGTCACAGCAGGGGTACCTCTTAAGAACCCCTTGGTGAAAAACTTCATGTTCTGAGTAAACTAGGTCACGTATTTACCTGTGGGTCCCCAACGTCTGCCTCAGCACTTTCTAGAAGCACAAGCATTTATTCATTAGCGAGTGTGAAACTGGCCTGAGGCCTGTGTCCAACAGCTCTGAGGCCAAGTAGCTGTCCATCAGCGCTCGGGCATTAGTACAACTAAAGGGTGTTAAAGGGCCCAGGTTGTTGGCTGAGTCTAAGGAGGGTGTCTCTTCTTTCTTGTCAGGCTTCTTGGGGGGAAAAAACCCTATTTTTGTTTTTAAATAACTTCCTGAGCATCCGTAAGGCAAATGCACAAACAATGCATAGAGAACCGTGCACCGTGTCTGAGTCTGGGGTAGGTTTCCTGCGCAAACTTCTGGCTGGGGCTAAGACTTTCCATCTGCCTCTGCCCCGGTGCTGAGATCCAATTTTGGGTGTTTTGTGTTTAAAAATGGTGTTTTGTGTCAATCTCTGGCCCTTGGGAAGCTGATCTCTATGGACGACACCTCTCAGGCCTCCTTGCCCTTGGGCTTCCGCTTGAAGTTGACCAAGGGAGGCACCGGCCGGGAATGAGTGAGGGAGAGGATAGACGTAGATGAGGTAGAGGTTGATGTCCACTCCACTGCCCTCATCTGGGCCGCGGCAGGCTTCTGGCAGGGACGACATTCTGTAGGACTCTGGCTCCTATCAGGGGGGACCCTCCGCTCTGCCTCAACTTTCTCTAAATCCCAGTTATGCTCTTCCCCACCGCTCTGCAAAGGCTTTGCAGGCCATGATAAAATTTGTGATTTCCAGTACACCGGAAATCATGGACGGTTTTCCAAAGGAGACCGGCATGACCTGTGGTGAGAATTGGCAGCCCGGGGAGAACGGATGGGCCGGAACAAAAAGAAAGGCAGGTGGGCAAAAGAGGAAGTGATTTCGAGAAGCCTCCAAGAGAGGATGGCAGGCCGGCCAGGTGGGGAGTGGGCAAGATAAGGAGAAGCGACGGGCGCGAGGTGTTTTCAAGGCAGCAGCCACAAGAGCAAGTGGAATCTGGCAGAGGAGTGAGGCAGAGCTGGGTTTTAAGGAACAATCCCAGGTTCTTAGCGGGAGCAACTCTGCAGATAAAACGTCAGTTCCTAAGGGGTGGGGGAAGGGAGGGCAACTTCGCGGCCTTTGGGCCATGGGCCTCGTGCCTTGCTGAGCGCAGACAGAAACGGGCATGAACCTCACCAGAAGCTCGAAGAAGAACCAGGCGTACTTGAAGACGGTTTCTCTCACCATCCCGGTGCTGACCACCATCTGTAGGGCGAGCTCTTCGTGGAAATGCTGGGCGACAAGGACAAAAACCAGTCCGAGAAGGCAGGGGCTATCTACACCCTCATGCCCTCTGTTTTGTACCAACGGTTGGTTCCTGACATGGGCATCCCCCCTGTCCCAGACCCCAGGTGGATGGCAAAGTCAATACCAGAGGTTAACTGAGGGGTAGGACCTTCCAAATGGGTGGGAGAAGGTCGGTGGCAGCATCAGGTAAGAGAGTTGGTCTGAAGGGATGGCCTCAACCTGGGAGAGACTCTGCATTCTGGGGAAGCAGTCAGAATTGGGCCTCTTCCTTTCCCCCAGGCCCTGCTGCAAACCCTCTGTGTGACCCCTGGAAGCCATTCCTCTCTCAGCCCTCCACTTTCTTGTCTGTGAAATCTAGTGGTTTCAATGTGGTAGTAATGTGGTAGCAATGGTGGTCAAAACGGACAGTGCATCCGGATCCCCTAGGGGGACTGTGAAGACACTCAGACTGCTGGGTCTGCCCTCAGAGGTTCGGATTTGGATTTGGAAGATCTCGGGCAGAGCCTAAGAATTCACATTTCTAGCGAGTTCCCAGGTGCTGGTGACGCCATTGGTGCAGGGACCTCCGTTAGAGAATCGATGTCACGGCGATTTCCAAACTGCCTCCCGGATAGGACAGTTCTTGGTTTTTTAATCCCACTGTAGTGCCGCGGGGAACATGATGGGCTGATGGGCAGATCCTTTCCATTACAGTGGTAGCAGCCTGAATTCCCAACTTCTCAACCCCCTCTGTCCCAGGGTCAGATCCTGGAAGCTTCCTCAGCTTTGCTTTACGCCTACACTTCCCTTCAAGTTATCCAACTGCTTGAGAGCACACATAGCAGGTGGTGACTTTTGCATCTTTGGTACATTTCCCGTTCCCTGGTTTATCTGGCTACGTATACTCTTGACAACAGCTTTGTTGGGGAAGAAGCTCAAGACTGAAGGTAGGGCCACCAGCTCCTCTCCATTTGCCTGGGACTGTCTCATTCTGAAAACAGAAAAGTCCTGCATCCCAGCGAGCCTTTGGTTCTGGGCAAACAGGGATGGGTGATCGCCTTAACTAAAGGCAAAAATGATGCCTGGGTGTTTGTGGATTTCATTAATCCGCTGACCGTAAAACCTAGAATAAATATAGATGAACTAATTTATTTATTGTTCTGTGGGTAAAAGAACTAAAACTATTTGAACATCCTCATACCACACCCTAAGCTACAGGTATATACAGCAGTTAAGTTTCAAACTCAACCCCTACAACAAAAACTGATGACAGAAAGACCGTCCTTGATACGCCTTGATGGTGTCTGCCCTGTACAGCGTGTCTGCAGCTCATTTCACTGTCTTATGCACATTATAATTGGAGAGTTACTAAGCCGTGCTAAAAGGACACAAATGGAAACTCTACGTGCAGATCTCTGGGTGTTCTAACTTTTTGAGCTTCAGCCGTTTAACGGTGATGAATCCAAAATGCTAAAGTGTTTCAGCATGTCAGAAGGTTCGCAGACCTTCTACCAGCTGAGTCAAACCTTTATAACCTTAAGACACAGAAACGCATTTGTCTACGTCAAATTTGTCCAGAGCCGTCCATGAAGCTCACCGTCCTGGAAGCAGCGGGAGGCGGATTGTCAACCCAGCAGGTGGTCTGCGTGTGCTGGTGACGTAAGTCAGCTACGTGGGGATCTTGCCCCGTGTAGGAAAGCCTCACTCCACCGCCTTCAAAGGTAACCTCTGGGAAATAGGTCAGTTTGACTGCCAGAGTCTTAGAGATTAGAGGAGGATAAGCTGCTTCTTAAAGTAATTTATGTTGCTTACCAGGCAACATTATTACAAGAACACCTCGCTCGGGAGGGTAGAGAGGAGAGCCAAGCAGCTAAAATCCTTTTTGCTGAGCTAGTGAAGAAACGCAGTCTAAACTTCCCTCTGAGATGAAATGATTTTCTAGTCATTGAGAACAAACTCAAAACAAGGCAACAGGAAGGCCAAGTGTGACTGTTCGTTGCAGGAGGCAAGGCTGTAGGCAAACTGTGGCTTTCAAAGAAGGTTGAATGGTTCGTGGAACCAGTCCCTGCCAAGCCCAAGGTCGAGTTTGAGGGTAAGTGAAATATCTTCAGCACCTCGCCCAATCTTCTTTCTCTTTTTAAAAAATTAATTCCCTGTACCTTTCCCCAGACATAGGGTGCCCTGTGCCGGGATCACTGAGAAGTCTGCACCCTCAGGCCCTGGCAGGACCCCCCTATGCCTGATCTTTCCCTCACTTGGTGCACAGCAAGCTGAGCTGAGGCTCGCTCCCCTCCTGACATGTTTAATAAACATTCCCTGTGGCATCAGCTGTTGCAAATGGCTTCCCGTATTATCCTTCCAATCAGCATATTTACATTTTAATAAGGATCTGGAAAGACTCTCGAGACCTTAACTTCAGTCACTGCTCTCAGGGAGCAATCCTCGGGTGTCTGGCAGAGAAAAAACTGAAGCGAGACACCCCCGGGCCCTCAGACCACACAGGCCGTGGCGATGACTGGAGAATTCTGCTATTATCAGATGTTCTGGTGAGCAGCTTGTAACGTCTCCCAGCTCCTAAGTAAAGCAGATTAGAATGAATTTGGAGGAAAGCCTGTCAGGTCACCTGATGGAGGACTGAAATAAATGAGGCCCAGTCATTGCCTTTAGCTTTTGCTAAGGATGAACTGCTCCTAGCCCACCGTCGACTGAAGAAGAAACGAAGGCAGGCGTTCTCAGACTGATCGCTGGACCAGCATCCCCTGGGAACTTGTTACAAATGCAAAATCTCAGGCCCAGCTTCAGAGCTATGGCATCAGAAACTCGGAGGGCAGGGTCCAGCCATGGGTTTTAATGAGCCCTCCAGGGACTTTGGATGCATGGTATGTTGGACCACCCTTCGGGAACAGGAATCACTTGGTCAACAAAATGGATGACAAGGAACAGAGCTACTGAAGAGTGTGTGTGTGTGTGTGTGTGTGTGTGTGTGTGTGTGTGTGTGTGTCGGTGGGGGCGGGGAAAGGAGGCAGAAGAGCCCTCTGATGGTGTCTGTTATCAATCACAATGAGAACAACAAGCAAATTGTCCTCACACTCAGTACCTTTTTGCTGGCCGGCCTCGGGGCTGTGGTGGAGCCTGGGACATCGTTATTGGCTGAACAATAGTAGGACATCCGATTGCAGCTGCGATCTGAATTCTGAAATACACAACCCATGACTCATCCGACGGTCGACAGAGGTCCCCTTAGAAGCTGAGCCCGTGGCCTGGAACTCACACCCTCAATGTTCACTTATAACCTATTTCTTACTTTTTTTTGTTTTTTTCTGGTTACGAAGGTAAAACACTGATCACAAATGAATACAAAATAAAGCAAAGGATATAAAGTCACAGCGCATTCTACTTGCTCCTGACATAATCCCTGTTAGTGGTTTCATGTGTAGAACAACACATAGTTGCAAACCTAGTCAGGATTATCCTATGGTCTTGCTGATAGGAGGAATTTGAGAAAGAAGACAGAGGATCATCAGGGAAGGGAGGGAAAAATGAAACAAGATGAAACCGGAGAGGGAGACACACTTTAAGAGACTTAATCTCAGGAAACAAATTTGAGGGTTGCTGGAGGGGAGGGCAGAGGAGGGATAGGGTGGCTGGGGATGGACCCTGGGCAGGGTAAGCGTTGCAATGAGCACTGGTATTATAGAAGACTGGGGAAGCAGAGGCCTGTACCCCTGAAACAAATAATACATTATATGTTAATTTAAAAAAAAAAAACCTACTTAGGGACAGGGGTGCTGAAGTCTCTTGTATATTCTGACTTTTGGGGGGAGGTGGGGAGCATAAAACAAAGTGTGGGAACAGCGCCTCTCTGTGGGCTAGGATGGTACTCTCCTGGGCTCCCAAACACTGTATTTAAAAAATTGTCAAAAACCACTGTGGACAAATGCTCTCCCCTTTCTACAAAATAGTTAGATAATTCTTAACCCCATCCACATAGAAATTTAGTATTTTCACTTTTCTTAAAGGAAACCAGAATGATCAAGGCTGTGAATAATAGGCCACGTGTCCTGGGAAATCGGGAAATGGTATTGCTTACAGGGACCTTATGTATGAGGCGTACTGTGGTGCGCTGGCAAACGTTTAGCAAACAGCTCTTGGGGGGAGGACCTGATTTGCAATATTTATTTCTGTACCTTAAATGCTTTCATCACGACAGATTGCAAGTTCAGATGATGTCACCGGACACAGTGTTGGGAAGAAATGTGCACCAGCAAATCATTATAGAGTATTTCCACCATACAGATACAAGAGACACAAAAAAACCTCAAGAACACAGATAAAGAGTAAAATGTAGCAAACTAGCAAGGAAGGGATAGTGTCTGAGTACTGCCTTTCTAAAGCGGAGCAATTTGGGATTTATGGACAAGTTGCAAAGGTGATCGAGAGTTCTCGCACGGCTTCTTTCCCCAGTTCCTCTTGATGTTAACATCTGACATCACTCTGGTACCTTTGTCAAAATTAAGAAATTAACATTGGCTCCTTACTAGCAACTAAACCACCGATGTAGATTTTACTAGGTTTCCACTGAGGTCCAGTTTCAGCTTCAAGATACAGTCCAAGATACCACAGTGCATTTAGATTATTTTAAACTTAATATAACTTGGTATTTCATATAATTTCATTTTTTAATAGCATCTAACAACCGGCTCAGAAAATTCCAGAAAATTTAAGTGACCGGCTCTCAGAAACTGGTAGGAGCCAGCTCCAGCCCAGCCATGGGTTGATTCTGTAAGTCAAAAACACCGGCGTAGGAACAATGTCGTAAGGTGCGTGCACACTCTAGATTGTCAGAATCTCCAGTAGCGGATCCATAGATGATTCTTAAATCCATCCAGGGTTCAGAAACTCTACGGAGACGAGCAACGAGAGTCCCAGAGCAGGAGCGGACTCGCCCACGATCACACAGTTGAGGGGTGGTAGAGTGCTGACCCAACCCCGGTCTCCAAATTCCTTTTTCTCACAATATACCGTCTCAAGTGGGAGGATTTTGTAAGAGAAATTATGTCAAAACCTAGAGAGTATGATTTATCATACTCAGGGGAAATGATATTACTCTAGAAGTTTAGTCACAGGGGCCACAGATAACTGGAAAGAAAATTCAGATGAAGAATTCACGGTAGCTTTGTGATGCGTCAATTTTATAGTGTGTGGTTATATCACAAGCTCGAAATAAATTTTCAAATGAGACACACTCTACCAAAATCTGATCAGGACCCCTCAAAAGTGTCAAGGTCATCAAAAACAAGGGAAGTCTATGAAACTGTCACCACCAAGCAGAAACTAAGGAGACAGGACTACAAAATGTAATGTGGTATCTTGGCTGGGATCCGGAAACTGAAAAAGGACATGAGGGAAAAATGGAGGAAATCTGAGTAAAATATGAACTTGGGTTAATAATGATCACAGACCAATATTAGTTCATGAATTGGAACAAATGTACCATTCTAATGTAAAATGGTAATAACAGAGAGACTAGGCATGATGGATACACAAGCTTTCTGTACTCTATTCCCAATAATTCCATAAATCTGCAACTGTTTTAAAATAAAAAGAATATTTATCAAGAAAAAGCAAAGAATTCATGGGAGGAAAACAGTATAGCCCAAGTCATCAACCGTCTCCGATCTGTTTTTGTTTATAAAACCTGGCTTTGCGGGGTGCCTGGGTGGCTCAGTGGGTTAAACCTCTGCCTTCTGCTCAGGTCATGATCCCAGCGTCCTGGGATCGAGCCCCGCATCTAGCTCTCTGCTCAGCGGGGAGCCTGCTTCCTCCTCTCTCTCTCTCTGCCTGCCTCTCTTCCTACTTGTGATCTCTGTCTGTCAAATAAATACATAAAATCTTTAAAAAAAAAAACAAACCTAGCTTTGCTCTGGGGAATTACTATATGATATAATTAATCTATGGATGTTAACGAATGTAAAGGGCAGGTATTAAAAAATTAATAAAACGAAATAAAAAACAACTGTTCTAAGGCATCAAAAAAAAAAAAAAAAGTTAAAGCTACATTGTTTACCTTGAAAACAGACCCCAAGTGGCTCAATCAGCTGCGCTCTAAAAACTTCCCAACCACTTAGACTAACGGAGCAGATCAAATGCCAGTCTTGCCTCTGCCTCTTTCCAGAACGGTCTCGATCACTTCAACAGCTGAAGCATGAGAACACATAACTAGCAGATCCGTGGACCCGGTTGTGGTCCATTTTGTGTTGTTTCTCTAAGTTTTCGCTAAAACTAAAAAAGCTTGGGTGCCTGGGTGGCCCTCTGCCTCTCCCCCTGCTTGTGTGCACTCTCTCTCTCTCTCTCTCTGTGTCAAATAAATAAATAAAATCTATAAAAAAATAAAATAAATAAAACTAAAAAAGCTTGTGTCACGCTCCAGGCTCTGGCATCTCCCGTACCTTCGCAGTCATGATGTGCTTTACCTCCTCGTCGGCCGCGCAGTGTGTCCCCGCGAGGTCCGGGTTACTGCTGCTCATCACCCGGGCCTGCAGCAGCTTCGAACTCACGGCGGCTGCGGACGTGCGTCCATACGTGTGGTAGCGCGGGTCAGGGAGGGCGGCGGTCCCACCTGCACCCCACCAGGCCCAGACATGTCAACAGAAAGAGGGGATCCGCGTCACTGAACCGAGCTGGGGACGGAACTGAAGAGGGACAGGGTGGAGAGTGGAACGAAAACCCACTGAGCAGATCTCGGAATTAGGGTCTTATCATCAAAGGCCTAGCAGAGGTCAGAGGAGCGTGGCTTTGGGGGTAAGTAGATGAGGGCGAGGCCCCAGGGAGGGGGTGAGGACTGTGGTAGCTGGGAAACACCTGCCTCATCTGAAGGCAGGGGCGGCTACAGAGCTACACCCCCTTAGGGCCACAGGGAAACAGCCCCAGGGTGGCCCGAGCTGTAGCTTGCTCCATACAAGCTGGAAATGGGGACTTCTAAATTTATTAATATTTAAATTAAGACAACTTTATAAGTCATGCAAGATTTTCTGAGATAAGAGAATCCAAGGATAAGTACATATCACACATCGTTTCTCACTTTTCAGTATGTGTATGTCTTCCAAAGTGATTATGCGAGTTCTTTAAAAAATCAATTGAAATTATAGGTTTTCTGGGGTGTCTGGGTGGCTCAGTCGGTTAAGCATCTGCCTTTGGCTCAGGTCATGATCCTGGGGTCTTGGGATTGAGCTCGGAGTCGGGCTCCCTGCTCAGCAGGGAGTCTGCTTCTCCTTTTCCCTCTGCACCCTCTCTCTCTCTCTCCACTCTTGCTCTCTCCCAGATAAACAAAATCTTTAAAAAAAAAAATTTACAGGTTTACTTGTAATGAGGTTGCATGGACTAATAAAATGGGCAAGTTTCTGCATTAGAACCTCGAATTTTGTAAACTTGCTGATGCTATTTTTTACATCCTGCTGACTGGAAGTGTCAGGTGATGACTACCTCTGTACATAACTGGGAAGGATGGAGAGATGCACTGTTATTATTTCAGAAGTTTAGTTTGGGGGAAATGAGGAAAGGGAGTTAGCTTTTCATAACGAAAACTTGAGGAACCGGTGCTCACCACTACTCTGGGATATTTGTTTTCCTTCGTCATTCTTATCCTAGCATCCTGGACACCTGTTGTCTCCATTTTTGAAAATAAAGATCCTCACCCAAATCAAATTATCCACTGGGTTATCAACAGAGGCAGAAAAAACCAAGTGCTTTGGGTATAAAAAAAGGGAGGGAGGGGTGCCTGGGTGGCTCAGTTAAGCGTCCAACTCTAGATTCCTGCTCAGGTCATGATCACAGGATCCTGGGACGGAGCTCTGGGTGTTGGGCTCCGTGCTCAGTAGGGAGCCTGCTTGAACCTCTTTCTCTCTCCCTCTGCCCCTTCCCGTGCTCATGAACTCTGTCCCTCTAAAATAAATAAATCGGGGCGCCTGGGTGGCTCAGTGGGTTAAAGCCTCTGCCTTCGGCTCAGGTCATGATCCCGGGGTCCTGGGATCGAGCCCCACGTCGGGCTCCCTGCTGGGCGGGGAGCCTGCTTCCCTTCCTCTCTCTCTGCCTACTTGTGATCTCTCTCTCTCTCTCTCTCTGTCAAATAAATAAACAAAATCTTAAAAAAAAATTAAAATAAATCAATCAATCTTAAAAAGGCAGGGGCAGGAGGGAGGCAGCAAGAAAGCGAGTCAGAAAAAAAACTAGAAACAAACTTTCTAATTTCGGCATTCAAATAAGTCTGGCATCACCAATACAAAAATAAATTAAAAAATTAGTAAAATCAATTTTAACAACAACAAAGAATCAAATATACAATTTAACTTTGGGCTTTTTATGATATTTTGAATTACAGGGTAGCAGGCCAGGCGCAGGGTCCCACCCACCAGGCACCCATGGCCGGGGTGGGGGTTGGGGGGTCAACCCTACCTGACTTGGGTGGGTCCCTCGGCGGCTCCGGCAGGCGGAAGACGTAGTGCACGTAGGAGGCCAGGAGGCAGTTCCTCCCGTGCTGGTCCTTGGCCAGGTCGTTGCTGTTGTGCAGACTGTTGGCTATGGCCACCACGGACTCAAACGCAAACTGGGAGAAGTTGGCTGAGGAACCAAGAGAAAAACAGGCGGCCTCACAATTGGTCCCGAAGGAACCCCAGCTAGAATGTTCTCTGGGGCAGCGTCAAGGAGTCCTCACAGCGGACCTGCTGAACCAGGCTGGGCGAGATGGCGGCCAGGGCAGGGCAAGTGTTTGTGGGGACAACTCCTCCATCCCAGCTCTGCTGACTGCAAACCACGTCACCTCTCCCCCTTCCTCAGCCTCCTCTGGCCAGCACTGCGGGTCTTCACCGCAAAGACAGGAGACCATCGAGGCATCCTCCCCCTGCCACCGAGCCGTGATCTTAAGATGACCTGGTGATTCTCACACACCCTCCCATCTGAGATGTTTCCTTGCACCATGCAGTTTCTTGGCATACAGATTAATCTAGAAAAGTAGCTGTGTCATGCTCTCCTCCACATGGGTCTGCACAAAACTACTGATTTACCGTACACGGTCTTGTTCAGGAGCTCCCAGCCCTCCACAGTTTGGCTTCACCCTCGTTACCCAAACTTGTTACCCTTCTTTCCTGCTCCAATTCAACTTCCTTTAAAATGAGGCAATTGTCCTGTCCCCATCACATGTCTGCTCTGTCTCAGCTCTGCAATTTTTTGCATGTTGTTGTTCTCAGCTGGAAAGCCCTCTGTGCTCCCGCCATCCGCCTCCTCCAAGAAGCCTCGGACATGACTCGGTACAGGGCTTCAGGGACGCCAAGACTCAAAGTTCTTTGGCTGCTCCCGGTGGTCACCTCTGTCTCCCTGAGCAGGCTTCCAGCCATCTGGGGAGAAGCGTATTTCTCCCTTCTTCTCGTCTCCACCCCTGTGATGACCAGAGCACTTGACATATTCTGAATAAATGCTTCTATGTTAAGTGCCTCCACCTAGTCGGTGGCTGTTGCCCCAGGACGGGTGGCAACTTGCTACAAAGAAGCAGCTTAAAACCTAGGAATGAATGGTTTGTCTACTGCAGAGGTCTGTGTGCGAGTGCAAATATGTGGGGGCATGGGAAGGAATCTGGGGATGGTGGAGCTAGCCACTCAGCAGGGCTCTAGCTGGAGAGGCAACGGCTGCAGCGAGGAAACGCTGGTCTGCAACACAGGATACCTTAACTGTGGCACCACGAGAGACGCGTCCCAGGACACAGCGTGAGCGGGGGATTCGGAGGTCCTCTTCTTCCCTGGCTCTGAAGGCTGCCCAGCATGTGCCAGGCTCTGAGTGCCTCACTCCCTCCCCACCCACTCGCTCCCGTACCATAGCCCCATTGTGCCAGTCACTTCTCTTCTGACACTCCCAGGAAGGTGTCTTTTGATACCATTTTCGGAACCCCTTCTGTTCTGAACCAGACACTCTGGGTTTCTGTGCTTGCCCTGCACATCTGACTATCCCTATGTGGGCCCCTTGCCCCCCACCCATCCTTCAAAGCTATCTCAATACCGCTGTCTTCCTCCTGGGCCCTCCTTCGTCTTCCCAGACTGAGGTTCTCACCTCCCCCAATATTTAGCTGTGTCCTTTAGAGGATGGTCCTGCGCTGATGCTCTTTGCTCAGTTTTAAGTTCTCTGAGGTCCACACGCTCTCAACTGTTACTGCCAAGCCCACAAGACTTAGCAGAGCCCTGGGAGCACGAGCAACGTCCGAAAGACATCTGCGAGTCTGGGGGCTCAAAATGACATCAGCCCAGCTGAAAACGGCATCCAACAAAGGCGCCCCACTGCCTGGCCTTCTCCTGCAGGAGTCGGGAGGACCACTGGACCCAGGTCTTACGTGACATTGTCTCCAAGAGAAGTCTTACACATTGTATTTAAATAGTGTTAATTTGTGCCAAGTAAGCATTTAAAACATACTATTGGAAAGTGGATGAGTGGTTGTCAGGAGCTGAGGGGAAGGGTGAATGGGGAGCAACTGCCAAGGGGCATGGGTTTCAGTTCGGGCTAATGAAAATCTCCTGGAACTGGAGACCAGTGACAGTTGCACAGCCATGAGATGTGCTAAAAGCCAGTGAATTGTACACTTTGGTGGATTTTAGGGTATGTGTTTTATAGCTCAATTAAAGAAGTGATCCCACTGAGTTTCCATTTGGAGAGTTCCTTTGCTGCCATTTAATACGAGCTGTCTTACTTCCTTAAAAACATCGTATTTCCTTGTTGGTCAAGAAAATAAAAATACCCCAGTGTTCAAATGAATCCATCAATTACCAGGAATGGACTTTGAACTATCACCTCTAATCATTCAATACACCTATTTTTGAAAACTATCATTTTAAGCATCCTATATTAATCTGTTTTTCATTCAATGCCCAGGAAGTCTCAAAAAAAAAAAAATTATCCCTGGTTTTGGCTTCCCTTGGACTCACATCATCGATAGAAAGGAAGATCCCATTGTCCCCGTTCTCGGGATTTCTGGAAAGTCACGTGTCACACAAGGCGCTGCCTACCCGTCCGGCCCCGCCCCAGCCCCGCGGGCCCTACCTGTCTGGCCGGCGATGACCATGGGCTGCACGGACAGCTGGAAGAGCTTGTCCAGCACCAGGTGCAGGAAGAGCACCAGCGGCTCCAGGCGGGAGGAGTTCAAGCAGATGAGGCTGAGCTTCAGCTCGTGCTCCAGTGCCGTCTCGCTGATCTTCTGGTCCAGCACGCGGATGGGGAAGGTCACCTGGTTCTCCAGGGAGTGGCAGAGGGTGAAGAACTTCTCCAGGTGGTTGTCCTGGGAAGACAGACAGCAGGCGTCCTGGGGCGGACCCCGTCCACACTCCACGGGGGGGCTCATGACCCGAAGCTCTAGGACCTGCCGGTTTCAGACCGAGGCTACGGCCGCCTCGGAAGAGCGGCGGGCACAGAACAGAATCTGTTGATGACTAGTAACTGAAGAAAATAGAATTTGGCCTCGGATCTGATCTGGTTGTGGGCAGAGGCGAGCACACTTGGTTAAACACACAGCCAAAATGGGGTCTGAACAGATGGAAAGTGCAGACAGGGGCAAGAAAAGGGAGGAATGGAGAACTGGAAAAAAAAAAACAAAAACAAAAAGCTGGGGAAAATGGCGGAATGACAAAGGGGAGTGAGACAGCAGCAGGAAAAGGTTGTTCATGGTGCCCCTTGCATGGTGTCTCAGCCCAAAGGGCAGATACTGCATTCCTTCATCTAGGCACTCGACAGCATTAGGAGGTCTCTCCCTTTAAATGACCAGTAAAACCTGAACAGGCCTGTAAGCCTCCAGGATGCAGTGAAGGTGGTTTCTTGTTGTATCCATGCATGAACTCTGTTACTGGTCCTCTACTGGCCTGTCCACAGACGGTTCTCTGCTGCACCCCCTTCTTCTTGTGAGCCCTCTGCCTCTGATTTGAAGAGGACGCTGATAGGTTCCTTACCTGGGTGTGGACAGAAGAAACAGCCTGCACTTCAATATTAAATACCCCCTTGTGTCCTTCAGCCCATTTAATGGGAGGATTCTGTGAAGGGACTTTCTGTGTTAAAGGGAAAAGAAAAAAAAAAAAACAATTAGCAATCCAATCCCCTTTTCTGGTTACAGACTAGCAGAGCAAGGCAGCGTGAGTGTGAATGTCAGGGTTACGCAGCTGTGTCCCTCCCTAGAAGCCTGAGAGAACTAGCCGAGGAGTCAGGAGTCCTGCACTCGGGTTCAGTTCTTCACAGAACGAGTTGTTGTTACTTTGACGAGTCGAATTAACTCTCATTTTCTTATACTGATGGGAGGGGTCTGAAGTGAGTGATGGATCCTAAGCTCCCATCCAGCATTGATGACCCTGGATTCTAGGGATGGGAATAAAGTCATATTGCATTGGGGACGCCTGGGTAGCTCCGTGGGTTAAGCCTCTGCCTTCAGCTCAGGTCATGATCTCAAGGTCCTGGGATCAAGCCCCGCATCGGGCTCTCTGCTCAGCGGGGAGCCTGCTTCCCTCTCTCTCTGTCTGCCTCTGCCTACTTGTGATCTCTGTCAAATAAATAAATAAAATCTTTAAAAAAAAAAAAAAGTCATATTGGGGTGTCTGGGTGGCTCAGTGGGCTAAGCCTCTGCCTTCAGCTCAGGTCATAAATCCAGGGTCCTGGGATCAAGTCCCGCATTGGGCTCTCTGCTCTGCAGGAGCCTGCTTCCCTTCCTCTCTCTCTGTCTGCCTCTCTGTCTACTTGTGATCTCTGTCAAATAAATAAATAAAATCTTTAAAAAAAAAAAGTCATATTGCAGTGATTTCCCCGTTAATCAGGAACGTCGAGACAAAGTGTAGAATATCTTACAAGGCATGAAACTTTAATGCCTTGGAGAGCCTGCAGTCACTTTCCCTTTTAACAAAAGGTTTCCAGAGAGCAGTCCCAAAGGCTTCTGCATTCATTACTTAAAATGACTCTTTTATACCATTTATATGTTGGTGGTTCTGCAGTCCTTGGGGACCATTTCTGGCCTTAATTCCCCACCAGAATAGTCATCCTCTAGAGACACTATCATACAGCCCTGCGAGAGAACGGCCTAGCCTGACCCAGCCACGGGAGTGTGGGCACCTCCTGCACGCTAGTGGAAGGAAGCACGCTGTCCTCACAGGAGTGGGAAGAGTGCCTGGAGTGTGGACTTCTGGAACTCTCCAAGACAGAGTCACAGACTGGGGCCCAATGCTGGATCCAGCCTCCAGACAGTTCTGTGTGGCCCAGGGCTGGAAACATTTTGAACTAGCTGCCAACATTTGAAAGTCAAGAAATTTCACATGAAAGCTTGTTTTCCTTTTTTGTTGTTGTTGTTTTGGTTTAAGACTTTTTTTATTTATTTAAGAGAGAAAGAGAGAGCGAGGGACCAAGTAGGGAGAGGGGCAGAGGGAGAGAGAGAATCTCAAGCAGACTCCACCCTGAGCAGGGAGCCCAACTCAGGGCTAGATCTCACGACCCTGAGATCATGACCTGAGCCAAAATCAAGAGCTGGGCGCTCAACCAACTGAGCCGGCCACCCACGTGCCCCCAAAGCTTGCTTTTCTAACTTCCTTGGAGAACTGGAAGATAGGAAGGCACGGGAGTGGCTAGCTGGCTGCTTACCTCTGCTGAATGCATGGAGTAATTGGGGGGCAGCTTTTCCAAGGCAACAGGGAGACAGTAGGATCCAGTCTGAAGACGTTCATTTAGGAGAATTGGCAGCCACTGAAACAGATGATGTAAAGAATAAAGCGGAATTATTACAGCATATCATGCTGGCCATTTATCTAGCTCACAATAATCAAATGCAATTGAATGATGATTAGATATTGACCAGGCCTCTTGCGAGCAGTAATTTCTGTCAAATTCTTTGCATTTTAAATTCCCTGAGAGCTCCGGAGATAGGGGTATCAGTGATTTACTGCTTTCAGAGCCAAAGTAGTAGCATTTTTCTTTATGGCCCATGTTTGTGAGTGTCTAGACAACATCAACGTTTATTTTACCCGTTATATTTCTTAAAGAAATAACTTTCTTCCCCTGGGGGAAGTGGAGCATATATATGGGATCTAGAAATAATGGATGTTGCAATGCTATTTTATAAATGCGTATTCTTCCAATATCTACCACCCGCTAGCTTGCCATTCCAGAAATTTGTCATGTGCCAAGTCACGTCATTTCTGCTCTTTGCTAGAATCTGGTTTGGCACATTTTGCTAATTCTGATGGGAAAAAAGCAAGTGAGCTGAACTGAATTGTTTATGTCTGCAGGGACCTTGGAGTCCAACCACCACAGTGTGAATCGGTAAGTTGGAAACGACTTACCGAGTACCCCAGGAGACTTTCCACGGAGGCCCCCTGCTTCTGCTGACAGCTGATATGATAGAAGGTGAACAGGAGGTGGTGATTTACGGTGAGCTTAGCCGGGAGCTTGATTTTCACTTCTTCATAGAAGTCAGGAGACCTGTTTCAAAAGCACATTGTACATGAGAAAGCTTAAGCAAGAATGATGCTTTCTCCAATGATCCCTTCTAATGCCACAGGCCCTTTGCACCTCAGAATTTGCCTGCTTGGTGTGCTTCTCATTTTACATCATTCTGCTCCCACGCTGAAGATCCTTGAGACCAACCTTTATACCCCCAGACCTGCTTTGTTTACAAAGGACTCCTCACAAACTTAAGGCATTGTCAGGAAAACAAACAAACAAACTCCACACATAATGGGAAAGTTCAACTTATTTCCAAAAGAAGACTTGGTCTTGCTATGGCCTCCTTTTCTATCTCCACCCCCAAGAACAGAGACGGGCCCCATCTCTGGCCTTCATCAGAGGAATCTAGATTAGCAAATGAATGCCGACAGGAAGGAAAGGGAACCTGATTCACTGAATTACAAAGACCCAGATACTTGACTAAGGGCTTCAAGTACATTACTCATCTCAACCTGTCCCAGGGTAGGAAAGAGGGTTCAGAGAAATACTTCAATAGGCCAAGGTTATCAAGCCAGGATCAAACCTGAGTCCATCTGATGCTCCCTCCCCAACCTGTGAAATGTCAATGATGGTTTGAGACATTAATCTGTGACTCAGTGTACCCACAGAATAATGAGGGTCCCATTTCTCTTTTGGCCAACTTCCATGTTCTTAAAGTAGATAGTAGCACAGATGTGGAGTATTATTTAGAAGACAAGGAGACAGGGAAAGGAGAGTTGGATTTTGCTTCTGACCCCCTGCAGTATCTCCAGCTAGTTAGGAAATGTATTACTTTGTTTAATACCATAAAACTTCTCTGTGTCATGCTACATCAGAAGGCTCCCGAAAAGTCAAAACAATATTCACTTCTTAAAGACATGTTCTTCTCTGTCTT
Organism: Enhydra lutris kenyoni; assembly: GCF_002288905.1. NCBI lineage: Eukaryota > Metazoa > Chordata > Mammalia > Carnivora > Mustelidae > Enhydra > Enhydra lutris. Next base: position 9,416,505 of record NW_019154117.1, read on the forward strand.
AGTTAATGACAAAAAGTATGCATCTGCAGCAAAGAATCATAGAACCGACATATTTCCTTTGCCCCGTAGTCCCTGAGTTATAAAAACTTTTGGGAGGAATCACCAAAAGGGGATTCAGAAAAGCCAGGAGATACTGACACAACCATGGCATATATCTGAGATGCGGAAATGTACTCACTTATTATGGTACGTAACAGCTGTGTATACTTCCTGCAGAAATTCAGGGCCAGTGGATTTTCCAAAGATGACCTGCGTGCCAATAGAGAAAGGACCAGATTAGCAGGGGGTTTGGGGCATACCAAAGCAACTGTCATCAGCCCCATGGATGTTTGAGTCTGGCAAAGCTACATTTTGTAAATTAAGTGTGCTGGATTTACAACTGACCCAACTGCACACCAATGTAGAAGAACCAGCTGTGAAGGGTAAACTGAGGCCCCAAGGAGCTGTATTAGTGACCGAGAGCCAGATGGGTGTGAGACTAGAAAACCAGTACCCTCTCCACTTGGCCTCGCTGTCTAGAGGTCCATACTCTAGGCAAAGCCACATGGTTTTGTCCCCAGTGACTCTGATCCAGGTTCTTTCTCCTCCAAAGACATGGACCTGGTCTCTTGTGTGATCAGGACGTTCCCTGGCTTGTCAACGTGCTCCTGTTATTTAGAAAAATACACTAGGGGTGCCTGGGTGGCACATTCAGTTAAACGTCTGCTTTCGGCTCAGGTCACATCCCAGGGTCCTCGGATCGAGCCCCGTGTCGGGCTCCCTGCTCAGCGGCAACCCTGCTTCCCCTCTCCCTCTCCCTCTGTCTGTTGCTCTGTCTGCTTGTGCTCTGTCAAATAAATAAATGAAATCTTCAAAAAAAAAAAAAAAAAAAGACACCTCCTGTGGCCTGACTCAGCCCTGAAGGTACATGATTTGACTCACCTTTGGGCAAAGAAAACAAGAGCCTTCTCCTATTTGCAGCAACAGTCATGACAAGGTCCCAGGGCTTGGGGAGTGGAGAACAGGCTGGGACTGGCCCTCACGTGTCCCCTCCCAGAAGCTTCTGCAGAGCTGTACCAGACAGCCCCGGGAGCCTTGCTAAGGGCTAGAGCAGGGAACCACGGGAGCCCTCCTTGAGGACTGTTTTCACATCACTGTCACAAAAAGAGACCTTGCCTTGGGAAGGTGCATGTGTCAAGAGAAGGATGATTTTTTAAAGAAAAAAAAAAAAAAAAAAGAGTAGGTATCTGAAGAATAGAAACACTGGAAAAAATTTCCTTCAGTAGAAAGGTATAGGACCGGAATTCTAGGGCTTAGGGATGGGATGACTGCCCATCTCATTTAGTGGCAGAAACATAAAATAACACAAATTCTGGCCTTTTGGGTGCCTTCGAGAGTGCGGTAGTATATCTTATTATTTGATTTATATTTTGTCTCAGGCTGAAGACCCACTCCTGAAGGGTGCTGAGACAGCGTGGGTGTTATTGTTATTAGGCAATATTTCACATTTACCTCCAGAGGCAGCCTGGGGCTTGGGTGAGTGCAAACATGGCCGACACAGCGGGCCCGCCTCGCCAGCTCTTCCGCCAGGAGGGTGATGTGGAAAGATTTCGTAACGTTTTTCAATGCTCTAAAACGATCTGCTCTTCCAAATGTCACAGATCACTACCGAGTAAGTCGGGGAAGAGACTTTCAGCTTAGAATGACCCTGTTTCCCCTTCAGCACCCTGGGACCCATACTGGAGTAGCCCCGAAGGCCTTAGCAGGTGTTGACATGCAGGCTTGACTGGATGGACTCTGCATGAGGACGAGCCCTGCATTTTGTCTGCCTGGACCGACCGGGTCGGGGGGGACCACCAGTGCCCTGGTGGAAGGCACACGTTTGTCCGTCTTTACCGGCATCGCGCTGCTAGCATCCTCTCCACACATAAACTGGATCTTTATAGTGATATTCCGCGCCGAAGCCAGTTTGTTAGCGAAGTTTAGCCTCTGTGGGTAGACGTAGAGAAGATTCCTGGAAAAGAAAAGACAAAGAACCAGTGAATACTTGGCATCAGGGAAATACAAATCAAAACCACAGTGAGATCCCACCTCACCCCAGGCAGAATGGCTAAAATTAAACAGTCAGGAAACGACAGATGCTGGCGAGGATGCGGAGAAAGGGGAACCCTCCTACACTGTTGGTGGGAATGCAAGTTGGTGCAACCACTCTGGAAAACAGCATGGAGGTTCCTCAAAATGTTGAAAATAGAGCTACCTACAACCCAGCAATTGCACTAATGGGTATTTACCCTAAAGATACAAATGTAGTGGTCTGAAGGGGCACGTGCACCCAAATATTTATAGCAAAAATGTCTACAATAGCCAAACTATGGAAAGAACCTAGATGTCCATCAACAAATGAATAGATAGAGAAGAGGTGGTATATATGTATGATGGAATACTATGCAGCCATCAAAAAACCGAAATCTTGCCATTTGCAATGACGTGGATGGAACTAGAGGGTATCATGCTTAGTGGAATAAGTCAGTCAGAGAAAGACAATTATCATATGATCTCCCTGATATGAGAAATTTGAGAGGCAGGGCGGGTAGCCGTGGGAGGAAGGGAGGGAAAAATGAAACAAGATGGGACTGGGGAGGGAGACAAACCATAAGAGATTCTTAATCTCAGGAAACAAACTGAGGATTGCTGGAGGGGTGGTGGGTGGGAGGGCTGGGGCGGCTGGGTGATGGACATTGTGGAGGGTATGTGCTATGGTGAGTGCTATGAAATGTGTAAGCCTGATGATTCACAGACCTGTACCCCTGGGGCAAATAATACATTATATGTTGTTTAAAAAAAAAAAAAAAAGAGGGCCCATGGGAGGCTCAGTGGGTTAAGCCTCTGCCTTCAGCTCAGGTCATGATCTCAGGGTCCTGGGATCGACTCCCGCATTGGGCTCTCTGCTCAGCGGGGGGCCTGCTTCCTCCTCTCTCTCTGCCTGCCTCTCTGCCTACTTGTGATCTCTCTCTGTCAAATAAATAAATAAAATCTTAAAAAAAAAAAAAGAACTAGTGAATAAAGTCTGGAGTTTATTCATGCCAAGTTCTTCCCTCAAAGCAAAACCCTGTGCTCAGGAGGTCACTATCACAAAGAAGTGTCTCCTTTCAGAAGTGAATTATTTTTGGAGGAATGAGGTCTTATGGATTCTTCTCTTCAGCTGCAGCCAGCTGATAAGAATCAACACTGTTCTCTGCTTTGCTACGTAGCGAGATGGGTCTGCTGCTCAGAATGTCTTACTGCCTTGCAACATGGAAATCTGCCTAGAGGTGGAATGTCTGATACAGGGATAAGAAAGCAACAAAAGGCTCAGCTTATTTTATTTTTTTATTCATTAATCATATCATTTATTTATTTGAAAGATTTTATTTTTAAGTAATCTCTACACCCAACGTGGGGCTCGAACTCACAATCCTGAACTCAAGAGCCATAGGCTCCCCCGGCTGAGCCAGTGAGGTGCCCCTCAGCTCGTTTTACACACAATCTGTGACCACAGGCGATGGGCCTAACTTCATTTCTTTTCTTTCTCTTTTTCCCTTTCTAGTCTGTATGGAGTAGTTTCAGTTTCTTCTTACCACGGCATTCTGGATAGGTTTAGCTTTCTTCTCCTATCTAAGATGAGAGTTCAAACCTCCAGCCCAATAAAGTTATAGGACAATAACACAATAACAATATAAAAAATATATCCATTTATCTAACAGCTATGGAACAGGTACTAGGCTAACTATAATTTTTATTTTTTTTCTTTCCCTTTGCATTTTTACTAGTATATTCCACTAAAAGGAAAGCTCTGGGAAGACAGAGATTTTTATCTGATGTTTGATCCACTGATGAATCACTAGCAGCTGGACTAGTGCCTGCAACATAGTAGGTGCTAAATAAATATTTGTAGAATAGAAGAACAAATGTGTATTTTTTTGATGAATCATAGTCCTGACTCAAAGAAACAATGATATTACAGCACTTACTTACCCTGTGTCAGGCAATATTCCCAAGTACTTCTTTTTCTTTTCCTTAAAGATTTTTATTGATTTGAGAGAAAAAGCATGAATGGTGGGGAAAGGCAGAAGGAGAGGGAGAAGCAGACTCCCCACTCAGCAGGGAGCCCAACACAAGGTTCATTCAATCCAGGACCCAGGGATCATGACCTTAGCCGAAGGCAGACCCTTAATCATCTGAGTCACACGACACTCTCAAATACTTCTTATTTATTAATTTAAACTTAAATTATCATAATTATCCTATAGCTAGGTACTATGTTCATGACATCATCCCCATGTCATAAATTTAAAAAATGAGATGCAGATATGTTACACAACTTGCCCCAAATCACACAGGTAGGAAATGTCAGTCGGGAATCAAAGTCAGGAAGTCTGGCTCTAGAGCTGTGTTCCCTCTCATCAGACCCCCACTGAAATGACAAGAATGACCTTGCCGTATTGGGTCACTCAAGACACCTCTCAGTGACAAGTCTACCTAACCTTCTGGGTCTCACCAACAGGACACAAGGACTGACTCAATTAGTTAATGTCCCCTACTTCAGGCAAATGTCTTGAAAAGTGGGAAGAGGTTCCCACTTGGTCCACTGTTCCAAATCCTAGACAGCATATTCACCCCAGGCAGAAATATTCTTGTTCCAAAGGCTTCCAAATCACCCCGGTTTGAGAACCACTTATTTACACAGGTGAATTTGCACAGGAAAGATTTGTGCCTCCATTCCCGGCCTATTTCCCATCTTGAAGACATAGTCGCTGCCACTCACTGGGTCCATATTCAAATGTAAAGGATGTCCCACTGGAAAAGGGTGAAGTCAGTGTTCAAGTATAAGGCAGAAGATGAAAAATCTGTACCTGTTTGGTTTATGAAATCTCTAATAGGAAAATCAAAAGGGAAGGACGAAGCTGGCCTTGACTCCATTCTTGCAACTCTAACCCCTTAGTTGTAATAGGCAGATTGATCCTGCCATCGCGTGCGGGTGACAATGGTCATTGGGGACCTGCCTCCGCATACACGTCCGGATTTACCCCATGGCTCTTCCTTGGTATGACAGTATCAGCAGGGATAAGACTCATAACCACCACCTCAGACAAGACCAAGTGCAGGGGTTGAGTGAACCCACTCCCGATGGACCGGGCTCACAGCCCCCAGTCAATGATTTGGCACCAGACATGTAAACAGAGAGCCACGTGGCAGAGGTCATGTTCAAGGGAGAGCTTCCTGAACGACCAGGAATGGATGCATCGATGCTTAGAATCCCACTTTCACAAGAAAATTTCAGAGTCATACAGTTCATGGGACTTATCATTGTTAAAAGCAAAGATGCTTATTTCCCTGAGTGTCACACAACCTCTAGTCGGACACCAGGTATCAGGCAAGGCGAATCCCATTAGCCCGCTGCTCACGGAAAACCCAGCAAAACCGGCACTGCCTGCGTTCTTCTGCAGAACCTCAGCCCTGGGCAAAACGTGAACAAATACGTGGGGAAGCAGGGGAGGTGGGAGACGGCGGTAATGTGCTTCCTGAGCTGCTTCAAGGGGGAAAGAGGCACCTCCTTTCCCTAAATGTTTTGACCTCAGAACTCATTTTGTTAATCTTTTCTTTCATGGTATATTTCCCATGTGTAATGTTCTGAGAAATCACTTGGGAAAACATTGAAATAAACTTCTCCGGGGACACAGGAACATCCCACATCAAGGAGGAAAAATGCAGGTGGATTCTCTGCTGTAATGGTTTTGCAGGATAATGAGTGAAGACTCACAGGTATTCAAGGAGAGAAAATACTACTTGGAATTACCAAGAACACCCAGCAGCTGTCAGTTTGCTTGTGCAAGTTCAAAGGCCAAGGATGCAAATAAGTAACATTCCTATGTCTTTGTTTCCCCCAGACTCGCTGGAGGCAGGATGGGGGTGACAGAGTGCTGGGGACAGATCTGAACTGCTCTATCTTGGGACCTCTCTAGGCCACTCTGCTTCGGGCACTGATGCCTGGCATTGTACCAACTGGGGCACACACTTTCCCTGCCTCCTGGCCTCTGTTTCCAGCTCTTTCTAGCTATCCTCCTGTCCTCTTGGTGATCTCTTGTGATCTCAGGATCAAGAGTAGGCATGAATGGTCAAGTACATTGACTGCATCCTGCACCTTAAGTGGAAAACAACATAGATGCAAGGCAAGAGAGTCATCACCAGGAAATTAATTAAATTTCGAGAACGGGCATAATACTCAATAAGGTTCAAAAGTCAGTAAAGCCTTGACTACTTCCTCCAAAGAGGAGACGGCAGGTTGGAAGAGAGTGAAAGGATGAGCACAGAATTCCGGGGAGCGAGAGTTCGGAGACACCAACGCCAAGCCCCAATCTCTGAAAATGAGAAAACGAAGGCCCTGGAAGGTAAAGGGACAGTGTGTCCTCTCGGAACCTAGCCCGTGGCTGTGTCCGTGGAACCGTCCAGATCTTGTTCTGTCAAACTGAGGGAGCCCAACTGTGAGGCTGTTGGGAATGGACATGGATGTAGTAAGGCGGGCAGAAGGCAGTCCAAAGTTGGTTGTGGGCACATGGCTGGGGGTACAGATCCCTCTCTGCTCACGCCTGCGCATCTTTGCAGCTCCCATCTGCAGAGCCAATGTTTCCCAGTGGTCGTGTTGAGAGTGGGTAAGGGTGTTGGCTTTGGAGCCAGAGAACTGGCCTTGGGCAAGTTCTTTAGGCTTTCCAAAGCCCCAGTGGGGTTAACAGTCACACGGACCTTGCAGGGCCGTGGTGTGTATCAATGAGCAAAAACTTATTAAGGACAGTTATCATGATGATGATGATTTCCTGCACACAGCAAGGGCAGACACACACCACAGCCTACACGCTCCACTCCAAATCACCGTCCATCTCTCCTGGACCAGTGCAATGCTTTCAGTTCATCTCTGGACTTCTACACTTGCCCCTTATAATTTACTCCTTATATATCTGTCAGGAGGACTTTTCCAAAAGTGTGAAACAGATTATGGCAGACCCCTACAAGGGTATCCCAAATTTCTTATCATGAGCCCTATATGATCTAGCTTTTGGCAATTTCTTCCACCCTATTGCTCATTACTTTCCTGCACTGGTTTTTTTGTTTTTGTTTTCGTTTTTTTGGTTTTTTGGTTTTTTTGTTTTTTCCCCAAGGCCTAGACCATTCTAAACTGATTCTTATGACAGGGCTTTTGTACCTGCTGTTCCCCTCACCTGGATAGGAAAATCAGGAAGAGCTGATAGGAAATAAGAAGCTGATAGCATAGGAAATAGGAGGCTGATAGGAAATAGGAAGAGCTTCTCCCAGTTCTCTAAATGACTGGTCCCTTCTCATCTCTTGGGCTTTGGCTCACATGTCCCATCATCAAAGAGCTCTTTCCTATCACCCTCTAGAGTTGGTCCACTCCACTCTCTCTCCTACACAAACTCTTTTATAATCATGATTATGAAAGCACAAGGATTATGACAATAATATGAATCCATTTTTCAATCTTGAATAGCTGAAAAGTACAGGAAAGTACAAAGAATAAAATCTCAACTACCCAATATCCTACTGCATTGAGGAAAATCGTTGTTCAGACAAGCTTATTTCCTTCTGTCTTTATTTCCTCTGTATGTTGAACAGTTTTATCCCACTGTGTAGATGAAGCTTTATCTTGGTTTTGTATCATTTAGTGTTGTTCAGTTACAACCGTTTTCCCAATGAACGTGATGTTAATGGCTACATGATAATTCCATGGGATGACGATGCCATCATGTACACCAGTGTCCAAGAATAAGCATCCAGGTTATTTCCTCTTTCTCAGTTATTAAGCTGTGATGTATACTTTATCTATCTTGCCCCTCTGTGATGTGGTGTATTTTTGAAAAAATCTCTTTTGATTCTGCAGAGTTCATTTCTTCATCTTTGAATCCACAGAAAAAAAACACCAACCCACCTTCTGTTATTCTGGGCTTGAAGAAATAATGAGCCAGAGTTTGTAAAAACATTTTCAAGGAGCTGGATCAAAGGCTCCGTGTAAATCACAATGGATAAGCAAATGAGCTGTCCCCACACCCTTCTCCCATGTCCCAGTACAGGGGCACCGCCAACCTGACCCACCTGTCCCCCCAACACCAGTCCACAACTTCGCACACTGTTCCACAGTAATGTTCAACCCCTGTCCTCAAACCTCATCACCATGGGCACTCAGTTCCCTGCCCCATACTGAATGTACTTTCTACAGGACACACAGCTGAAAGGAAACTTCCAGAAAATTTAGCTTTTTGCAAACCTGGAACTTGACTCCAGGGAGGTTAAATGGCTTTACCTAAACATTTTTTTTTTTAGGAAGGTGAATCTCCCACGGGTCATTATGTTTCTTACTACATCAACGTTACCTGATGTGTTTTGTTAAATGGGCACACTTTGAGAGAAAATGGGTCCACGAAAATAAGAATGTTATTTCTTGGGAGGGAAGATCTACCCACATGCTCAGTAATCTGGAGAACCTAAACCAGGTAAGATTACCAAGACACTGATGAATGGATTCTATGTTTTATATGTGATAAGGTACATGCCTCATGTTAGCTAGAGAAAAATCCAAGAATTATGTCATCTAATGACTTTTGAGAAGGTAGCCCATAAGCAGGATGAGACTCACTGCTTCTTGCCGAGGGATTTTGTCCGTGCAGGCCCAGCGTGCATGCATAGGATCAAGTACAATCTCATTTTCCCCAAACACAGACAAGAATGGCCCAAAGGGAAAGTTGGGATGTTCACAATCTTACATCTTGTCTGAATCAGATTCCCACTGAAAAGAATCATAAATACATAAGCATTTGAGACCTGCTGGGGAAAAACCAACTGCTTTAGAAAAGAGTAAATCTCTCTCCAATCCCACTTGAAACTTTTTTAGAGCATACTTCATTGTGCTCATTGAAATTTTACCAATTAAGACATCCCTCTTACCAAATATTTTTTTGAAACACCACTTAGGAGTTTTCAAGTATTAAGAGGTTTAAATATCATCCACAACCACCTTAGTATGAATTAGTTTTCTTGGTTCCTTTCCTCCTTACAAAGAGGTTGGATTTGGACTGTTGGTGTGAGTGGAGAAAGGAGACAGACAGGAAGATGGGGTAATTTTTAATCATGAGGCACTGCTCTTGGGAAAATCTGGATATGTAACTCATCAAGGAAAGTGACAAAACATGGAAATGCGGGAAGGTCTCAAATCCAAATTTTTTTATTCCACATTTTTTCCCCCTAAAACATTCTTAAACTTGGCCCTGACAAAACAGTCAAAACATTCAATGGCTAATCACATCTCTCCTAACTCCCAGCTACATGCATGAAACCTATGGTGTGGTTTTTAAGGTCTGTTGTTTAGATGTTCTTTGTGATTCCCACATAGAGAGGGCTCAGAAATTTGTTGAATAGATCAAGCTCCCAGTCAGGGTATTAGAACTCTATTATCACTAGTGTCTGCCTGTCTTTCTTTCTTCCTTCCATGGTGACTAGAAAGCATTTAATAAGTATATATTTTATCTACATGGGCAGGATTAGAACAGACCCGTTTAGCAGTATACATTTCAGACATCCTGCCAAACTCACCCTTCCCAGCTACGTCTTCCACCCCAACTTTTGAAGCTTCGTTAGAACTGTGGTAGCAGCTTCCAACATGGCTCCCAGTAACCCTGCCTCCTGGGATTCCTGCTCTGTGAAACCCCTTCCCCTTGCTTGCAGGCTGGACCCAGTGGCTCGTTTCTAACCAACAGAACACAGCAGAAGTGACAGGATGTCACTCTGAAGGTTTACATAAAGACTGTGGCTTCTTCTGCCTTTGGCTCAGGTCATGATCTCAGGGTCCTGGGATCGAGCCCCGCGTCAGGCTCTCTGCTCAGCGGGGATCCTGCTTCCTCCTCTCTCTCTCTGCCTGCCTCTCTGCCTACTTGTGATCTCTGTCAAATAAATAAATAAATAAAATCTTACGAAAAAAAAAAGACTCTGGCTTCTGTCTTGCTTATGCATATACCCTCTTGCTCATCATTCTGAGGAAGCCAGTCGCCATGTTGGGAGCTGCCCTATGGAGAGACAAATATAACAAAAATCTCTGGAGGGCTCCTGCCAACAGCTAGTGATGAACGAAAGCCCTCGTAATCCAAGAGGAACTGAATCCTGTCAACAACCACAGATGTGAGCTTGGAAGTGAATCCTCTCCTGGTTGGCCCCTGTGGTGATCACAGCCATGGCTACCATTGAACTGTGGCCTTTGAGAGCCCTGAGTTCATGGCATCCAGCTAAGCCACACCTGGATAAACCACACGGATTGGGAGATAATAACTGTGTGTTGTTTTATGCTGTAAAGTCTCGTTACACAGCAATAGATAACACATACGTGTATGTTTTTAAAACATCATTGGTCAGCTATTCACTGACATTTAAACATGGGATTCCTTTAGAAAGTGCTTTACCTGTAAAATTTCTGCCTTGTAACTGGATCTCAGAACTATTCTCCTGGCCTAAGAAATATAATATAATGACGACCCATTACATTATAATATAATGATGATAATGTTCTTAGTACTGATAGAGCCTCTTTGGCATCCATCCAATCTCCAACTAAGTATAAAACTTGAGAATTACTAAAAACATAAGTAATTTTTCTTTGGTTCTAGCTCTGAACTGAACTAATTAATGTCTCTTTGAGAGGCTGCGACCAGTCAGATAAAAGCTAAGAAGAATGCTAAGAAGTACCAGCCACAAACATCCTTTCTTCTCCCTTAAAGCAGCAAAATTTTAAGGATCGCTTCCCCACGTAAAAACAGAACAAGAATTTCAGTAATATTTGGTTTTGTAAAAGTCCTAAATTTCAAATTAAAGACACTCTTCCAATGCCAGTTTGGGACTGGGCTGCATTTTTTAAGACTACCAGACATGGGGCACCTGGGTGGCTCAGTGGGTTAAAGCCTCTGCCTTCAGCTCAGGACATGATCCCAGGGTCCTGGGATCGAGCCCCACATCAGGCTCTCTGCTGAGCAGGGAGCCTGCTTCCCTTCCTCTCTCTCTACCTGCCTCTCTTCCTACTTGTGATCTCTATCAAATTAAAAAAAAAAAAAAAAAAGACAACTAGACAGAATGATCACGTAGATGAGGGAACCAACCCGTTCGCCCTTTTAAGGAACAGACAGAGCACATTTTTTCCAGGCTTTCCAAATTGTTTCCTAAAACAAATCTGCCAGCTGACAAAAATAGATACACATACCAGAAAATTTCCAATCTCTGCCATTGCTGAAACTGACTCTTTTTCTCCTTTGGGGCAGAGACCATATTAGTCCCCTACCCACTCAAAACAAACAAACAAACAAAATACAAAAAACAGCCAACAAATAAGTCAATACCTTTCATTAAAATGCTGCATCATTTCTGATGGTTTTACTATTGTCAAGATGTCTCAGTTTGGGTTGGGAATTAAGTATTGGAGTTGAGAGAAAGAACAAGTCTACTAAGACAGAAATTGATGCCCCCAACTCCCTCTATAAACATTGCCTGCTTTGGGGACGTGCAGAGAGAGAAGGCTTGTCTGGATTTTGGAGGCAGAAGAACTTGCAAACTCTCAAGGTGGTTATAGGACAAAAGTTCACATGCGTCTTTCAGCAGATCGGCACACTTGCAAGTGGTTCTGGTGTCTCTTAAGAGGCTGGGCTGTGCCTCCAAAGAGATGAGTCCCTCCTGGTCTCTTTCAATGCCAAGCATAATGCCTGGCACGCGGTAGTGTCCCTAGACGCCGGACAGGTGGATGCATGAACATTATTCAAAGGGCGTGAGCACTGCTAGGTGTGCAAGGTTTTCAAAGGACAGGTATGGTGATCCACGACAGAGGGTGAGGAGGGAGGACAGGGATGAGTTCTCACTCCCCACGCTCACACCGGTGTGACAAGTCCTTGGAAGCTGTGCTGATCCCCAGACCCCTTGGGAGGGCGGAGTCACAGTCATTGTTTCTCCTTTGCCCTAGAGACACATGGAGTCGGCATGTTGCTGTCTGGATTCTCGTGCCAAGGTTTGGGTTCATTTCAATGCGACTCTGGGAGAGGACATTAGAACCCTGTTGAAGGAAGCAGCCCCTGTGTCCTGCTCCCCATACGGCCGTCATGGTGGCTTTGTGCTCAGCATTGCAGTGATTATGGGCTCACATCATGTCCCACAGTTCTTGGAAACATTGACTACCCTGGGGAGCCCTCAGACCATCTGGCCTATCGCTCAGGGTCTCGGCAACCTTGGAGATGCCACCTTCGAGCTGTGTGTCTGGAGTCACCCTGCAGCCTCTGGTCGGGCCCTGCACTGGGGTTCACATTGGTAACATCAAGTATCACCCCCGCAGCAGGTGTCTTCCTCCGTGTGCTTGTGCAAATGGTCACACACCCAATATTCACCAAAGAAGCATAGAAGCTTCCACGAGGTGCAGACATGTCCATCGAATCACATATTAGGTACAAATCCTGAGCCGCAGAGGGCAAGTTCTCCATGGGCACAGTGCCAGAAACGTAGGGTTTGCCTGACACGAGCTGGCCAGTGTCTACTGGAAATCATCGCCACCATCCCGTCCCGATGAGTAAACAGACTGCGGACGTAATGAGAACTTTCTACCCTTCACAAGCTCCCTGTCCATTCCACCCTGTCCACACCAGTTCAGGAAATGTGGCTCTTCGTATACCCTCACAAGGTCTGCTTCGTCCGCACGATAGCTAACTCGTCAGACGGAGCCTGGCCTGAACTCCAGGACCAGGGAAAGGAAACAGGGAAGAAAATAATGTGACACTCCAAAAAATTCTACATCATGTACCAATGGGCAGTTTCAAGGACAGCTTCGTGGCATTTAAAAGAGCTGCAGAGGCACCTGGGTGGCTCAGTCGGTGAGGCGTCTGCCTTCAGCTCAGGTCATGATCCTGGGGTCGCGGGATCGAGCCGCGCGTTGGGCTCTCTGCTCAGCAGGGAGCCTACTTTCCTTCCTCTCTCTCTGCCTGCCTCTCTGCCTACTTGTGATTTCTGTCAAATAAATAAAAAAAAATTTTTTTAATAAATAAATAAATAAATGAATAAATAAAAGTACAGCAGATAATCATCTTCTATTCTTGATGATTTGTGAGAAAGCTGCGTGCTCCAGGGCATGAGGGAAAGAGGGCCTCTCTCCAGCCGTGATGGCATGGAAGGTGGTCATGGACTATGACATCTGTCCTCCTGAGCTGCAGAAGACCAGGGCTACACTTCCGAAAGAAGACTACAGAACGAGGGATTGCTCCAGGTCCAACCCGGTCCCCAATGACAAGATCACATCAAAACCTTCGTATGAGAATAATGCCCTCCCCAGGCACCTGCTTACAGTTTACTCTCAGTCAGAGACGGACCATATAAGGCAAATTGGGGCAGTCACCCTGGCTCTGCCCGGGCCTTGCAGAGGAGAAAACCCACCCAGCAGGATGCTAGAGACATAAGGGGTGCAGCCGGCGCCATGGTCCCACCAGACTCCCACCAGAGCAAAACACCAGCAAGTCAGCTTAAATTCAACCTGCTTCTTCCCCTGCTACATGCCAATACCGAGAGCAGTTACTGATGCGATGTACCACAAACAGCAACCGTTAGCACGTGTACCGTAGAGCATTTTACATTTCGCAAAGCATGTTCGCACGTGAAGTCTTTATTAATCTCCCCAAGTATCTTGGAGTTACTCCATTTTACAGATGAAGAAACTGAGACTCAGTCTCTTGACTCTGATCTTGGGTACCGTTCTGGGCAGTAGAGCAGCTTCCCTTCAGGCTGAATGTTTCTGTTTGGTAAAAATATTTCCTCCCTTTGTCCCCATTAAAGCTGTTCTTTATGTCTGGTCTCAGCAAAATTTCACTGGTTTCAAAATACTATTGGGGGTGGGGGTTGCACTGCTAAGTGCTCTCAGTTTGCTTTTTCACCAAGTAAGGACAGACCACTAAGCTGAGGTTTGTTCTTTACAAAAGAGAAAGGAGCCACCCAGCTACCCCTTCACGTGGGGGCTGGCCGGTGAGGACAGCGAGAGAAAGCCCATCTGGGGAAAATGAGTCACCTCCTTCCTTTTCCCTCTCCTCACTGGGAAGATCTCACTGATGTTATGGGAGAATTACAGTATCATCCAAGAGTCCTGGACAGTGCGGACTTTGGCGGGACTCAGCTCAACGATGGTGGGGTACAAAGTTTTGCCACCGAGATATGTTAAGGTCAGTGATGCAAGGAGAGCAAGACAGAACAGAACTCTGAGCTTGGGAGGAGCTGAGGTTTCTGCATTTGCCTCTTTTTTTTTGTTGTTTTTTTTCGGTTTTCTCAAAGGGGAAAGAAGTAGAGGGTGTATCTCTGTGTGTCACCCTGGCGGGCACGAGCTGTTAGGCTAATATGGCCACAGTGCAAATTTATTAATAATATGGAGAAACTGGTCCACTTCCTATCTATAAACCCAAGAAGGGACCTCAGAGAAGCTGTGGCACTGGTCTAGGGGCTCTGATAGGAGAGAAAACACCACCCATGTCTCCCCCAACGAAGAAAGTGGGGAGGGGCCAAAGGAACCACAGGTGCAGTTTTAAAGCCTGAAACTCTAGGAAAAGTTGAGAAATGAGCTTTGAAAGGTTCTTACTGCTAAGTGTGGGATTTTTAGCCGTAGGCATGGAAATCTCTTTAAAATTGCTCAAAGGAGCCAGTAAGTTGAATTCCTCTACTATTATCCTTATTAACCTATAATATTTCTATTTCTACATGGTTGCACGGATCCCAGTTGACCTTTCTTTTTTTTCTTTTTAAGATTTTATTTATCTGTCAGAGAGAAAGAGAGCACAATCAGGGGGAGCAGCAGGCAGAGGGAGAAGCAGGCTCCCCGCTGAGCAAGGATCCTGCTGAGGAACTTGATCCCAGGAAGCCTGAGGCTTAACTGACTGAGCCACCAGGCGTGCCCAACCCCCAACATACCTTTCAAAGGTCGTCAAACAAAGAACATAGAACACATGAGGTGAAACTGGCACATTTTAAGTTCTATAACCTATCTGGTTTTTAGGCTTGCAGATAAATGAAATTCATTTTTTAGTTATAAAAGATACACAAAATCTGGTTGATGAGCATTTTTAAAAATTACCTTATGACCCTGCAAAACTCAGTCTTTCCCTAGTACTTAACTATCAATAAATAGTTGAATTTAATGCAGCAACATTTAAAACAGTAAAGTCTATTTCACTCTATGCTGTGGGGCCCACCTGTCCTGCCCCAACCCGTACCCACTTTGTCCCTTGGGAAGACTCTGACACAGCCTCTAACTTCTGGCCCCAGGGTATTGTGACTTCTGCTGAGAAGGGTCAAGGGCACGGGGTCAGGCCTGGAAACCACAGGACGTCCATTACGAGTGAGAGCTATTAAAACACCTCTATGTTAGCGGGGGTCAGGCACGTCACAGGAAGAGTGTGGGTGACCACTCACCCCTGGATCGTCTACAAAGCACAGGAGAAAGTCAGATCCGAGCATGAAAAAGCTCAAAAGGAGAGAAGTTGTTTCCCCCTGCACCTGCTCGGCTCGGGAGTAAGAGGAAATAATTCCCTGAAGGATGTCTCATCAGGAGAAAGACACTTCAAAGAACCGATTTTAATATAAAAAAAAAAGTCTCGAAATCAAAGAAAGAAGGCTTTCTGAATTTTAGGGGGCTCCTCCTAGGCCAGGCCAACTGTTCACCATCATAATTAAATACATACCCTGGTCTGCTTTATTTGCATCAATGTCTCCCTGCTGCAGCTGCCTCATCAACTTAATGCTCGCGCCCAGACCCAAACAGGAGGCGGCACGAACCTGCCTGTGGAGGGCCGGATAAAGGATCTGCAGGGAAAAGAAGGACACCACCCTCCAGGGGACAGGCAGGGTCTCTCAGGAGGGCAGTCACATTCATCATGGTGCCCTCCCAGGGAATGAGTCTTAAACTTCAGATGAACGTGGGGCGGGGACTTGAGGAACAAGGGACACTACCGCGCACACGCGATCTCCACGTGGATTCATTACTGCCTCACGTTTTAACAAATTCTTAATTTCGATACAGTTGCCACAGAACATTACATTAGTTTCAGATGGACAACACAGAGCTTTGAAAAGTGCCCGCTTTCTAAGGTCATGACTTACCTAATGAAAGAAGGCAGAAGGGGACCAGTTAGGATTCATGACTTTGCCCCCCACCCCCCAAAAAAAGACAATAGTAATCTCTCAGGACACTGCAATACTTTTCAGTTCTTCCCGGTCCTGCGCTTCAAAGGCAATCAATCAATCAATCAATCAATCAAATGTGTGTTTTCCTTTAATAAATCACGACTCCCTCTGCTTTGTAATGGGGGGGGGGAAAAACCAAAACAGGTGGGTCGGCACCTAGAAAGTGAGCAAATTGTGCCCTCACGTGGCAGAAGGATGTACTGCGGGCTGGCTTGGCAAAGCCTGCGTTTGTGGGGAAGTCATGCCAGGTCACTGCCTCCCTTCTGATCTCTTTCATTCTGAAAAGAAGGAAGACAACTGAATTTTGGAGCAAGGCATCAGGAACGTGGGATCATGTTCCCGAATTATTATTGAGCCCAACTTGCCACAGCGAAATCACGTACAAGGACTTAAGTATCGGGACAGTTCACGCAGTAGGAATTCATTTCGTTTTTGCCTGTGTTGCACTGCTGTTCTAAATAAAATGTTTGTTTATAATAGGGTTTATTTTCTTCAAGCAACTACTTGCTGAGGCTAGTAAAACCAAGGACTGGGTTTTAGGATTGTCTTATAAGGCAGAGTTCTTTCAACATCCCTTTAAAGGCGAAAAGGAGAAGTGGATCCAATAAGTATGTTTGCTCAGGTGTGAAAAGTTATATAAGATTTTTTTTTTCCACTGTAACATCATTTGTTACAAAAGATTGGCAACATCTTAGATGCTCGTTATCATGGGTTAAGTAAATCATAATGTATCTCAATGAGATTCAGTGCCGCTATAAGAGACGTAATTCTATGTACTCATCAGAAGGGCTCTCCAAAACCCAGTATTTGATGAGAATTCAAGACGCAGAACAGTGTAGAGATTTCGCTATGCTTGCATTGTGAAAGGAAAAATACCAGAGCTATATTGGCTTGTACAGACATCATCCATCTCTGGAAGGACACACATTGATAAAAAATGGTTGTTTCCAAGGGTCAGAAACAGAACTGTGGAATTTACGGGATTTTCATCTATTTTGTTCACTAGAATTTCTCTATTGTCTAGAAAAGGGCCTGGCACACTGTAGGCACTCAGTATTTGTGGAATAAATATGCAGATAAAATCAAATAGATGTATATGTACACATATTTAAAAGGCTCTCCCCAAGGAAGGGGTTGGATGACTAGAAGTCAGCAGTGGGAGAGAGAATTTACTCTGCATTTTTGTACTTTAATAATTTTGAACTGCCAGAGTAGGCTGTGTGTTCCAAGAGACATAAAATTCAAGGAACATAAGAAATACGTAAGAATGGGGAGTTATTATTTTGATAACCATTTAAGGAAGGTATTGTTCGATGGTGATTTACATCCAGGCAATCTTATTGGAAGCCACGGACTGTTAATTAGCAGTCATGCTGGAGTACTCACAGCATCTTAGCCTATTGTGTTATAAAAAACACCGTCCTCCTGGAGAGCGATTTCCTGCTCCAACACTTGGTCGTTCCCAATTCTCCTGACCTGATACTCCAGCAGCAGGATCCGCTGTGGCCCCAACACACAGCGCGGAAAAGATCCAGTCTGGACGTACAGCCAGTGGAGCTCAGACTGGGAGTCCATTGCCATGGACCAAAGAGAAGTCTATCTCAAGGTCACCTTCTACTCTGTGTGCCCGGCTCCCTCTGACCCACCCCTCCAGAATTATTTCTATTCCTTTCCTTCCACGAAATTTTGACTTTCAGACATCTGTTCAGATTTAGCTTGTACATTTATCTTACACCCTTCTCCCTACCTCTGTAGGATGCTGGTCTGATGGGTTTTCAACCTCCCGCTCCCCCCTGTGATAGGGGAGACACCTCCCTGATCAGCAAGGCCTCAGGCGAACTTTGGGCATGCGGACTGCTGGTCTGAGAACATTCTGCTAAAAAGGGGGAGGCCTGAAACCAGCTCATTATCCATCCAAGAAATCGTGTTCCAACGGATATACTGGCTCTCGGCAAGCTCAGTCCTCCACAGCATGTCTGCTAATTGGATAAAAAGGCTTCAGAGCCTTTGGGAGGCTGGGATAGGAGATGAAAACGTACTTCATGGGGCTTTCTCTGATCTAATCACCCGCTAAAGGGACGGCCAGGAGGTTAACAAGCTCATTACAAGCTCAGCGCCTGTGATCTCCGCACACACCCCCGTGGCAGCCGCAGGACCAGGTGCCCAGAGAGGTCAGGCTGGGCCTCGGGCCAGCCCCGCTGTTCCCCCATCCCCACCCCCACGGAAGGCAGCAGCTGGCGTCCCCCTCACCAGCTGCTGGGCCCCTGGGACATAAGCCAGGAGTGGGCTCAAACATGTGGCCAGGCTAACATCTGCATCTGGCCGTGGAGAAAGGGGTGCCGAAGTCAGACGTGGATAAGCCTGTTTATCAACCTCATTTTCCCAGCTGTCCTGCCCGTGATTTCACAACGGGGCTGGGCTGGGTCTGTGTCAGGGACCGCTCATCCCACCCCATGCCCCTGTCCTGGGAGACAAAGTCCCAAAGCCCCTGGTTCGGGAGAGGCCGGCCATTCCTGCGAATAGCATTTCTGGCTCTAGAAGTTCACCTCTTCCCTCAGAGCATGGGTCTGTTTCACAAGTGACTGCCCCATGGTGGCTCATGTGGATGCTTCTGGAGCCGGGTGCAGGGCTCCTGTAACTGGCCTAGATTATTTCGTAAATCACTCTGAGTAAGGCAGAGGCACCAAGGAGGACTCCACAGAGAAGGCAGTGTGGATGGAGCTCCTTTGGGTACAAGCTGGTGGCTGACAGAGGGCTCCTGAAGAGGTCGGAGGGATGAGGGGAACTGAGAACAGGAAGTCAACGTCAGCTTATCCTAGCCCCATTGTATTTGAGGCTCTGCAACAGATGCTCCTCAAAGAGACTAAAAAATATTCTCTTGAGTTCTACTCACACGGTGGTAAATCGAAGCCTCACCCATACTTAGATTCTGATCATGCGTGACTCTGGCCACCCCTCACCTTCAAGCCCAGAAAACACCTCCTGGGGCACCTGCATGGCTCAGTGGTTAAGCGTCTGCCTTCAGCTCAGGTCATGATCCCAGGGTCCTGGGATCAAGCCCCACATGAGGCTCCCCACTTAGCAGCTTTCTCCCTCTCCCACTCTCCCTGCCTGTAGTCCCTCTCTCACTGTCTCTCTCTGTGTGTCGAATAAATAAACAATTTTTTTAAAAGATTTTGTTTATTTATTTTGGCAGAGAGAAATCACAAGTAGGCAGAGAGGCAGGCAGAGAGAGAGGAGGAAGCAGGCTCCCTGCTGAGCAGAGAGCCCGATGCGGGGCTTGAACCCAGGACCTGGGATCATGACCTGAGCCGAAGGCAGCGGCTTAACCCACTGAGCCACCCAGGCGCCCCAACAATTTTTTTTTTTTAAAAGAAAACACCTCCCACTGGATCCACTTAAGAGTTCCCTGCACCAAGGGAGCTCAACGGTTCAGGTGAAAATTACCCAAATTCAAATCCTGGGTTTGTCACTGCAGGCAATCCGTGCTTGGCCCAAGAGATGCGTTCCCCACAAGCTCCAGGCAAATCGAATTTCTGTAAGTCAAGCTATATTTCAGATTCCTGAGGTGGACCCTCTATAAAACTAACTCACCAACTCTGTAAATCTTAATTCTCATTCCCTTGATTTTGTTAAAGGGATGCAGCTGGGACGGGCTCAGAGACACGGAAACAGCAATGTCAACAGGGACAGTTACCTACAGGCCAAACCCTTAGCATGCTGTCAGAATTCAACGAGGTTGAAGGAAAAATTTTTTTAAAAGAGAAAGGAACTGCTACTCCTGCTGAAATGATAAAACCTGTGGGACAGAGAAGACTTTTAGGGCATACCCACTCTTGATACCACAATGTAAGAAGGTTTGGAAATCTTTGCTTGAAAAAAAACTTTGATCAGAGGGGAAAGGGATAGAAAAGCCACAAGGTTACAGGTTTCTGGAGGTATAAGGAGATGAGAAGGCACAAAAGAGGGATGGATTTGGGCAGAGATGAGCAGACTAGGTCAGCAAAGGCCCACAGTCAGCTCACCGATCTGACCCACGGTTCAGATCTGACCCAAGCCTTCCACTTCTATTGTCTGAAATGGAGCTGGAGGTGTGGGGAGGAGAAGATTCACCCGCGGCTGGGCTGCTCTTAAGACCAACCTAATCAAAACCACGAAAAAGCATGTGGGGACTGTTGCAAAAATATTAAACATTTAACAAGAGCACAAGAGAGGTAGACAAGACGCTCTCCGAATTCCTTGACGTTTTCCCGGTAGTGAGGTTCGGAGCCAAGTTCACTGTGACTCTCCTTCCTCACAGAAGCTATAAAATATGGTGGCCTAGGAGCCCATTTACGGTGCCGAAGGGAAACTGAAGATCAGGTTCCTAGTGGGCCAGCCTTGGCGTGTCTAGAGCGTCCAGTAGAGCTGAAGAACATTCACTGTGTCCCTGTGGGTCCGTTTCTCATGATGCCAAGTCAGGTTCAGAGGAATCTGTCCGGACTTGTCCTCGTTAGAACTCCTGAATCCCACATCGCACAAATGCACTCTGAGTCCCACTGTGATGTAATTAAGGGATAATGTTTGCAGCAAGGAGTAGAAAGCACCGTAAATGCCTCCCCGGGGTGATTAAATACTGAGGAGAAGTTGAGTAACCACAGAATTCATTTGATGCAAGTTTATTCCAATGCCAGAAGCATTTCTTTTTCCAATTATAGGACAGGGTTTCTAAAAAGATACAAATACAGCCTCCACAAGCAAACCTTTTCATGCCTTCATCTCCCTCTTGGGGATGGGGAGCTGAAACCACTAAGCCAGAAATACTTATTCGTTGATGGAAAGGGATGGGGGCGGAGTCTGTGTTTGAGGAATGAGCAAGGACAATGAAAAGCTGCTTCAGAACAGGGAATAATTGGAAGGGACTTTGGTACTGAAGGAAAAGGTCCATTTCTAACTGAACAGATGTTTGTTCGTACTTCTCTCTGTAATTTTTGACCTCAACAAACCACTCACTTCCCCACCCTGGGTCTCAGTTTTGCGCATCTGGAGATGTGGGGGTGGGGACCGGGTCAGTTCTGAGATTCTTTGCATGTCGGGTCTGCATACACACACTTCATACTGGGAAGAGTGAGTGGGGATGTGGGGGAACAAGCTCACTTCCATGCTGGGAGGACAGCAAACGGTACAGTTTTGGAAAAGGAGGCAGTATGAATAAAACTGAAAATGCGGATTCCTTGTGACCCAGCAGTGTCACTTTTAGGCACGCTGCTTAGAGAGACAGTCACACATGTGCAAAGAGAAACAAGGACAAAAACCCTCGCTGCAGTGTTTCAAAGAGCCCCGAATTGGTAAAAACATAAGCGTCCATCAATAGAAAAATAAGAAATGGAGAAATATAGTAGGGCCTCTTCATACAAAATACTATATACCGGTTGAAAGCATGACTAAGCGCTATCTGCATCTATAGTAATATTTCCAAAACAAGCTGTTAAGAACTTGGTCAAATTTGTGAAAATCGGAGTAATTATGTAGGATAATGAT
Organism: Enhydra lutris kenyoni; assembly: GCF_002288905.1. Taxonomy (NCBI): domain Eukaryota; kingdom Metazoa; phylum Chordata; class Mammalia; order Carnivora; family Mustelidae; genus Enhydra; species Enhydra lutris. The sequence continues at coordinate 9,438,282 of NW_019154117.1, forward strand.
CATAACTGAGTATAACCCATTGAAATAATAGGATTCACGAAGCCACAATAATAACCAAAGAAGAAAAATTATACTGTTGTATTGAAAAGTACAGTGTAACACAGAGTGTAAAGCTATTTCCGTACATTTTAAATGAATATAAAAATAAGACCATTCAGGGTTCACGTGTGTTGTGTGCTGTGTGTGTGAGTGTTATAACCAGAGAAAACAGAAGAAAGGAACCATCCAACTTCATAATAACTGTGGTGTGTGGGAGGCAAGGTAGAAGCCTGTGTCTGGAGACGGGGGATAAAGGAGACTTCAACATAACCAGTAAGATTGTACGTGTGTATGTGTATAAAATGCACGAAAACAAACGTCATTTCTGGATGGTGGCGAAAAGGTACTGGTTATAACATTCCTCTCTGCAATTTAAAAAATCTTCTCAGGGGCACCTGGGTGGCTCAGTGGGTTAAGCCTCTGCCTTTGGCTCGGGTCATGATCTCGGGGTCCTGGGACCGAGCCCCGCATCGGGCTCTCTGCTCAGCGGGGAATCTGTTTCCCCGTCCCCTCTGTCTGCCTCTCTGCCTACTTGTGATCTCTCTCTCTCTCTCTCTGTCAAATAAATAAATAAATAATATTTTAAAAATAAAATAAAATAAAAAATCTTTTCAAGGGGTGCCTGGGGGCTCAGTCAGTTGAACATCTGCCTTCTGCTCAGGTCCTGATCCCAGGGTCCTGGGATCGAGCCCCATGTCGGGCTCCCTACTCAGTGGGAAGTCTGCTTCTCCCCCTCCCCCTCTACCCATCTCATGCTCATCATCTCCCTTAAATATATAAATAAAATCTTTTAAAAAAATAAAAAATCTTCTCAAAATAAAAACTAAAATATATGAGCAGCAATGTCTTTGACAAAATAAGTGAGAACCAGCTCCCTCCCAGCCTTCTGTGAAGGGCCACCAAGAAACCAAGGCAGCCTAACCTCTTAGGCCTTTACTGTTCAGCTCTGCTCTGCGCAATATGGTAGCCACCGGCCACTTGCATCTGGATTTAAAGTCAAATCAAGAAAGATCAAATAAAATAAAAATCTCCATTCCTCCGTTACTCTAGCCACAATTCAAATGCTGAACAGCCACAGGTGGTGAGTGGCTGTTGTATCAGGAAACACACCTAATGAGGGTGTCTACCATTGCTGTAAATATTATAGGACAGACTTGGTCTTGAGCTAAAAAATCTTTCTTTTAGACAATGAGAACATTTTTGGTCACATTGCTCTTTCCCTAATACATCCTTCTACACAAAGGGAAACTAAGGTAATGACTAGGAACGTTATTTCATTTCTGGAAGGAATATGTCCAAAGTAATCCCACATTCCAACTTTGACTCAAGTAACATGTTCTGGTTAAATAAAATTAGATAAACCATTTTTAGAAATTGATCTCACCATTGTCCACAGTTATGTAAACATCATATTTCATTTTCCCCAAAATTTAGGAAGTAAGAAGATTGGTTGAAGGATAGGGAGAGGAGTCTCCAAGCACAACTCTACATGTGGGTTCCACGGTTTCCCACGAGCCTAAGTTTCTTACCTGTACACAGTATGAGGGACGTAGACTTCCCGGATTGGGAATTCCAAAATCTCTTTGTGTGGACGTGTCCGGTTTTCAGGAAAAGGTTTCACTGGCAGCATTTCAGGAGTGAGAGAGCCACTGATGATCTCTGGAGCTGGGGAAATTTCCAGTCTGAGCAAGCCTAAAGAGGGCAAACAGGACTATTTCAGTAAAAATGCAGTCATGTGACACAGGAATCAAGAAAGACTGTTGTGCCGTATTTCTTTTATGAAAGAAAGGATGAGTTGTGGAAGTGTAAGAATTTTGGAATTCCTAGCTAATTTCCTCTAGTTTGGAAAAAAAATCATGTTTCGATAACTTTTGAGATTTAGTTTCTAGAAATTAAAGAGCAAGGAATTGTACAATGAGAAAAAATGGATCTTTAAGCTTCCTTCTAAAAATACCACATTATAATAGCACATAGTTAACAATTGGTGGTTTTCAAACTGGGTTCCCTGGTGCCTCAGGACCTATTAAGCTGATAAAAAGGAAGATGTTCTCAGCTTCTACCAATGCACCTCACTCTCACTTTTCTTTTTGCACTAAGAGTTTCATATAACATTTTATTTGATAAAAGATGCTGCTCTGTTCAAACTATTATCTGATTATCTGAAAAGCCAGATCTAAAGCATAATGCTCCTTTAATATGAATAGAAATACTAACAGATTTACCAAAAACATAGACCAATTCAGACTCTTCCCTCCTGAAGCAAAATCCCACATTTCACTTAGCAAACATTATTTTTATTATTTTTTAAAGGATTTTATTTATGTGATAGAGAGAGATCACAAGTAGGCAGAGAGGCAGGCAGAGAGAGAGGAGGAAGCAGGCTCCCTGCTGAGCAGAGAGCCCAAAACGGGGCTCGATCCCAGGACCCTGGGATCATGACCTGAGCCGAAGGCAGAGGCTTTAACCCACTGAGCCTCCCAGGCGCCCCGCAAACATTATTTTATAAACTGTAGCATTAGACCAAAAGTGTGTCTACTCATCCATGGCTTTGGGAGAATTAGAGAGGAAAAGACAAGCCATCCACACCTGGAATTGACTTGACTCTTCTCTGTAAGGACGAAGATCTCTTGTAGTCAGCCAGAAACTTAAATAAGTCTTCGTCACTGAGACGATCCCCCTCCTGCAAAAAGAGAACTCAGGGTTAGTGCAGAGACATCACTGGCTCCTGGGGTGAGGGTCAGTGATTTCCAGGAAGACCTTGATCCTTAAGTTTCATTCTGACATGGTTTTCATAGGAACAACAACTATAGCCACTGCTGAAATAATTTAGTTCAACCTCTTGTCAAATATTCCTTCCCAGATACACGTATCAATGGAACAGAACAGAAAGCCCAGGAATAAACCCACAATTATATGGTCAATAAACCTTCAGCAAAGGAAGAATGAATGTCTAATGGGAAAAAGACAGTCTCTTCAACAAATGGTGTTGGGAAAATTGGAAGGCCACATGCAGAAGAATGAAACTGGACCATTCCCTTACACCACACACAAAAATAAACTCAAAATGGATTAAAGACCTAAATGTGAGACCTGAAACCATAAAAATCTTTGAAGAATGCACAGGCAGTAATTTCACTGACATCGGCTGTAGCAACATCTTTCTAGATATGCTCCTGAGGCAAGGGGAACAAAAACCAGCTATCCGGACCACGTCAAAATGAAAAGCTTCTACACAGTGAAGGGAACAATCAACAAAACTAAAAGACAGTCTATACTGAATGGGAGCTCTTTGCAAATGACATATCTGATAAAGGGTTAGTATCCAGGATAGAGAATTTATAAAACTCAACACCCAAAAAACAAACAGTCTAATTAAAAAATGGGCAGAAGACAGAAAGAGACGTTTCTCCAAAGAAGACAACCAGACGGCCGATGGACACGTGAAATGATGCTCGACATCACTCATCATCAGGGAAATGCAAATCAAATCCACAATGGGGTAACACCTCACACCGGTCGGAATGTCTAAAATCAAAAGCACAAGAAAAAAAAATGTTGGCAAGGATATGGAAAAAAAGGAACCCTCGTGCACTGTTGGTGGGAATGCAAACTGGTGCAGCCACTGCAAAAAAGACTATGATGCTTCCTCAAATAAGTTAAAAATAGAACTTCCCTATGATCCAGTATTTGAACTACTGGGTATTTACCTGAAGAATATAAAAACTAATTTAAAGGGATACGTGTACTCCTACACTTATAACAGCATAATTTACAGTATCTAAATTAGGGAAGCAGTTCAAGTATCTATCAAAAGATGAATGGATAAAGAATATGGGTATATACACACAGTGGAATATTACACAGCCATAAGAAAGAATGAAATCTTGACATTTGCAGCAACGTGGATGGAGCCAGAGAGTATCCTGCTGAGCAAAGTAAGTCAGTCAGAGAAAGACATAGACCCTATGATGTCACTTGTATGTGGAATTTAAGAAACAAGACAAATAAATACAAGGGGAAGAAAAGAGGCAAACCAAAGAACAGACTCTTGACTATAGAGAACAAACGATGGCTACCAGAGGGGAAGTGGGTGGGGGGGATGGGGGAAATGGTTGACGGGGATTAAGTAGTACATTTGTTGTGAGGAAAGCAAATAAATAAAATAAAGCAAAATAAAGTAAAACAAAAGAAAGCAAAATAAAATAAAATAAAAATAAAGACTGCTCCATGGATACTTGAAAAGAAGGAGCCCCCATTCTTTTCAGGATTGGGATTTCAGGGCATCAACTTGATATGCCTCATCAGTTATGTTATGTAATTCTTCTGTATCCTGACTTTCATTCCCTATGCTTCTTGGTTTGTTGGCAAAACAGGATAGTAATAGACCCCACCTCAAAAGACTACTTAGAGGAACACACCAGGGTACTTAACCAAGAGCATTCAGAAGAGTGCTTCTGGGTCGGAGTGTTTGATACATGCTACTACTCTACGGGATGATTTGTTCATCTCGTCTGTCACAGGCTAAGCCAGACAATTAAAACTTGCTTTCAGGGACGTTGCAGGGACAAGAAACAAGAAATGCAATTACATGAGATGACTGAATGAAAGATAAGTATAATAAATAAAGGTACCTTTTACAAGGAAAATACATTCCTTCTGTACCACTCCCAACTTACGGTCTCAACAAAAATCCTTCTACTACATCTAAGGAAGCCTGCTTGACCTATACAAATCTAGGCCAAACGTTTCTTCCCCTGTAACTTAAATCCACTAATGCTTGTTTTACCCTCTGAGACAATGGAGAATAAGATTACTTCCTTCTTCAAACATTTAAAGAAAGAGAAAGCATCTTTCCATATTTTTCCTATCCTCCTTTTCTTCAGATTTGTCTCGAACAAGAAACACTACTCTCCAGGCACCTATATGGGCCAGGTACTCTGCCAAGGATTCAAGGGCAAGAGCTCTAAAACAATAGCCCAGGAAGGTAGGTAGCTAGGTAGCTAAGGTAGATAAGTAAGTAGGTATGTCTTATTCCCAAGTACAGACAAGAAAAGTCAATTAAGTACTTTTGCTCCCTGTCCCCATAAGGACAAGAGAAAGGGCTAGATCCCAAACAGAAACTCTTCAGTCCCATGCTACTGCTATGGGCGTGCAGCACACCTCCCACCCCCAGCATCCCTTTTGCATTTGGGGTTGTTGAGAGACCCGTGAACTGCTTCGTGAAGACTGCTTGAGCTTTGGAAACTCTTCCAAGTCAGAGTCAAACCAGGTCTAAGTCAAATGTGTTTGTAGTAAAATAGACCTAATAAGAACAGCACCATCGTTTCCCTTTCGGAACGCACAGTGATGAGGGCCAAGTGCATGCACAGTGTTGTATAACTGATCTCTGGAACTCTTCCATCTCCCAAAACTGAAGCTCTGTATCTATTAAACAACAACTCCCCATTCCCCTCTTCCTCTTGCCTCTGGCACCCACCAGTCTACTTTCTGTCTCTATGAATGTGGTTACTCTCAGAAGTTCTCTGATTTGTAAATAACCTTGATTATCTATCGAACTAATAAAGAGAAAGATCTGCAATGGTCACCCTCTATGAGGAAATAAATGTGGCAGAAATGTGGAAAGCCTGCAGACGGAATAGGGGTGATAGGGACAACCGCTGGGCTGGGAAAGCCCAAGACCAAGGGGAAAGGGATGTTATTAAGATGCTCTTAATAGCCCAATAAATGAACTGAATTGATTACGAACTTGACTATGATTGTTCAAAGAGGAGGGTTTGCCTTAGTGGGAAGAAAACCTTCTGTCAATGAAATGAGCCAACACTCATTTAGCCCCTGCTACATCCCAGGCTCTCTGAGAAGAGCTTTACACACCTCAGGCCATCTAACACTCCCACCTGCCCCACGGAGCAAGCACCGTCGTTCCTGTTTTGCAGATCGTGACACTAAGGATTGATGAGGTTAACTAACCTGCTCCTTAATCATCACATATACTTCCCCTTTGGGCTCCAACACCCCTACCACTCAGGGGAGAAGTTCAGACCCAATGGAACGGGAAGAGATACCTGCTTGAAAAAGCTGTTGACGGTCATGGTGGTGGTCTTGTAGTTGGATCCGACCCCATTTTCCTCCAAGGAGAGGGCTCTTTCAGAAAGCCTTCTAGTCTGGGACAGAGTTCTCCGCTCACCCACGGAGCCTCTCCCTGTAAGGAAGACAATCGTCATTTGAAAACACGCCTTTCTGTGTGAATACACAGCAGTCATGACCTTTATCATATAAAAGACAGGTTTTAAAAAATGTATTATTGAAGCATAGTTGACACCAATGTTTTCTTCATTTCAGTGTACATGAAAGAGAAGTTTAAAGTCATGAAACGAGAACATGGCAAGTGGCCATGCTTGTTTTGGATGAAAATTTCCCTCCACTGGCCTCACCTTCCTCTGTCCCCCCCAGAGGAAGAGCCCCTCGTCTTCCTCTGACCAGACTGGAGAAGCCATGCACAGCCGTAGTCCCCTCCCACATGGAGATCAGAGTAGGCCACCCAGCAGGGCCCGGCACTGCTGCCAGAACTGGGTCGGCAGGGAAGCTTTATTGAGCTAACACTGTTTGCTTTTGTTTTATTTTTACATTTGCATCCCACTGGGAGAGGCCTGAGGTCGAATGCCCCTGAAGACATTTGGGACTGTGACCAAAGGTGCAGGGGTTAGCCTGTGTGCGTTCTGAATCTGAGCGTTCTTCTGCTCTCCCTGTGGACACCAGGCAGCAGAAAGGGGTTCCTTGGCTGACCTGTCCAACAGGGGTTAGAACCCTGAGTCACACCCACACCTGGGCTGGGACCCCGATACTCTGCGTAGTTATCTGTTATCCCCTTTTGGGATTGAGGTGGGCACCTTGTGGCTTCTATACGGCAAAATTAAGGGGTTCCACTGTGAACGGTCAAATTGCCTCGAACTCTAATGTCGCCAAGCCCACTCTGTGAATATTCTCTTATCCTTAATTCTTGCTGGGATGCTGAATGGGAAGTTTTTATTTTTGTATTTAGGATTTTATCTATTTATTTGAGAGAGAGAGAGAGAGAGAGAGAGAGAGAGAGAGAGAGAGAGCAGGCAGAGGGGCAGAGGGAGAGGGAGAAACAGACTCTCTGCTGAGCAAGGAGCCCGATGTGGGGCTCAATCCCAGGACCCTGGGAACATGACATGAGCGGAAGGGAGATGCTTGACTGACTGAGACACCCAGGTGCCCCTGAACAGAAACTTCTTGCTTCTACTGCCCGCTTAAACTTGCCATACTGCCCCAGGATTAAACACTGCATTTTCCGGTTGCTTCTTAAGAAGCAGCCTCTATAGTCAGGTTAATTTATCCATGACCTGGACATTACCCTATGGCTAAATTACCCAGTTTATGGTCCCCTCTAAAGTCTGTGTGTAATTCTTTTCAAATGAGGCTGCCTGGGTCTACATAGAAGTTGGCATGAAAAAAAAAAACCCACTTATTGTGGTGTGAAGGTCAGGATGCACTTGAATGAGGTTTGTTGTTGGTAAATCAGAAATAACCCCACAGTTCTGACTGGTAATTCACAGCAATAATTCCAGAGAAGCAGCAGCGATGATAAAATACCTTTCCCTCCGGTCCCCCATTAAGGGCGGCATTTGGGAAAAGGCAGGGCGTGGGAACACAAGAGGAAAGTGAACAGCCTCACATATTTGCTGAATACAAAGACACTCAGGACAAAAGACACTCCGCAACAGGCTGGGTGGGTCAGCTCGAGAACTCTGAACCCTCCTGGACACTTCCATACCCAAACTGTTCGGGAAGTTAGTGACTCAGACCCAGGGAGAGGTGATGAAAAGGAGAAATACACTAAATAAGTTGGAACAGTAACAGAAATGTCCTTTTGGCATCTACATTTTCATTACACTAGGGAAAAAAAAATTTTTTTTTTAAGAGACTGGAAATTTTGCTGAGAAACCTGAGTTTTGTTTTTTGAAGCCTGTAAGAGCCAACCATGGTGGCACTGTTTAAGCCACTAGAGATAGTTACTGTACTTTGTTATTTCAAAATTTTTACTTTGAAAGGGAGGCAGCTACTGAAAATTAACTTTTTATAGTGTCAAAGTGTCCAGAAAATTCCAACCAAAAGTCTTACCCTAAGAGTATATTTAAGTTCCACAAATGTTCATGGTAATTGTTTTGGGGATCACCAACCAATCAGGCATTCGTAAGTCAGTAAGGACATGTTTCATTCTATTTACCTTCTTTGTTCCTACTCTCCACACCTTACTGCACTCTGAGCCCCCGTTCCTAAGCCCCTGACCTCAGAGTCAGTGCACTGGGGACCCCTCCCCTTCCCACTGCAGTTGAAAAATCTTACCAACCATGGACTCCACATCGGTTACCTCCCTGTCCAGGGTGGAGACATTGAAGAAACTTGTTAAGCTTATGGGAGCCCAGGCAAAAGGCATCCGGTATTTCCCCAAACGCTGGCAGAAGGCTTCCGCTTGAAGTTTTAGTTTTTCAATCTTTTCTTTACTCTAGAGGAAAGTGGAAAGACACAAGCAGAAACAAACAATATGGCGCCAGCACCAAGTCAATGGTCTCTGCCATGGATATGACAGCCATTTTCAAAGTCCCTACCCTACTAATTAAAAAGAGTGAATGGGCAGGGGAATGATACGACTCAGGCTAGGATTCTCGCTGACAAGAGAATACAGATCAGAAATCGAAGAGTTCAAAGAAAGTCAACATTCAATTATTAAATATACCTTCAGCTTAAAAAAAAAAGTCCAAGTCTCATTATCCCAGCTAACCAACAAGTGCTTTTAGGGGCTAGCTCTAAGACTTGGATCTGCACAACAAAATTCTGGAATGAAACATTTTACAAATTAAATACCAAGCTGTCAAGAGAGCCTATTTTTCAAAAGTTGCCTTGGGAAAATCTAGAAAAATCAATAATGGTTAACCACGTCCTTATTAGGTTGGTAACATGTCCAAGGTGTTCTTTCTGAGTTCAAAAGAGAAGGTAGTTTTTAAAAAATAAATGCCTTGAGTTCAAGAAATCGTATTCGAAATTTATGAGTCTGGAGAAGGATGCTGATTAGCCAAGCCTTTTTCCAGAAAGGCCATGTTTTAAGAGTCACATTGGAAACCTTTGCAAAAGGATGCGGAGAAAAGATGTCCTTTTCACAGGCTCAGTACCTGTGCTGCCCCAGTGAATTTATCACGTACAGAAGTCTCAGCCTATTTCCAAATAACCACACCAAAAAAGATATTTGGAAATGGGCTGGGACTGTTGAGAAAGCCCAGCGGAGCTCTGACACCGTTTAGTTTTGTGAGGTCTCGGTGGCCTTCCCAACCTGGGTCAGGGACTTGGAACCAAGACAGCAGGATGTGGCTTTTGTCTTAGCCAAGTTCTTTTTAGACACTGGTGTATATGTCATTTGTTGAATTCAAAAATTTATTTCTTTAAAAAGTTATCAATGACCAGCTTTCCTTTCTTCTTTTTTAAGACACAATTTATCAGTGTCTCATATGGGGACATATTACGGACATATTATGGACTTAACTATTTTGTGGAATTTCCAAAAAATAGCTGCTTATTCTAAGATACCACCATTTAGAAACAGCCGAAGTGTCATACCTTTCCACCATCACCTTCTTTGATAACCATGTACGGTTCGGCACAGTCTCCAATCTCTCCCTGCTGAAGGACTTTTTCAATCTACCAACAAAAAAATATTAAAACAAAACTCGTGAATTACACCCATATAATGGCATCAATGCAACCATCAAAATGAGGTTTCGTCACAGTACTTGATGACAGGGGAAGATGTTAGTGCTGTCTATTTTTTATTAAAAAATTAGGGTGAAGAAAATTAGCATGAAGAGTACTACACAGTTTTGTAAAAAAAAGAAAAATCATAAAGGCTGAGCTAAAGGATGATAGTAGATACACAGCAAATGTTAACAATAGTTATCTTTGTGTGGTAAGATTATGTGCTATTTTTATCTTCTTCCTAATGCTTATGTGTACTTTCTATTTTTAAACCATAAACATGCATTATGCCTACAATAAAAATGCAATAAAAGTTATTTTATAAAACAGAACCCACAAGACATATGTAAGAAGTGAAAAGCTCATTTTCTTTATTATTACTTACAATGTAAAAAAGAGATATGGCCTCTGTAAAAGTCAGGTTGGGGACCAAAACCTTCCACAAAATGAATAAATGAACAGAATAAATTATCTGTAATTGTCTCGCTTGTATTTCCTATTAGGGCTGCTTCTCTGGATTTAACAGACATGGAAAGAAACTGAAAGGCATGGAATAGGGCAGCTTTTCACTTGGCTAACTGGCTGGAAATATGAATGAATGTCAGCCTGTCGAGTACCTTCTTCCATTTGGGTTCAGGTGAAGGATCTGACCGGCCAGAAATGTGACCACCATGTTTGGGAGAAAGAAAAGGAGAGATCTGAAATTTGCCAACCCTCTGTTCCAAGGAAATGTAGCTTTACTTGGAGGTTGAAGAGAAAAACAAGTGGCGTTAGTCCCATTAGCCTTTGTTGAGATTAGACATCAGTAAGTCATTTAATATCTTGGAATCTCTAGGTTGCTCTCTCGGGATCTTGGGGTAATCATTGCGATCCTGGAAGTAAAACACTGTTTTACTAACAGTGTTTGCTAACTACAAAATGTTCCAAGCCTGGAACTCTGCGTGGATATGAAATAAAAAACCTAAATTAATATTATTATTATTATTTACAATTTTGGGGTAAACAGTCAATAAAATTAAATATTTGGCTTAAGCTAAATAAAATACCCAATGTTCATTGTTAACCTCTAACCAGTCATTCTGGTGTGCAGAGAAAGCCTCTGGTTTTCTTACATCAGCAAAGAGTACAGCCGAGAATGCAAAGTCTTCTACTTGGAATTGTCCCACATATTTTGAGTTGTACCACGGTGATACAAAGGGAGAGTGAAATTTGGAAACCACAGGCCACACCTTAAATTTTCAAAGCCTGGACTTGGGAACATATCTCTACAGGTGTCTAGAAGAACACGAACAGTATTAGGGAACTCTCTGCAAGATTTCCTCCACAGTAGCCTCCCAGAACAGGGCCACTGAGGGTGGGAGGAACAGTTGGTCAGGAATAAAGCCTGTAATGGGCCCGGCTTTCTCCTGCAATCGCAACTGCCCACTGAGGCCGGTATTATAACCTCCACTTTACACATAAGGAAACGAAGTCTCGGCAAGATTAGATAATCACCTGACATCCTATAGCTACAAAGTTTCAAAGCCAGGATTCAAAACCAAGAGTGTATGACTCCCAAACCCAGAGTTGTGCTAGCTTTGGATACAGGATTTGCTTGGAAAGGAAAAGGGGCCAGTTGAACATGAAACAAAGTGAACAAAGTGACTCTCTCGGAGAACATGTGGCCCCGTTCTGACCTCTCTTCCACACCAAACATGCTCTGGGAATAAGGCAATGAGGAGAGCTTCTGAATGTAGAATGTGCAAGCCAGCCTGTGTTCAATTACCTTGACTACCAGGTAGATGTCAGAGGATGGGTAGGTGACCGAGAAGACCGCTGATCTTGCCTGACTTGAGGGAGCTACGGAGGGTGTGTAAGCACGCAGGAAGCCTTTGAACTGGTCAGAGTTCAGGTCACAGTGAAAATTTTCTGAGATCTGTAAACAAGGAGCAAGGCAAAAAAGAAGTCACCCCGTTGTTCTCCTGGTCTACCTGTGTTTAAAGGGTAAGGAATCCATGAAGAAATGTTGCCAAAGGAATAAGGGTCTTTATGACCAGGGGTGGTGGAAAAATCTGATACGCATTTTGTCGCAATTTCTAGATATCTTGGAGCTGTTTGAAAGATGTTCCTCAAAACATTTGCATTTTTATTATCCCATCAGTATTTCCTGAATACTAATGATGTGTTGGGCACTGTGGCAAAGAAACACAAGAAATTGTCTCTGCCCTCCCCAGTCAGTTTACAGTCAAGAATGAGAAAAAAGGCGGGGCGCCTGGGTGGCTCAGTGGGTTAAGCCTCTGCCTTCGGCTCAGGTGTTGATCTCAGGGTCCTGGGATCAAGCCCCGCATCGGGCTCTCTGCTCAGCGGGAAGCCTGCTTCCTCCTCTCTCTCTGCCTGCCTCTCTGCCTACTTGTGATCTCTGTCTCTCTGTCAAATAAATAAACAAAATCTTAAAAAAAAAAAAAAAGAATGAGGAAAAAGGTAATTGTGCCACTAACTAGTAGGAGCTAGAGATAAGGGACCGCACTCATACAGAAGAGCACAGGGGAAGCTCCAGAGGGTGGGAGGTCACATCCGGTGGGGGGGACAGCGGTCAGGAGGCATGTGACACGGAGGGTCCCTGGATAGGGACAGATGGGCAGAGCTGGAAGATGACGGTTCACTGGGGAGAGAGCCCGGCACAGAGAAACCTAAGAAAGGTCTCAGAGCGTGCAGAGCCAGGAGCTAGGGTCGCTCACAGCGAGGACACTAGCTTGACTCTCACCGGCTAACCCGGGAAGGGAGCCAGGCATGGAAGTTCAAGAGTGTTTCTCATGTCGCAGGTGGCAAGGCCCCATTCGAGATTCTGAGCAAGAGCAGGACAGGCCACGTGCTGCTGGGCTCACCAGTGCCATGTCAGTTAAGAGCCGCTGGGTAGTCGGGTCTCCCTTTCATCGCTAAGAGTCGTAGCTGAGAACTGGCTGCTCAGCGGAAACTACATTTACCAGCATCCTTTGCAGGTGGAGTGAACATGTGACTAGGTTCTTTCCAATGAGCTGTGAGCACAGGGGCTGTGTCACCCAGCTGGCAACGACAGGTAGTGGGGTGAGTGTTGTTGAATGTATAGAACTGTCAAATCCCTGCGTCGTATACTCAAAACTAGTATAAGAGTGTATGCCCCCCTGCACTTCAACAAACCAACAGATGAAACACTTCCAGCCCTCCCCCACCCATCTTTTCCTTTTTGCAGGGAGTACAGTGGCAGGGACAAGAGTGGCTTAGGGAGGGTGCATACCGAAGATGGTGGAGCTCTGCCAGCAGGGGTTCTAGAACGACAGGGCAGCAGACCTCTGCTGAGCTAGCACCCCACCCCACCCCACCCCAAGCCACCCTCGATTGCTAAGAAACCAAGACAGAAACTTCTTTTTTAAACCAGAAGTTCTCCAAATGTGGTCCCCTGCCCAGCAACTTCGGCAACTCCAGGGAAGCTGTTAGAAATGCAGATTCTCAGCCCCACCCCCCGCCCTGGACCTCTGGAGTCCAACGCTCTGAGGGGAGCCCAGCATCTGGGACGTCAAAGTCCTCTAGGGGATCTCTGACACCTGCTCAGGTGGGACAAGTACTACCTTACACTTTGGAATTTAGGAGTTAGCAGTTTTAGTAGTAAACCTACCCTAGCTTATGTAAATCTCAGCTGTTACGAACATTTATCCAAGAGATACACACTTCCTTAAATACTAGAGGTTACAGGTCAAAGGGGCAACAGTGTCCTTTGTGGCTGTGTTGTTCTTGTCCTCCTCCGGGGTTCACAAAGTGACTAAACAGTAAAACTCCCTTGGAGAAGAGGCTGAGGTACTCAAAATCTCTTTCATTAAAAGGACATCGCATTCAGTGAGGTCTTCACCTCATGGTCCTCACCATCCATGACGAGATTATCTCACAGTGCAAAAACTCCCAAACAGAGGTGACATTACATATATATCCGAACTTGTCAAAAATGTATTTAAATTGCCTTGTTTATGTGTCATCCCGTATGTTGCTATTTCTTTGGTCTCTCGATCCTAAACAGGCCACTACCACCAGCAGGCTTTCCCTTCAAGATTCTTTGAAGAACATAAATGACTAACATTGCCAGATCAATCCTGCAAAAACTGCCAGGGCAGTAGGACCAGATGTGTCAAAGGTCATCTACTTTCAAATCTGATGTGTTTTTGCTGCAGAGGAGTAAGATCTGGAAAACATGAACCCCCCAAATCATGAGCAATAAGTGTGCCCCCCAGGATGGGGTGTTCTTTGCTTCCTTACTTTTTTCCTTTCTTTAACATCATAGAGGGCAACGCTGGCAAACAGAGGTTCAATTTCAATCTCAAACCTGTCAGAGAAAGAAAAAAATAGCATTTTAACTTAGAAGATTTTGAATTTGCTGAAAGTGCTGAGCTCTATAAACTGGTTAAAAATGTATGCCATTCCCCCAAAATATTTGGGTAACTCCACACAGATGAGACTCATACTGGGATATTAGTGGAGAAAGATGGGAGGTTGGTGGAAAATGCCCAGTCATTGGAGACTGGGCTGGATGGCACCTTCTCCTAAAAAGTACTTGTTGGGGGCAATGCAAGGGACGGAGGGCAGAATGGCGCCACAGTGGGATCCAATATGGCCCTACTTACCATTGTAGGTGCTGTGTTTTCTAATGGTAAAGCCTCTGTCTTAGTCAAAGGTTTTATTCCTAGTTTACCCTTTACTACTAGGATAAGAATCTCTATTATTCAATTCTAAGGGACAAGGCATTTCAGAGAGTTAAATAAAGTTCTGCTGCTTTTGCATAAATTTATAGTGGGACCATTCGTGTGGGCGAATGTCAGGTCTTTCCTAATTTCTCTGCCTGGGGAGCTGCTGAGTTGCTGGGGCAAGGAGCAGAGCAGTGCTGATAAACACTGAGCTGTAGGGACCCAGTGAGAGCTAGAAACATGTCAGCCCTAACTGCCCATTCCCCTTGAAATGGTGGGTTTGAGGAGACTGCATCCCCAGAGCATAATCCTTACATGTGTTGCAGAAGACACATGAAGCACAGATGAACACGTTCCAAGCTTCTCAGGCTAACAACCCGTGATTTAGGATCCTGCTAGCTGAGCGCACCAGGAACCAGGCCCTGGACCACCACTATGTCAGAAGCCATGGAAATTAGGCCAAATTTTGTTTCAAGGCATGTGTGAGAGGATGACCTTATTGCTGGGTAACCTTGTCTAAAAAGAAGACTTTTTTTTTTTTTTAAAGATTTATTTATTTATTTGAGAGAGAGAATGAGTGGGAGAGGCAGAGGGAGAGAGAAACTCAAGCAGACTCCATGCTGAGCCCAGAGCCCATTACGGGGCTCGATCTCATGACTCCGAAATTATGAACTGAGCCCAAACCAAGAATTGGATGCTCAACCAACTGTGCCATCCAGGCATCCCTAAAAAGAGCCCAGCCTTTTCTGATCACAGAACCTGAGGTTTTTCTTCCTACAGGTGTATCTCCAAGGGTAGTCCCCAGAAACTTAAATTTTGAGGCAAATGAGGAGTTTATCAAAATGTAGGTTTCTTTGTCCCCCTTGAGGTCCAGTGAACCAAAATCTCTTAGAGGGAAGGATGGTGAAAGGTCTCCCAAAGTCTGCATTTAAAACACGCTCGGGGGTTGGGGGGGCACCTGGGCAGCTCAGGTCATGATCTCCAGGTCCTGGGGAGCCTGCATCAGGCTTCTTGCTCAGCCAGAAGTCTGCTTCTCTCTCTCCCTCCCTCCCTCCGTTCTCCCTGCTTATTTTCTCTCTCAAATAAATAAATTTTAAATCAATCAATCAGTCAATCTATCTGAGTAAACTTAATGATGCACTCAGTTTCACCAGCAAGGAGACTCCTTGAACTGAGGTTACTGCACATAAGATAGCATTAAATCTTTTATTAAAGATTTCTGCACATTGAATGCAAAAGAGAAAAATACTTTGTTGCCATCCTCTTTTTTTTCCAGGTGCTACAAACATCTGCAGATTCCACATCAGCCTGATTCTTTCTATATGCTTGAGGCTTTACATGTTTCTCGAAAGCAAAACAGTGACAGTTAGAGATCTCAACAGATTCTGAAGAATTCCCAAGCTGATAAAATCTGTAGTGGTCAAAATAGAATACTGCATGTCTGTGTCAATGGGGAAATGGGGGTCTTTAACACTACCATGACATTTTTACTATTCATAATTTTGACACTGTAGGTTTACTTATAAGAACTTGCTTTTTTTTTTTTTTTTTTAAATCCGGTTTACTTGGAGTAGTTATAACTGGGACAGTCTCTTTGGTCCATTGCTCCTCTTGCAGATGTATGTTGATACGGACACTATTTAAGACACTTGAGTGGGCCAAGTGCACTGGGAAAACACCTCAAGTCTACCTGATTCCTGCTTTGACAATGGGGAAAAACATTGCCAGAAAACTGACAATTATCATTAAGAGAAATCCAAATGGCTCTATTTGTTGTTGTTTTTTTGTTTTGTTTTCATAATACGTGTCTGTCTTAGTGGCCATGTTTTCCCACCTGTGAGAACTGCTGCTCTTTATTTATTGGAAGGATCTGGAAGGCTTGGTGGCAAAGTGACATCAGGAGGGAGAATTCCTCCAATCCTGAAGAGCATAGTTACTGCACCTACCAGGGGCCTGATGTGCATCCTGTGGGGGTGGGTGAGTGCCTCGGACAATAGGGGGACTTCCTGAGCAACGTAGAGGAGACCAGTGGTCACTTCCACTCAGTCCCCCTGCTCAAGGACCAGCAGACTCCCACTTCCGGGTTGGCCTGCAAGGGCTAGAGGCTGCCTTTTATAGCCCAGACTTGCCAGAGAGCTGTTTTATGAGCTGCTCATCTCCCTGTATAAGACAAAAGGCCCTCACTCCCCTCCCCCTGCTGGTAGAGCTGGCTGGGGGGAGGGGTTACCACATCAAGGGAGCCCCCACAACTGGGCGAGCAGCTCTGCCTGTTTGTGTTCTCAGGAGAGGATCTGGGGAAACTGTTCATTAGAATCACAGAAGTTTAGGGTAGATAGGAACTTCAAGACTGCCTGGCGGAACAACGTCATTTATCCCTAAGAGCTAAAACACCCAGAGAAGCTCCCAGGGTTGAAATACAGCCTTGAATCCAGGATCCAGGTGCCCTAATTGCAAACCAGATGCTGTTTGAGGGGTCCATGAAGTGACTTCAGCAGATGAATGACCCTCCTAATGGGGTATGAAAATATAATATGCTTATGTACTGTTGCCTAGATAGAGCATTTTACAACTGAATATTTTTGAGAGTCTGTGATTTGAAGTCTGTGATTTGAACTTGGAAGAATTCTCCAAAGTAGACGTCTGCAAGAGAGGTATGCAAACACTTCCAACTAGATATGCAACAATCTGTTTGTGTGCTGGATTTATTGTGATTTTTTAGTTCATACATTTCAATTTCTCATTTATGTGTATTCAATAATGTATGTAATATTTTGATCTGCACGTATCAAATTAATACACGTCGACAGAGGACAGCAGACTTTCTCCTACTCTAAAAGTAAACCATCAAAAAAAAAAAAAATTAGAGGTAATTGCTGTAAAGTAGATGTGGCAAAGAGTTGGCCCACCAGGTGAATCCAGATGGCAGACATGCAGTCGTAGGATATTTAAAAAGGAAATGAGAAGGTAGAAATGAGAAGGTATGTAAGAAGTCAGGAAATCATGCAGAAAAATCTGAATTTCCTGCTTCTTTTGAAAAAGCAAAAACAAAAACAGAACAGACAGCTGGCCACAATGGGCCTGTGTCCTTAGATGGTAAGAACTGGCCCTTGCTAGCAGTGGGGACTCCCTTAAAATGGCTTGCTGGAGTCCACACTGCTCTCTGGTCCTCTGGGGTCCCCGGCATGGAGACTGGGTTTTAGTAGCATTTAACGCTGTTTCAATAGTCAACAAACAAGTCTCTGTGGGGGGAGAAAAAAAAACTCTGATTTGTAGCATTTTCTCATTTCTATGTTGCAAATATCCTACCATGGCCAATTTCAAGTGATGGACTGACGTGAAGTCACTAGACACAGAGCTGGGAAGAGAAACGCACTGCCGGCACTCATGAATTAGTCAGAGTGGACTCAAGTACACCATTTACTCCTTTTCAGGTTTTTTTTTTTCTTTCCCTGCCCAGCTTTCCCTGTTCCTTCTGTTTCTCTCAGTTCCCTTCCATGACTCCCTTCAGGGTGTGCCTTCCCTGTGACACAGGAGGGGACCATTCAAGGCTTGGGAGAATTAGAATCTGGGTCTAGCTGACTCCAAACGCTGCTCCTCCCATCATGTCACAGCCACACACGGTTACAAGGGCGCGGGACGGCCCTCCCCATTCGAGCTCCGTCCCTACAGACGCAGCTTATATGTAAAAGGCAAGATCAGCTCCGTGCAGTGGTTAGTATTTTTGCTGAGACTTACTTCAGGGTCAGCACCTTGACCAGTATTCTGTTGCCCAGATGTTCCTTTGGACATTCTGGCACCGGACGTATTTCCACAGCATCCTCCTATTATGAATCACATGGCAAAGAAATCATAAGTGAATTTCCATGAGGGGTTCAGGCCAGAGTGAGTCCAGGGAAGGGAAGCGTTGCTGCCCAGCGCTCAACCTGCATTGGCCTTATTTCTAACAGACAGATAACACTGCCTTTTGTAAGAGGGTTTGTTATTCAATCCTGAGTTTCGAAGTCAACGCTGACTGCAAACAATTTCTCCTTTAGGAAGGCAAGGCATTTGAGACAAAGAGACAGAGGGAGGAAGGAAGGAAATGGGAACACGAATAGGACTGAGTAACATCCACCAGATGGCATCGCAAAATATTACACCTATTGTTGGTATGGTTGGCTTCTCTCTCTCTCTCTTTTTTTTTTTTTCCTTTCTTTCTTACTTTTTTTTTTTTTTTTTGGCTGCTCTAAGTCCCTGTTCAGAACTTGTCTCCTGCCAGGTTTTTCTACTAAATAGTGAGTTTCAGACTTGAACCCTGAGTCAGAACAGCTCACAGCAGGCTGTATGTAAACCACCAATACTCATAATAGAATGTCTTTCTCAGTTGACCATTTTCTTAAACAGATTTGAGGCTAAACATATAGGTTCTACACATGCATATCCAGGTAGAGCTTGCTGAAGTTCTAAGTACAGGAAACTTAGTAATGACACATAAGTAACGACTTAGTAATGGCAAATGCACCTTTCTTTTTTTTTCCACTAACCACATCTGGGACTCTGTTTTACTGTACTGGGACTCAAGACTTAAAGAGAAACACCACATCCCTAAGGAAACTTTTCACATTCAAACCTGAACTATCACAGGATCTTAATTATTTTCATGCATGCAAAGGTAACAATGCCAAGTCCTGTAAACTTGAATTCCTGCCCTTGTCATAGAGTATCCCAACACTGGTGGTCTGCAGCTCACAAGGCTCCAAAGAATAGAGTCGGGTCTAATTATATTTTCCTGGGCTATAAAGCATTGGAGCTCCTCCCAGATACCCGACAGCAATGGTAACATTTTTAGAAATAGCAACAGAATTGCCTTCCCGATAACTCTACACCAGGTTTGGTGACACAAAGTGGTTAAGTCACACCTACTCTAACCTCTATTCTCCAAGGCCCAATCCTGCTGGCCATCCTGTCCGGTGGAAGGGCTGGGCTTGTTTCCAAGGAGGCACTGCCCGATGCCCACACGGAGCTTGGTTCCTTCCGAACAAGCTCAGATCACTTGCAGGGTGATCAGAGCAGACACATCGAAAACGAGAAGCCCCCCCGCCATTGGAGAAGAAACTGAACATACATTCATGGGTGTCTAAGGCTACCTCTCTCTCTGGTCTGGATTTGAATCTTGGGGATCCTTTGTTAAAAGCTCTTCATTGGGAAATGTAATCACACATATAATTGGAGAGAAAAATGTAATGAACCACCTTTACCCATCATGTAAGTTTCAACGCGTTCAAGTCGTGGGCAACCTGGTTTCACCTCTACTCCCACTTACTACTTCTCCCCACTCAGTAATGGATTACTTGGCAGCCAAGCCCCAGATATCATATAACTTCACCTGTAAATCTCTAAAAGATAGACTTCTCAAAAGGCACAGCTGTAATATCATGATGATTCTTAAAAAATTAACAGTGATTTCTTATTGTTACTAAACAGTTCCAAATTTCCCCAACTATCTCCATTTTTTTTTTTTTTGCAGTTTGTTTGTTAAATCATGATCCAAGCAAGGTCTACATATTGATGCATTTCCTAAGTCTCTTCTAATCTATATGTGTTTTTTGAGCCTTTATAGTTATCTGAAGTTGGAACTAGTTTCCAGAGAAGGAGAAGAACAAATATGAACTTTTAAGTGGATGTCTGTAGTTCCATTTTCCTGAGTGTGTGTGTGTGTGTGTGTGTGTGTGTGTGTGTACATATATATATATATAGAGAGAGAGAGAGAGAGGCAGAGACAGAAAGGGAGGGAGAGAGATAGTGAGAGAGAAAGACAACGACAGTAGGAGAGATGTCCTTCTATCAGTTGATGCAGGAGATCCTGAGGCCAACACTCCATCTGCCCACCTGTGATGGCATTATGTGAATGGATAAATCCCATCCCCCACCACCATTTTTTTTCATAATTGATTTTTAGTTGGGTTCTGTTATTTGCAGCCTAAGGAGACTGAATGCAAACTCTTCTGTGATCTGGAGGACAGGGGCATCTTTGTAGGGACCAATACACAGGATGCCTTTCACAGAACCGAGAGTGAATCAGGGAAAGAAGTCACCTCACAGAGGCTTGGTGGTTATGGTTATGTTCTACTTTTACCTCTCCTGTAGGCTCAGTCATAATTTGGATATAATAGTTCACCTCTCTTCTCATTCTCCTCGCCAGGAAATAAAGTCATGGTAATATTAAATAGTTTCATTAATGTGTTTCCAAAAAAAAAAAAAAATCAGTGGGGGTGATCACTTCAGGGTAGCCTGAAATTTTCCTTTCTTCCACAGGACCACCTTTGGAGGAAGTTCAAATCACAAAGACAAATGCAATTTCTGTGTGTATGAGCTTCAGAATATGAAAGGCTGGTAGAGGGGCCCTCCAGCATTTTAGACATAGCAATTTACAAATAATTGGTACAATAATTACAAAGCATTCCTCTCCACTCAATAAAGCATACCTATTTGGACCTCTTCTAGACTATAACTTTTAGTCCTAATCAAGTTTCTGCATTGTTCTGGAGACCGTAAAACAAAGTTTCTTCCTCAGAGTCCGTGATTCTTTTTGTAATCAGTGCAAGACTGGACACCCTCTCATTTAGTCCTCCGATGGGGACTTCAGTGAGCTGACATCCCACTGGACATGTCCTTCTCACCCCTTAATTGTTTTCTCTCTCCTGGCATCCACATGGGGACAGTTTCTTACCTACGGGCACCTCCACCATGGAACTGGGAGGAAAAGGAATGTAAGTGGAAATCAAACCTATCAGGTTACTACTTCTTGACAAAGCTGGTAAAAAAAAAAAATCAATTTTCTATGGAAACTAAAAAGGTATGATATACAATGTGGTTGCTTATATCATCTTTGGATTTCAATTAGGTGGGCTCACACACAAGGCAGTCCCAGTAGATACATAAACAGGCAACTATAAAGGTTGGGGTTAAGGGGCTGGGATGCCCATTCTGTATTTTAATTTGCCTGTTGAATCTTGAACAAGTTACTTAACCTTCCTGACTCTTACTCTGCAATCTGAAGAATGGTGGTGATAACACTGCCCAAATTATTCATGTTTATTTTTAACCTGCCTCATTCAGAAAAGGATTTGAGGCCACTGCAAATGAAATAAGTAGGTCAGAAAACCAAGGTGGCTGGAATATAAGGAGAAGGAAGGCAGGCAGGCAGGCAGGAAGGAAGGAGAAGTAAATTCCAATAAGTAAGCCACTAGATTTAGTAGCTGCAAACAGAAATTTGACCTGAAGTAAAGACTTGAGGAGAAGATGTGCACAGTCGTCTGTGTTCTGCTTCCCCAGTGGATGCAACTTCTCTGTCCGTAGGCTTGAGAGACAATTTCCCTCTGCATTCTCAATGAAGCAGGTGCTGGATGAGGAGGAGGTCTGTGTCCTCGATAATATTTGCACAGTGGACATCACGTCCCATCTCGTGACTGCTGCCTCCCTTACTAGGCTTTTTTTTGACCAACAGTAAGCTCATTCCAGGGCAAGTCAGCAAACACAACGCCCAGGGGTGGGGGCTTTGCAAGGTTTAAGAAGCCTGCTCCCTAATGGTCTCCTGTTGGATCCGAAAATTAAATTTCTAACATTTAGAGGCAGGTATGATGGTCTATCCCTTGGGCAAAAATGCCCCCAAATTGTGGATCCTGCAACTGAGCTTTCAATAAAATTCGGACAGCAGAGCTGCTGCTGTCACCAGTTTTGGTAAGAACCAGAAGTACAGACATTCTGACAGACAGAGGAAAGGCACAGAGCCTTCTATTAAGTATGAGGATACTAAACAGGCTTGAGTAACGGTCATTCCTTATGCCAGCCATCTGAAGTACCCCAGAGAATGACCACAAGGCAAAGCCTAAGTGATTGCACTGTCCTCGGTCAGCTCCAACATGGAAAAAAGTGGGCAATAAGGATCCTGAAGTTCATGCGTTAAGAGCACGGGTATGGGGGCACCTGGGTGGCTCAGTGGGTTAAGCCTCTGTCTTCGGCTCAGGTCATGATCCCAGGGTCCTGGGATTGAGCCCCGCATAGGGCTCTCTGCTTGGCGGGGAGCCTGCTTCCCCCCTCTCTCTGCCTGCCTCTCTGCCTACTTGTGATCTCTGTCAAATAAACAGATAAAATCTTAAAAAAAAAAAAAAAAAGAACACAGGTATGTTCATTTTAGGCTGGAATGTTTTCAAAGCAATTCCCTTCGGGTTGTTCATAGAGATTATTTTTTACAAAGATCTTAACACTTGAGAATATCAAAGTTCAAGTAACACACGTCTTGCTGGGTTAACCCCAAAACAGACCCCCAAATAACTAAATGGTTTGACTCACTGAGTGAGGTCACTACCTGCAGACCCTTGAAATGTTGGGAGGATGAAAGGAGACAAAAGTCAGTGAAAGTGTTTTGTAGAGAGCAATGAAAATCCTGGTTGTTATAACTGGAATCTCTTGGCAGGACTGATTAGTAACTGAAGGCTATCCCACAGGCCTGTCCTAGGGAAAAGAACGGCCCAGAAATCATACAATGAAGCATCTGGACAGGGCTATCCGGTCATGACCAGATAATAGTCTCCTGGAGACTCTGCTTCCTCCCTGAAACTCTCCAGCACGGGGAGGGTCACACCCACCTCGTCCACCGACGGGTACAGGGCAAAGAGCTCGGCCTGCCGGTTGGTCCTCCGGGCCTCTTCATTCTGCTTCTCGAAGTCCTCGGCGCTCACCTGCTGCAGGAGGTTCTCCAGCCGCGGGTCAGGCGGCAGGCTGCGGAGGTCGAAGCCACAGGCGGTGAGGGGCCCTTTGCCAGTCACATCGCACAGCACGTTTAAGCGGCGGGGACGTGCCTGCGGGAAGAGACCCATCTTGTGAGAGGGAGACGGTGGGTCCAAAATGAGAACGCGAGAACCCGGCAGGTCTCACCCCTGCACCCACGTAGGACTGCAGGATCAGGCCTCAAGCGGCTTCTGAGCAAACCAGGGGTTCTGAGAAAAATCACAGCTTTGCTTCCTGGCCTGAATATCCTAAAAGTAAATGTCTCCTTCCTACCTGCAAGCAGGTAATTACTCCTCGGATGTGGATAAACCGGTCCTTGAGGAGAGGCCTGAGAAACAGCACTGTGTTCCTATCCGTTTGGGGCATGCTGTCTTCCGGAGGTGGGGAGTCGAATCTCTGGGGCACGTCGCTCCTGTCCCACACTCAGGCAGGACACAACTGGAAGAGGCTGAACAGAGAGGAGCCTGGACTGGTGTGGGCAGGGACCTCATCCTAATCTCAACTTCAGAAGCTGGTTGTCGAAACTAGAAAATAAGATGACCCAAGAGGAGCCTTCCCAATGAAACCTTCCAGAAATTCTCAGACTGAATATTATGCTTCTGAAGACAGGGATGTGGGGCTGGGAATATTCTTCTGCAGGACTTTCATAGCAGTTGTAGGAAAAAGCACCAGAACAAAAAGCAGAAAAGCCCTTTGCTATTCAAAGGGCATCCCTCTTTTAGCTGCAGTGTGTTTGAAAAAAAGAGTCTGAAAGCTTTCACAAAGCGGATGCTTTATTCCATTAGGAATGTTCCGGTAATGGGGAATGGCAAACCCAAGCAAAGACTTGGCAAAGACTATATAACCACAATCAGTGATATATCATAAGAATATAGATGAACTGTTATAAATAACTATAAAACTAATGGTAAAATGTTTTCAAGTTCTACTAAACGGTTGTGTCACTACACAATTTCTCTATAAAACATCCTTCCTGTGACATCCATCTACCTTATAAAAGTGTTACTCTGCTAGATCATAAATTTTACCTAACTGAATGTGCTAGCAGTAATCAATATTTGTACTTTAATTACTGATACTTTTTTTTTGGCTTAGAATTTATGAGGGCCTTGGGAAAAGGAATTGAATTTACCAAGCTTCTTTGAAAGGATGTCAATATAGATCATCTCCAGAATTCATACCAAGGATATGATGGACAAGTGAGCAAGGATTGTGAGGACAAGAGCATCTCTGGAACATCGTAGTAACAAAATAATAGAAACTGTCTAAATATCTCCCAAAAGAAGCAGCATTCAAAGATTTGGGAACTTTCATCTAATGGGATGTTACGCAGCCACCTGCAGAAAACCCAAGTAAACATGTTTCCCTGGACGAGAAAGGTGATCACAGCACACTGTCTTGTTAATATGAAAAGGGAAGGTATTCAGTATTATCCATAATATCCTCTAATTTTTATGGAATATGTGTGTACCACGGAGTTGCACCATACACGTATTGAACTTCCATACATTCAGGAACTTGGCCTCCCCGTTCCACTCAGAAGGTGCCAAGAATGGGAGCGACATGGAAGGTGTTGCCGGTTGTCTCACTGTCTGAGCATCTCTGCACAATGAGTATTAGTCTAACACTTAAACACAAACCATGTTTGTGTTACTTGGCTCTACAACCTAGCTGATGACTTAATGGAGTGCTGTTAGCACGCCAAATGAGGGTGCTTCATGGGGTGATGGTCATTTACCCACTGTCTCTCTGTTCCAAAGTTTATACTCAGTTCTGTGATGCTGGGCCTGGCCCTCAGCAAGCCACATTTCTGCTTTGCCACCACTCCTTTTGGGTTCTGCCAATAGGGGGCGCTAGAGGGAGCCTGGATGGCCGGAAGAGGGAGAAGGGACTTGCAGCTCCTGGAACCTTGGTCGTGGCAGTGGGCTCTGGCCTCCAGCGAGTTTGGACGCTTCCAGAACCATCCTCATCTTACCTCCTTGGAGGTATGAGCACCAGCCAGTCAGACCCTTCTAAGAGGTCCAAGTCCAGACTCCCAGACCCGTTGGGTATTTCCTTTGAGATTCCCAAGACACCGCCTCTAGCTAGTCCGGCCCTCCCCTCAGAGACTGGAATCCTCTAAGGATCTTTGGAGCTTCTAGGTTCTGATAACTCCAAACTCTTCCCACCAGACCCGTGGTTCCCGAGTGTGGTCTTGGGACCAGTAGCCTCAGCATCTCCTGGGAAACACTAATTAGAAGTGCATATTATCAAGCACCACCCCGACCTACTGAATGAGAAATTCTGGGGTGGGGCATGGCCCTGTGGGTTCAAGCAAGCCCTCCGGGGGATTGCAATAAAGATCCAGATTTAGAGCCTCTGCTCAGGTCCCAGCCGCAGGATGGCCTGCTGTTTCCAGCTCTTATTTCTGTACGACCTGAATTCTCCCATTTAGTTCTCTCAGTCTTCCCACATTGGTTAGCCAATTCCCTCTATTATATTTCCTTTGTTGAGATACCTGGTGTGGCTTCTGTCTGACGAAGACAAGGAAAAATTCAGTTGCTCATGATATAAAATAAAAACTGGGGGCACCTGGGTGGCTCAGTGGGTTAAGCCTCTGCCTTCGGCTCAGGTCATGGTCTTAGGGTCCTGGGATCGAGTCCCGCATCGGGCTCTCTGCTCAGCGGAGAGCCTGCTTCCCTTCCTCTCTCTCTCTGCCTGCCTCTCTGCCTACTTGTGATCTCTGTCAAATAACTAAATAAAATCTTTAAAAAAAATTTAAAAAAAAAACTGAATTTAGTCAAAATTCCCAATGAAAAATCCCTTAAAAATCTCCTACAGAGTTCAGATGTCCCATGTTTCAGGAAGCCCACCATATTCAGCCTTGGAACTGATGGCTGATTCCTCTGCAGGGCTCAGATTAAGTAGTCAGCTGGGCGGTAAAGATCACATTGTTGGAAAAACAGGTATTAAAACTCTCTAGTCATTAACCATTCAGCGTGGTAAGATGCTTATAATGGGAGAGCCTGAGAGCTTAAAACTCCATAGGTGTTTTAAATTTCAGAAGATGCTCTATAAAACTTGAACAAATTTCTTCCCCTTTGTTTTATTTTTCCTATTTATAAAATGGACAAGTTGGAATAGAGCCCTGGCTTTCTTTAAAAAAATTTTTTAATTGTGGTAAAATATACAGAATGTAAAATTTACCATCTTCATCCTTTTTTAGAGTACAGCTCAGGAGGGTGAAGTGCATTCACACTGTTGTGCAAACCACCATCCACAATTCTTTTCGTTGGTACCCATCTGTACTACAGTCTGTACCCATTACAAGATAATCTCCATTCCTCCCCCTCCTGACAGTCCCTGACAACCACCAGTCTATGTTCTGTCTCTAGGAATCTGACAACTCTAGGGACCTCACATAAGTGGAACTATATAATTTGTGTTCTTTCATGACTGGTTTATTTTACTTAGAAGGTATGGGCACTGAGAGTGAGCAGGCATTGACCTTAATGCTTTACACATATTAACTCATTTAATACTCAAACAACCCCATATGTCGGTTACTATTTGGTGTCATTGTGACTAGTGTTATGGACTTGAACATTTGTGTCCCTGAAATATTCATGTGTCGAAATCCTACTGCCTAACGGGCTAATGGGAGGTAGGGCCTTTGGGAAGTGATCAGGTCATAAAGATGGGGCCTTCATGAATGGAATTAGTGCCCGTATAAGAGATATGAGAAAGTTTGTTCTCTTTCAGTCTCCACTGTGTGGTGATACAACAAGGTGTCTGCAAACCAGCAAGAGGACTCTTACCAGAAATGAAATCAGCTGACACCTTGATCTTGGAACTTCCCACCTCTGAACTATGAGAAATAAATGTCTGGTGTTTTAGCGACCCCAGTCTATTGTACTCTATTATTCAGCCCAAGTTGACTAAGACAGTTCACTTCCCTTCGGGTGCCTGGGTGGCTAGTAGGTTAAGCATCTGACTCTTGGTTTCAGCTCTAGTCATGATCTCAGGGTCATGAGATCAAGCCCCAAGTGAGGACCCACATTCAGTGGGGAGTCTGCTTGAGATTCTCTTCCTCTCCCTCTCCCCTCGGCTGCTCCCTCCCTCACATGAACATGCTCTCACTCTCACTCTCTCTCACTCTCTCTCTCTCTAAAATAAGTCAAAAAATGCTTTAAAGAAAGACAGCTTCCCCTGAATAATTAATAAGTACTTGCTATAGAAACAGTATAAAATTGAGAAAAGAATACTTTTTAAGAAGACACAAGAGTCCTAGTACCCAAAGATACTGCCCTCTATATTTCTGTAGGCATATCTTTCCTACCAAATTCAAGAGTTGGATTCTTGATTTTGGGTTAACATATTAGTATTTCCCATAGTTTCAACATTCTCTTCTAAGGTTTCAGTGGCTGTGTGGTTTTAACAGACGCACACAGTATATATGCTCAACTACTCCTCCACAGAACCTCTGCCTGAGTTCTCAAACTTTCCAGTTAACCATGGCTGTCCTTTTCTAGAGCAATCACTCAAATACATCCAACATAGTGTATCAGATTCAAAACACTACTTTGCCTCGTTAGCTCAGCTGTTTCCATTTTTTCCCAAAGGGTTTAAATCTTCTCAAACCAAACTAATGTCAAAGTCAGAGAGCTGAGATTCAAAATTGGAAGAGAACCACTGCAGCCCATTATTTCCCACTGAGCGGACTCAGGTGGTAAAGTGTCTTCCCCAAGATCAAACAACGGTTGACCAAGATGGCGGCCAAGCAGCTCTTCTAAGGCGCTACTCTCTTTACACCAGCTGGTCTCCATACCCAACACTCCTTTTTCATGTAAATATTTCCTAATTCCTCCTTTCCCCTCCTGAAAGGTCATGTACAGATGATACAACTCACTTACATACATATATTTTTTAAATGAACTCAAAAAAATTTAATGGAATGACGAACTAAAAATAAAAGTTAAAATAAAACGAGATGGCTTTATTATCATCCTGTCTTCCAGGGAAGGAAGCCCAGAAAGGTTAATTATCCTGCCTGGGGCGACAGAGTTAATATGTGGCAAAATCATGAAGAGAAACTGGGCAGACTGGCCACAGTGTGAATTTTCACTCAGTCCTCAGCCTGTCTTAGAGGCCCCACTGTGTCTCCTCAGGAATTGTTATGGGGGGAGGGCATCCCCCTCCAATTCTACCTATTTTCATTATTGAACTTGCGGGTCCTCCTTTGAACACCAACTTCTACAGCTACAAACAGGTTTAAGAAAAAAAAAAGAAACCCACTGAGTCAGCCAGTAGCATTCTTCCTCCTCTGACATTCTCTGAGTCTAACCCTTTCTCTAGTTCAAACACCAACATCATGTTCTGGGCAGAACAGCGCAGTAACCTGGTAACCATGTTTGTTGCTAGAAAATACCTGTGTGCTTGGTTCACGGCCCTCCAAGGACTCTGACTCAAATGTCTGTTTCTGCAGCGTCTTGTGAAAATCTCTTCGGGACCCAGACTTTTTAAAGCCACCGATCTCCGGACTGCCTTGGTTTCTTTGTTGTTGTTGTTGTTGTTACGTAATTTGGAGAGAGAGAAAGAGAGAGAGGTTCAAATGCGTTAGATTAAAAATAAAAGTAATGGCTGGGAGCAGATGCAGCACTGAGAAATCTTGCAAAGAGAGGACCGATTGTGACTCCTCACATCTAATTATGCACCAGGCCTAATACAAGGCTCTGCTGTAACGAGATACAGACTCGCCTCCTGGCTGGCTCGTTATTAAAGGCAGGAACGGTCTGGGAAAATGCCACTTTGGAGGTGTGGTCATTTCAGCTGCGGGCTATTTGGCTCCAAGCTGACGCTTAACTATGACCCTAGTGTTAAGAGGCTGAAATAAATCTAGCAATGTGCAGAGCAGCAAATAAAGATCGTTTGAAGATTAAAAATAGAGGAAAACTTTGAATGTCCCCATCAGCGTGCTTCACAGTGAATTAGAAAGGCGGGACATGGTTAAGAAAAAAATAGAAATAAATGATGGGCAGGCCGAAAATCTCTGCTAACAGTCTCAATCCCCACCCTGTGCACGCCATCAAAGTGGGGTTTCAAAACTGTGTAGCTATGAAAAGGGTTTCAAAGATAATGGCCAGCCCTGTCACTGGAGAAAGAAATTAGACCATCGTGAAAAAGGCAACAGATAGAGGCTATCAGGTACCAACTGGAGAAACCTACGTGCCTATTCCCCGTTTTTATGACTCAAGGTCTTCTTGGAAAAGAGGCTGCAAAGTCAACCGCACAGCCACGCACCCATGTGGCTTGATTTCTCCCGCTATTAGAAAAACTCCTGAGCGAGGGGCACCTGGGTGGCTCAGTGGGTTAAAGCCTCTGCCTTCAGCTCAGGTCATGATCCCAGGGTCCTGGGATCAAGCCCCGCGTCGGGCTCTCTGCTCAGCGGGGAGCCTGCTTCCTCCTCTGTCTGCCTGCCTCTCTGCCTGCTTGTGATCTCCATCTGTCAAATAAATAAATAAATTCTTAAAAAAAAAAAAGAAAAAAAAGAAAAACTCCTGAGCGAGTGGGTAAAGGATATGAAATGAGTAAGGATTTATTAGGCAGATCAAGCAGGAGACAGATGGAGCAGGAGATGTGGGAGCGTTACTCTCAATGATCCACACACGGAGTTTATAACTCTTTGGGAGGGCGAAGTGTTGGGTTGTGCACAGACTTGGTATCCAATCAATTGTCACTGATTAAGTTAATTAAAGGGGAAAAAAAAAAAGGAGATGTCCCAGTGTTGTCTACAGGGAGAACCAGCTCTGTCCTTAGATTTTATTGTGCTCTCAAGACAAGCAATTTGAAGAAAAGGAGACAAGAAATGGCCCCCCAAAGAGGGGCAAGATGGGCTTGGTGACTAATCCGAGTCACTGTCTGCTATAAATGGTCATCTTCGGGGTCTCCTGGACGCTTGTACTGCCCTAAGCCCAAACCTGTATTCACGGGGCTGGGGGTACAGCACGCCAATTGGGGAACTGAAGAAAGTAAGTAAATGAGTAAGGTACACTCCAAGTAAGGAAAAAAGAGTGAGCATTGAGAAAAGATTTCAAGAGAAATATGCAGCATAATCTCAGGCTTAGAATTCCTAAACCCCAACCAAATAAATAAAATGTAATATATCATCTTGTTCATAAACATCAATTAGCAAAAAGTATTTTGGGGGACCCCTTCAAACAATTCCCCAGACGTAATTAACCACTTAAAATATTTAAGAAAATTATGTTGGTTCCAGTTGCTTTAAGTGTGCAAATGGCAGTTAAGAAGAAGAGATATACGTGTGAGCAAAATGTCTTTTTTTTCTTTTTTTTTTGAAATTTATTTTCTACTATAATATTTTCTAAGAGCAGAGACCTTTGAGAGAGAGCCCCACATGGGATTTCATAAACCTGCTAGCTTTTTTTTTTTTTTTTTTGAACGTGTTAGCTTTTTAAAAGTGATTCTCATCCACATAAACTTCCCCAGCAACATGCATGTGTGCGCTGGATGGATGCTTTGCTAGTGGATAAAATGGCCTTTGGGGACTCTCTCCAAGAGTTCAAAGAAAAGGCTACATGGAATATAATGTCTTGGGGAAAAAGTGCCCAGCTCAAAGTAGTGGTAAATAGCGAGCTGTGTCCTAAGATCACTCTCGTCATTAAAATACACTGAATCTGTGCCTGTTTTTCTTGAAGGATCCAGTTTTAAGGGGAAACTTCCCAAAGGAATTAAGTACTATAAATTAATTCTAGGGCCGCCTGGCTCAGTGGGTTAACGTCCAACTCCTGATTTTGCTCAGGTCATGATCTCGAGGTTGTGAGATGAAGCCCCGTCTCGGGCTCCTCACTGGGCGTGTCTGGGGAGCCTGCTTAAACTTCTCCTCCCCCACTCCTTCTGCCCCTCCCCGCCTTTAAAAATTGATTAATGAATTAATTCTAAAATGGAATGCAAACAGTGAATTAAAACATGGTTTTCACACTTTGGTATCTGCCCTTGGCCTTCCTTCGGGCTTGTACACTCCAAAGGGTATTGATGCCAAAGGTTCAATGTCACATGTCTCCTCACAAGGCCACCTGCTCGGGCCACAGAAATAAAAGTCAGGAAGCAGCCTAACTTAAGACCGTGTGTGTCTTGACAACCAGAACCATATCTGCCTTAGCTTTATTTCTTATCTTATAAAGTATACCTATTTCCAAGTATTTACTGACAAGTGAACACCACACACACACACACACACACACACACACACACACACACAATTACAGCTCTGCACTTGCCCCCATCACCCTTAGTCACTTTCCTCAGTGCCTCTGTTTCTTCATCAATGACATATAAACACGAGGTGAATTCTAGGATATTTGCCCAGCTTTAAGATTTTATGAGGAAAAAGTTCATACACTATATCTGGAAGCATTCAAACCAATTTTCTTCCAAAGAAATTAGATCTGGGAGAAGTCAAATTTATTTGGCTCTTGCTCTTCTGCTATTTTATGCAAACAAATGCTTTCTTTCTTTTTTGGTCTTCCATTGTTTGAACATTTTCTGGAGTTACTTAAATGAACCCCAGAGACACTGACAAATAGGCATTAAGAAAATGAGTCACAGAATAGTGTTAAAAGTTCACAACATAGATATATGCTAACTTTCTATATGCACCAGCCCTCAGCATTTGGGGCATTAAGACTGAAGTTTTTCATGGTTGTGTGTTTGAAACCAGAGCAAATGTTTCTCCCCTTCCTCATTCCAGATTTAGCATCTACTTCCCCATTTTGAAGTCTCAGAAAGTCACAAAGCTCTCTTGTGGCAGCAGGGGTAGAGCTGGCTAGGGGAGAGGATAAGGGGTGGCAAGGATGTAAAGATGACTCATTTTAAAAGTGCCAGCCATGGAAGGCAGAAACCACCACCGGGGAGGTAGTGAGGCTGCTTACTGAGTGACACTGGCCACCAGAAACCACAGCCTCACTACCCAACGTGGGCAACTGAGCCAAATAAAGCCCTGCTCCTGCTGAACCTCTCTGCAGACAAGAGACAGAGAGGGAAGTGGGCCAAGTGGTAGGAAATCTATTCTTAAAATGAACAAACCTACTGCTTCTGAAGAGAACTGTATTCCTTTTCTCCAAACACTACTGTTGTATATTTGGGAACCACATGAAGACCAAACATATTTTATTTATTTTTTGAAAAGATTTGTTAATTTTAGACAGAGAAAGAGAGAGAGAGAGTGCAAGCTTGGGGAGGGACAGAGGGAGAAGGAGAGAAGAAGACTTCCGCCAAACGAGAAGCCTGACATGGGGCTCGATCCCAGGACCCTGAGATGGTGACCTGAGCTGAAATGAAAAGTTGGATGCTTAACCAACTGAGCCACCCAGGCACCCTAAGACCAAACAGATTTTAAAGACCAAAGTCTTGAGAGAAAGTATTGAGTGGACAGAATTTGGCTCTAGAGGCTGGGATCAGGGTTCAGATGCTGCCTCCTTACATACTGGCCATGAGACCGTAGGCAAGTGACTTCATCGCTCTGAGTCACAGTTTCCTCAAGGGTGAAATACGGAGTAACACTGCTCATTTTGAAAGCCTGTGTGATGACTGGAAACAAATACACATACATCTTTTTCTCCTTCCTTCCCTTCCCTTTCTTTCCTATCCCTCCCATACAATTTGGCACTAAAACCATCAGAACATGGCAATCCTCCATGCCTCAGGATGGGGAGTAGGTGAGGAAGCCCAAAATGGGAAGTTGAAGGCCAAACAGGGGGAGGATAACATGCATAGCAAAGGGCTGCCTGGCATGGAGAATCAGAACCCACCTGGGCTGAGGGGGGCGCCCACGCCTGGAAGAGCCTGGCATGTGGTAACAGAGTAGACATTCTGCATAGAACAAAGAGGGCATGCACCTGGAGGGGCAGCCTGCCAAGTGTGTCTCTATGGAGGGGTGGCCTGGCACTTGGTATCAGTGCAGGGCAAGCCACACAGTGTGGATGGTGCCCATCCACGGTACCTGTCACAGGGTGTTAGTGTCAGAGCCAGCATATTAGGAGGAGGGTGACTGTATGGGGATGGGGAGTGGTGTTGAAAGTGGTTGCATATCAGAGGATTAATCAAATAAACATCATAAGGACAATAAGAGTCATGTTTTCCACTACCTGAGAAGGGATAAAAATATGGAAAGGAAGAAAATTAGAACGAATACTCTGATGTCGTGTTGGAATTACATGTATCAACATGAACTCATGGTTTTCAGAACACATGTACATGTGCGCGTGCACACTCACAAACACACATACACACACACTCACTACCACTGTTCACTGCGAAGACATGGGAGGAGTGACACTTTAATAGCAATGAGCACACTCAACACCTGCAGCTTGGCTTCTAAGTACCACTTTCCACTTAAAAGGAGTCAGATCTATTTGGAGAAATGGCTGAATCCAGGGGTGAAGAAAGGAAACTGTAAGATCAGCTTGGAATATCTTGTAACCAAAAGCAAGGATGGGATCAATGGCTGTTTGAGGGCATGTGAAAAAGACAAAAGGACCAGTTGGAGGGATTCACACTGGTCAAAGTGAGGACAATATGAGCATCAAAATAAACTACAGAACTGGATTCAAACTTACTGAATAAAATAGGAAACTATGATTCAATATTGATACAAATAAACTGAAAGTTTGGTGAGGAACTGGGCATTTTACAATCATCAAATCCAGATGGAAGGATTATTATGTCTAAAAAAATAATTGCCCTGTGATCTCAAGGTCATAAAAGTCAAAGAAAGATCCAGGAACTGTTCCAGAGTAAATAATACTAAAAGCATGTGACATCTAAGTGCAATACATGCCTTTCAACTAGATTGTCTTGCTCTAAAGGGCACTCTTGGGACATTTGGTGAAAGCTGAATAGGGTTTGAGAATTAAATGGTAATAATGTATCAATGTGAATTTCCTGAATGGGATGGCCATATGCTAATTATGGTGGAGAAGAAACAAGGACTTGTTTGTAGAGATTACACGCTAAAGTATTTGGGGGTAATGGAGAATTAGGTTGGCAACCTACCCTCAGATGGTTTGGGGGAAGGGAAAAAGATCTTTGTGTTATACTTGCAAGTTTTCTGGGTATTTGAGATTGTTTCAAAACAAAAGGAGAAGAATAGATTGTCTGGCGTTATAATAATTCTGTTAGTGGGTCCTATTTACCAGGCTGTGCATCCATTACTGTAGCTGCTGTGAACATAGGAGCCCTCATGTCCAGAGACATCTAGACATCTAGAGTGATTCCCTCTACCTGCCAGCCCTCTAACTTCCCACGTTGGCTCGGTGGCTATGAGCAATGACTGACTGATAAGGGGTACAATATTCCCACACCTGGCCTCAAAGCTGGACAGTGAGAAAACTTTGTACTGTGGTCCCTCCGGGGCACCCTGTATGTTGGCCAAGAATTTATCTGCAGTCTTATCCTGAGTTGACTCCTTCTGCTTCTCTGTCTTGCTTCCCCCGTTCCCTTACAGGCTTTTCCTAAAGAGGACACTCTCAAAAATCATGTGCACCTGAATCCCTACCTCAGGCTCAGCTTCTAGACCATCTCAACTAAGACAATCACCTACCAGCTCAATGAATAACAGTTATTATTAGTAGTAGCAATGGCAATACCATTAGACGCAGCCCCAATGCAAGTGCTACCATCTAGATGACCATATATTATGGAGATGCTGAATTTAAAGTCTTCTAACATCTTTATTTGTGAATAATATCATTTTTATATGGGAAATTTACTTTCTTACCAAAAGCAAAAGTAGAACTTGGAGAAGCACTCACTTTAGGATTTCACTTGTAGAATTCTCCCAAAAGACCAATTAACACCCAAGTGAGGTTACTGTCCTCATTAAACTTGTTCCATTCCACGCTATCCCTTTTAGGAATTTTTAGTGGATTACCTTTCCCAGTCGTGCAGCTAAAACTGTGGTTTGGATTGGATTTTGGGACTTCAGTTTTCTGATGGCTTAGTACCAATGATTCTCAATGAGGGTAATTAATGCTTCCATTTTTGATTGTCTCAATGACCGGGAGGTACTACTATATTTCACATCCTGAAATGCCTGGGGCATCCCACACAACGAAGAATGATCCCAACACATCTATCAGCATCCAACACAACTATCAAATATCCTGTCTTTCATGGAGGTGAAAAACCAGCCTGTAAATATGTGAGCCAGGCCCCCAGTATTTTTGCACCGAATTTTCCAGCAAAACAACTACCATATAAATGTAGGGGGAATTAAACTCTGTGATGATTCGATCTCTACCAAGAGCTTTCCCTGCTTTTGGAAAATCACATTACTAACAGCAATGCTGCCTGTGGTCTTTGAGTCACCCACACAATACACCTGTTGTCATCTGCTTTTGTAAGTGTGATACTCGCAGTGATGGTTCCCGCAGCTGCAAAGAGCTACTTCATCATGTTCTCTGATGGAGTTGTGTCCAAGAACTTGCATATTTACATACATGCTATTTAATGTATTATGCTTCTTATAGTTCTCCTTTATGTAACAGTTGGGACATTTTATTAACTTTTAAAAATGGGAAAGTTCATGGGTGACAAAGATGGTATTATAAAATATTCATTACACAGAAAGATGCTGTTGGGTCTGATAGATCCAAGAACAACTTGTCTTAAGGAACAGGATATGGATGTTTGCTAACATTTCATTCATTCTCCCATTCAACATGTGTCTATAAACTATCTCCTGAGAATAAGGCACCAAAGAGGAATGCACAAAAGTCCTAGCTTTAAGGGAGTCCCTGTCCTCCGTGAAGTCATAATCTAGTGAGAAATACATATTTAATAGGGGAGAGAAACATTCAGAAAAGTCATCAGAATGCAAGAGGCCCTCTACAAGAGGGCTACCCAGGTGGCTCAGTCGGTTAAGCATCTGTCTTTGGCTCAGGTCATGATCTCAGGGTCCTGGGACCAAGCCCCACATTGGGTTCCCTACTCGGTGGGGAGCCTGCTTCTCCCTCTGCCTCTGCCCCCTGCCCTTGCTTTCTCTCACTCACATGCTCTCTCTTGAATAAATAAAATCTTAAAAAAAAAAAAAAAAGAGTGCAGTGTAGAGTATGACAAGAGTTCCAAGAGAAATACAAACAGCAGGCTTTGAAAATTCACAGAAGGGAGCCACTTCGTCCAGCCAGGTCAGGGTAGGCTTCGTGAAAGCCCTGGCCTTGGGGCTTCAGCAGGGTGTGGGTTCATGGGGATGGGAGGGTGTGTGTCACAGCTCAGGAGTGGCTCAGTGATTTCCACAGCTGGATCGCTCTTTGTAACGGCACAGGCTGACGAGCCTTGCTTGCTTTCTATACTTTTAGAAAGCAAATAGCTGAATACCTTGGCAGCCAGCACAACAAATGCATGTCATAATAAGCAATTATTGATCAGGGAGACATTTTTATGGTGTTTTGGGAGTAACTAAATTATATGCACTGATGTGTTTGAATTTTAATTGTTTACCAGTTCACTGGGAGTAAAATATGGAGTAATAAAACAGATGATACCCCATTCCTTGATGTCCCAGCTCTCCTTGAGCACGACCTTCCTTCAGAATTACTTTAATCACCCAGGATGAAAGACAAAGTCTAAGGGCTTTTACGATGTTGCTCATAACACTCATGAAATGTTTCACTGTCACTGTGGATAATACACCAAGAATAAATAACATGTGAACAAGTTTAATTACTTAAGAGCTCAACTTTCCTCCAAGACACCACACACAACATAAGTGAATCACTCTTTAGTTCATGCAGAGAAAATGGCAGAGGAAATAATGCTTAAGTATTTAATGTGAGCCCAAAGATGCCTGCAAACATCAGTCCAAGCAAAATTATCAAATTTTGGAAATGAGATGAGATGAATATGCAACCATGGCCCCATTCTATTTGTTAGATCAAGGGTCATTTCCAAAAGTCATGTAGAGAAAAACACTATCATTTTTAGAGCAATGACTCCACATTTTATGGTGTTTATGTTTCTAGACATGACGGATAGAATGGAACCCATTCAAGGCATCTTCCATTATAAGTACCACAAACATCTCAAGTAGGAAAACATATTTCAAAAAGGAGATCACGTAGTTTGTGTTTCTGTGTAGTCGAATCTTTCTTATTAAGTGAAAAAGAAATTCTAGAACTTTCCTCTTTCCTTCATAGGCAGCATTCTTTGTCTGATTTAAAAGCCTCAATTATAGAACTTGAATGGCAAATGCTCTATAGAATTATGAGCGTGGGAGGGAACACAAGTGGCCATTACTCCACTCCCCTGCCCCCTAAGTGGGATTCAAAGCCATTATCACAGATAGCAAGGACATAAAAGACTATCCTTAGATATTACAGAGAAATGTAATATCAGCAAGGAGATAATTGAGGAATAAAAGAGCTAACTAAATCAGTGTTTGACTGCGTGGTTATGGATGACAGAGACATGTCCACAGAAGGGGAAATGGCTTCATTAAGTATGGTCTTCCAGAGGAAAGCAGTCCCCCCTCCACAGTGCATTAAAATATACGGATAGAATTTTTGGTTCATTCCTTTGACAGGCTAATGTAAGTGCTTTATCTGAAGTTTTCAGATCTTATTTCACTTGAAAGGAATATTTTGGATGGGTTGAATTGGAACTAGATAAACCCTAAAGCCTTCTGATTTTCCAAACTTTATCTGTATTTCAAGAATATGGAAATTATAGTGCTTTTGAGGGGAAATCTACCCAGAATCATTAATTGAAAAGAAATCTTCAATAACACTGAGTTGTCCCTTGTTTTTTTCCTTTGCATATAATCTTACTAACATCTAATTGAAGTTATCTGTCAACTGGGCAGGGACAAGTGAGCCATATTCTGTAGTACTATTTTTACAATATCATAAGTGGTAGCTAATCTATTACCATAGGCCAAGATATCTAAGCACTTTGCATATGTTAATTTATTTATTGCATATAATATAACTTGTGTGGTAGACACTGTTCTAATTCCTGTTTTCCCAATTAGGAAATTGAGGCACACACACAAAAAATAGTTGGTCTTGGGTCACACAGCAGGTAAGTGGGGGAGCCTGGACTTGAAACCATTTACTCCTGCTCCAGAGAAATCATCATTCTGAGAAATAATAAAATAAAACCATAGCAAAGTAATAGGTCTTCCATTTAGTGAGTAATTAATCAATGTCAGGAACTATCTTAGATTCCTACCCATTGATTTTAGGGCCCAATTACAATTTATCCTTTTTAGATGACACTTCAGTGAGTTGTGACAAATGCACAGAGTTGTGTAACCACCACTACAATCAAGATTTAGAACCATTCCAACACCTCAAAAGTCTCTCATGACCTTTTGCAGTCCCTTCCTTTCACCACCTGTAGGCTCCAGCAATTGCTGATCTCCTTTCTGTCCCTACAGCTCCGCCTTTTCCAGAACAGCATACGGATGGAATCATGCATTATGTTCCTTTGTCTGGCTTTTTTCTCATTGCGTGATGCGACTGAGAGTCATCTGTATTGCCACATGCATGAGGAATTTGTTCCATTTTACTGCAGAGTAGCATTGTGCTGTATGGATGTACCAGAGTCTGGCTATCCATTACCCCATTGCATATGATTTGGGCAGTTTCTGATTTTTGGCAGACACAAATAAAAGTGCTATAAATATTTGCATATAGATGTTTATAGGAACAGAGGTCCTCAGTTCACTTGGGTAAATACCTAGGAGTAGGAAGTCAGGTGGTATGATAAGCGTATATTGAACTGGGACTTTAGGGAAGATAAGGGAAGAAAACTCAATGACAGAAAAAATATTCAGAAAGTAAATATAGTAGCATCCAGTTACAAGAACTAGAATACAAGTTCAGGAATTCATATTTTATTTTGACCAATCATGTCCAGCACTGGCAAGGATATGGGGGACAGGGCAGTTTCATGCCCAGATGGTAATGGAGTCAATCGGTATAGCTTTCCTGGAGAAAAATCTGGCAGTCCTTAGGAGTACGTGTCATGTGCCCGGACTTCATATCTACCCTCGGAAATCCTGACATGCATGTGTCGGGGCAAGTGTGTCTAGATGTCTATTTTGATATTATTTATGACTGTGAAAATTGGAGACAATTTCAATGTCCATCAATAGAGAAAGATTTGGTAACTTAATGATACATTCCTTCACCTCACCCCTAGAATACCAGGCAGGGGGGATAGATCTCTGACATGGAAGGAATGTCAAAGACATTACTGAGGGGCACCTGGGTGGCTTAGTTGTTGAAAGTCTGCCTTCGGCGCAGGTCATAATCCCAGGGTCCTGGGATCGAGTCCCGCATTGGGCTCCCTGCTCAGCAGGAGGCCTGCTTCTCCCTCTCTCACTCCTGCTTGTAGTCTCTCTCTCACTCTCTCTTTCTGTGCCAAATAAATAAATCAAATCTTAGAGGCACCTGGGTGGCTTAGTGGGCTAAAGCCTCTGCCTTTGGCTCAGCTCATGATCCCAGGGTCCTGGGATCAAGCCCCACATCGGGCTCTCTGCTCAGCGGGGACCCTGCTTCTCCCTTTCTCCTTGCCTGCCTCTCTGCCTACTTGTGATCTCTGTCTGTCAAATAAATAAATAAATAAATAAATCTTTAAAAAAAAATCAAATCTTTAAAAAACGATATTACTGAAAAAAATGGTATTTTGTGTATATATATAACATACATACATATTTATAAATGTGTACTTACATACATAATATTTATGTAAAATACCAATATCCATCTATATGTTGGTGAGGGTATGATAATCTCTGGAAGCCTGTATAGCAACAACATCCGTGCATTAAGAGTGGGTTGAAGGAAGGGCAGGGAGCGAGCAAGGAGTGAGGTAGAGACCGCCTTTTACTTAATACACTTCCACATGACTTGATTTCTTTCAAAATGAGCATGTATTATTTGACACATAAAATGACAGATTCAAAGGAGAGCCAATTAATTAATCACTAAGTAGCAACTGGCCAGCACGCCCACAGTGTCCTCCTCCAACTTCCCAGTACCCTGCTCAAGAAGACCCAGGACAAATGGAAACTCACCCAAATGAGCAGACAAATTAACACCTGAATCTGGACAGAATCTCTGTGGATCAGATGAAGCTGGCAGAATGATGTCCCATTCCTTGTCCCCACAAAGGGGAACACATGACACTTCATACTGTCCTTCCTGCCAGGCCCTGAGCAGTCAAGGTCTATATGAGCCAGAAATCTGAATGCTCCTTCTTTGTGGTGGTGGCTTATGGATGGAGCCAGGGCCAGACTCCCCCTGGTTGCACTCCTTTTTTGCCACCAGAAACCCCACCTGCCTTGCCTTTCTCTTTCTACCATCATTCAGCAAGGACTAAGAAACAACCCACAGGGGGACGCCTGTGTGTCTCAGTCTGTTAAGCGTCTGCCTCCGGCTCAGGTCATGATCCCAGGGTCCTGGGATCGAGTTCCACATCAGGCTCTCTGCTCAGCGGGAAACCTACTTCCCCCTCTGCCTGCTGCTCCCTCTGCTTGTGTGCTCTCTCTCTCTCTCACTCTCTGGCAAATAAATAAATAAATAAATAATCTTAAAAGAAAAAAAAAAAAAGAAATATCCCATAGGAAACAAATGAGCTGAAAATGTATGCAGGGTTGGGAGATGTCTGGCAATAGTGTATCATAGTACGTTGTATCCTCCCCACAAATAAAATATTACAAGTACATATGAGGCAGAATGTGTGCTAGGAATGTATTTTCATGTTTGGAGTACCAAATTCAGAGTACCAATTCAAAGGATCAAACAGTGGAGCAGAAAAATGTGCTTCCTCTCTAAAACACCAGTCAGAGGCACCTGGGTGGCTCAGTGGGTTAAAGCCTCTGCCTTGGGCTCGGGTCATGGTCCCAGGGTCCTGGGATCGAGCCCCGCATTGGGCTCTCTGCTCAGCAGGGAGCCTGCTTCCCTCTCTTTCTCTGCCTGCCTCTCTGCCTACTTGTGATCTGTCAAGTAAATAAATAAAATCTTAAAAAAAAATAAAAAAGTAAAACAGCAGTCAAAGCTTCCAGAAACTGGGGCACCTGGGTGGCTCAGTGGGTTAAAGCCTCTGCCTTCGGCTCAGGTCATGATCCCAGGGTCCTGGGATCGAGCCCCACATCGGGCTCTCTGCCCAGCGGGGAGCCTGCTTCCCACTCTCTGTCTCTGCCTGCCTCTCTGCCTACTTGTGATCTCTGTCTGTCAAATTAAAAAAAAAAAAAAAAAATCTTAAAAAAAAAAAAAAAAAGCTTCCAGAAACTGACAATGAGTTTTAGAGTTGCATACTCTTACCGAATTTCTCAGAAGGGAACTGACCCATTATACAAGCGTGCAGAGGACAGGACCAACAGCAAGTCCCAGCCCCAGCATGTTGCCAAAGATAAAGTTAAATAAAATACTACTTTGTTTCATGGGGGGAAAAAAAGGACACAAAAATTTGAATAAAATAAATATACGAATATCATTGTTGCTATAGAAGAGATAAAATCAAATAGAGACTCAAAAGGGAACAGAACAGCAATCACGTGACTAATGGATTAACATTTTAACTTAAAATTCCCAGTAAATAATATCAGGTTTGTGAATTACATTTAAAGCATGACAGCAAAAATGGAAATCACAAGGAAAATTAGGAATACAGATTTGATTACGTAAATAAATCTGAATGTTAAAAAGTTAGGAGCAATTTTGAAAGACAAAGAACATACTGGAAAAGGAATGTGTAATATATGCCAGACAAACAATTAATATCCCTAATAAATAAAGGTAGTCCTAGAGATAAACAGGCCCAGACAAATACATTAATAGAGGCGCACAAATTTTAGGAATAAATAGGACATGAAGGAAAAATTATAAGTTGGCCAACTTAATATATGGACAAAGGATTCCCCAATTTCATAATCAAAAAATGCAAATAAGAGATAGTCTCTTTGCAAGAAAAATTGGCAATTTATTAAAAGATATCATCCAATATTTTTGAGGATTCGTGCACATATT
Organism: Enhydra lutris kenyoni; assembly: GCF_002288905.1. NCBI lineage: Eukaryota > Metazoa > Chordata > Mammalia > Carnivora > Mustelidae > Enhydra > Enhydra lutris. The sequence goes on from NW_019154117.1 coordinate 9,480,577, forward strand.
GTTGAAAATTTTTCTGTTATATTATTCCCAAATCCTTAAATTTGTTCATAACCCTAGACAGAAAAATTCCTCTTCTAGGGATTTATTCTGAAGGAAAAAAATCATAGCTGTGCACAAGGATGTTACCATTTTGGAGTATAATCCTGAAAAACAGGGACTCGTGCAAACAGCAAAACTGGTTAAATGAATTTTGATGTAAATATATCATACAACCATTAAAAATTGGGTTGAGGAAGAATGTTTAATAGCAAACAGAGATAATCACCAGTTACTATAAAAACCCAAAATAGCATCATGCTACAAAATAGTATCATAATCTGATTTAGTTTTTATGCAAATACAGATAAAATGAAATATGATGTGAAGACTATGTATCAAATGTTAATGGCAGTTATCTGTCTATAGGAAACTGAGTGGGTTTTTCCCCTTTTGTTTCCCTATAAACTCTAAAATTTCTAAAATAAGTATTCCAAGGGAGTCCTTTTTTCTTTTAAGTTTGTGCAACCTAGAGGGGAAAAAAAAGAATATTCCAACGGGAATTGCCATGAGGAATGAAAAAAAAAAATAGTGTCCCAAGAAGCAAATAGAAACCAAATGTAATAAAACAGACCTTTCTATTTATTGTTCCTTCTCAGACTTTTTTTAGAACTTTAATATCCAGAAAGTATCTCTAATTACAACATTAAAAAGCTTGAGAACAACTTGTTCTGAAATTTTTTATTTATTACTGGCCAAGCATAATCTTCCTTGACTACCTGGCAAACTTCGTTTTCCATTCATGTTGGAAATTAGAACACATGATGGATTAGCATCTAACTTTCTCTTAATCACTGTTTACAAGCTCTGCTTTCTCTTGCTTCGCTGTTGAAAATAGTATGCTTACTGACACTGCTCCAAAAAACAACAGCACAAATTCATTGGCACACTTCCAGGACCTGGATAAAACCCAACCCCCACAGTCTTTCACTCTTTATCCCATAGAACACCAATTCTTCCAGCAGTACAGGAGAGGTGAGGAGAGCAGAATTTCACTATTTATGTCTTGACAGAGGCTCTCTGATGTTTTTTCTACTGGGATGTGTCCTCAGTCCGCACACACTCCCCACCCTGGTGCCCAACTCATTCGCACACACAGGCTGAGGATTTTCGTGTGTCTACATGTTTCTCATGGGATGGTACTGTCCAGGTTATTGACGTAGAGACACAAACCTCAAGACAATGTGGTAGAACATTTGGCTAACCCAGGAGAGAAGGGCCCTTTTGACGGGAAGCTTAGTTATCTATTTCTTGGTCACGAATTTAAATGTTACCTTTGAATCTGAGGCCAAGTTTCACTTCATTAATCCCCCCCCCTCAGAATTCGTCAGAATGGGAATAAAACAAAAAGGCCCTCTTCTTTATATTTAAAATGTAACTTTCTCCTTCCATAGGTGAATGGCTCACCAAGCTGTGATAAATCCGCACAGTGGAATGTTGGTCAGCAAAAAAAAGAAATGAGCTCTCAGATCACAACGACACATGAAGGAACGAGGCAAAACTGTGTAATCAGTAGAAAAGTAAGTGGTTGCCAGGGAGAGATGAACGTGGGGAAGCACAGGAGATTTTTAGGGCAGGGAAACTATTCTGTATGATACTGGGATGGCAGACACACGGCATTATGTAATTGACAAACTTGTGGGACCTTGGATACAAAAGATGAGCCCTAATGTAACCTCTGGGCTTTAGTTAATAATAGTATATCACTGTGGGCTTATCAGGGATAACAAATGTATCATGTATCTTAAGTAAGGTCCATCCAAGAAAGAATGAATCAGCCAGAGGAGGCTGCATAAAGACAAATAAATAAATAAATAAATAAATAAATAAATAAAAAATAAAAATAAAGAAAGAAATGTGTCTTGGCCTTGAATGCATAGGTAGGATCTGATGGACAGGGGAAAGCGGGGAGGGCACATCCAGAAGGGTACAGCAAGGGCCCAGGTGTGGAGGTAGGACTGAGTGGGTTATGAGGACGAATAGGAAGAAAGAGGCTCCAGGCCCAGCAGAAAGGAAGTGGATCTGGCCCACATACAGTGGGACCAGATTATTAAAACCATTGAAAGGCAAGCAGGCAGAGTTGATATTTGATAGAGGAGGTAACACAGAGCCTACAGCAGGTGTCTGAATAGGGCACAAGATAAAGTCGATCCGCATTCATTATTCATGAATTTTGTACTTACAAATTCCCCTCCTCGCTAAAGTTTCTTTGGAACAGTCATGTGGGCATGTGTGCAATAACCAAACCAAAAACCAAACAAACTAACAGCACCCAAACTGCAAAACGTTAACACCAAGGGGAACTGTTCAAACGGGGTATACCAGAACTCCCAGTACTCTCTATTCAGTTTTCCTGTAAACCTAAAACTGCCCTTGAAATTTTTCATTAAAAAGCAATTGTAGGGGCGCCTGGGTGGCTCAGTGGGTTAAAGCCTCTGCCTTGGGCTCAGGTCACGATCCCAGGATCCTAGGATCGAGCCCCACACCAGGCTCTCTGCTCAGCAGGGAGCCTGCTTCCCCTCCTCTCTCTCTGCCTGCCTCTCTGCCTACTTGTGATCTCTGTCAAATAAATAAATAAAGTCTTAAAAAAAAAAAGCAATTGTAAAAGCTAACAATATACGTATATATATAAAGAGAAAAGAAAAAAGAGCTTACTTTTGGTTCACGATTAGCCATTCCCGAATGTAAGTCTGAACACAGTCCCTGACATGAGGGTCCAGTTCAACCCTAATGAGGTGGAAAATGACATAAAATCATGTTAGTACCTGATAAAGACAACAAAACAAACCCTTATCATAACCAAGGAGAGCAGCATGATTCAATCCCGTATCAACTGAGAATGCCAGGGGCATTCCTACCCATCCATCAAGTGTCTGAAGTATTCCTCGGGCGATAGCATTTCTACTTCGATGAGACAAACATACTGCCATTTGATGCTCTGTGGGTTTTCTTTATTACAGAGAATCCTGTTAAACTACACCCATCCCTTAAAGGCATTCCAACGCCAGACAGGTAGAACTAGCTGTAATCACATACAGAACGAGAAAAATAAGCATAAATACCAATTTCTCACAAGGGCAATTGGGCCTAATTTTTGCTCATGTGTAACCTTGTTAGGACACGCAGGTTTCCCTTTTGGAAAGCCATGAAGAAGGTCTGTCTTGTGCTTTGAGGACTGGATCCTGGCTTCTTTCATTGGTGATTCTTAATCTGGGCAGTTCTTGTCCTACCTGCAGAAGAGTGTGCCATGGGAGACCCTCTCCAGGTGCATCAGAGTCTTCAAATAACCAGTTCCACACAGTAGCGAAGCTTTTGGCTGTTTTCCCAAGTGTTTTGATATTAGAGATGAATGGGTCGAAATACTACAAGCTAAATACTGATGGCCCAAACCCTGGCCCCACCCCTTATTAATTACGTGGCCTGGGGCGATCCTTCTCTGTCTCAGGGTTCTCCTCTTAGAGCACTACTTAAAGAGGAGTGTCTCCTTCAGAGAGCTGGGATGAGGATTGAGTCAGCACTGAAGGTTTTAGAAGCGTGTCTGGCCACAGTTCCTGCCTCCAACCCATTTCTTATGCACTAGATACTGCGATAAGCACTGTATGCATGTTTTCTCTCTTTTTAAAAAAAATCCAGCTAATTCTCAACCAGCCCCTGAGGGCATGGGCTTGCACTATTATCCGAATTTTGCAGAAGAATGAGATGAGAAGGACCCGGCTGAAAGTCACCCAGCAGGGGAAGAGCAGGGACTTAAACCCAGACCTGTGCAGCGTAGGCTGGCAGCCACCACACTGCCAGAGCTCCCCACGAAGTTCTGGGGCCACGGGGGTTTGCTGCTGTTTTCTCTGCTGCTGCTGCTGCTACCAAGGCCTTCCTGGCTTTTGATTATAATGGCAGACTTCTGGGCAATGACTGAAATAGCAGAGGTTGTTTTAAAGTCATCGGACAGACAGGGTGAGCTAGAAATCCTGATCACAAGGCAATATTATACTATATAACGGATGCTAAGGGAAAAACCTGCCTCTTTCATCAAAATTCAAAAGTCCTACCTCCTGAAACAGGATTTTCCAAGACTCTGACCTCATTTGAAAATGATTAAATAAGGAACCATATATTTCAGACGAAGAAGTGATAGGCAATGATTCTCTGTCGACGGTGAAAAAACAGAGCTTGCCTACAGGAAAGTTACACTTGAATAAATGGGCTGACGATGGGGGAAGTATTTCCCACTGCTTGTTTTCTGGGGAGGGAGTATTTCTAAAACAGTCTGAGCTGAGCACGTGACAAGCTTTCCTATGTGAATAAGAACTATCAAAACAGGAGAGCAAAGACTCACGATAATACCGTATCTCTGTCACCCCACATCCTTAAACTATGATGGAAGAAAATCCAAAACAGAACTAGAATGTCAGTGCACAGCAGTGCGGCAGGGGCCGTGTTTCATGATCTCCTTCTGGGGACTATTTTTGGGGAAGGTGACGAAGTAGAAAATGTCCAAGAGAGACGTGAATCTTGATTTTGTTTTGAAAATTAATGTACATTAAAGTTCACCCTACACTTTTAAAGAGGCACTGTTTTTTCCACCATGGAAGTCACAAGAGTTTCACTGGCATGTAATTCCATTCTTTGCTACCTAGAGCTAATGCCCGCGCCTAGAAACACACTGACTGACCCACCGTGGAAACTCAAGTTCGACCCAGATCTCCACATATTCCCTCCACAGAGCTTTCCCCACTGTCTCCCCACTTGGCAAAACTTTCTTCCAAGGAAGGAACGCTGCCTTACTCATCTACGCATGCCGGTGCCCAGCACATAGTAGATGCTCAAAAAATGTGGGTTGAACGTGTCTGTGACTTGATCCAGGGTCTTTGGTGGAAACAATTCAAATGCTTCTGAATCATTTCACTGATTATTATTGAAACGCTGGACATTTTTACGGATGGAGACACTGAGGTTCTTGGGAGCTCAGGTGAGTCACCCAAGGTCACTGAGCTGACACCCAGGGAGTCCAGACACCCAGGCCTCCACCTGCCCCCTCCTCCTGTCCTTGAGCATCCCCTTCAGTGGTTTAGCCCCCACATGCCTTTTTAAAGCCTCTGGTTGAAACGATTTAAAAACCATCACAGGCGACAGTAACGAGTTGGCATCCGGTCCATCTTAATGGATCGGGGTACCCTGAGTTCCAAAAGAAGTCCAGAATTAAGGCGTCTCCCCTCCACACCAGTAACAGTCACGACTTCACACCAACAGCTACAGTTTAGGGAAACGATTTACCCTTCCTCCGGCAAAGAAGGCTGCAGAGTGCGACATTCCTTTGGCGTGAATGCCACATCCAAGTCATCCTCCGTGAAGTCCCCCAACTCCTGGGCGAGCTCCGCGTCCAGGCTGTTGAGCTGTGTCATCAGAAGTCCCTCGAAGTCCACCGGCTCCACTGGGTCATAAAACTGAGGCTGCAGAGATAAGGAGAAGGAGAAAGAGATTCCCACGGGGTTTCCAGGGAAAGCACCAAGGCCACAGTCGGCGCGCCCTGGGCCTGCCCCTTCCACTCGGCAAAGCACTTGGCTCTTAGCGCACAACTCAGTGGCGCCGTCCTCAGAGGGGCTGTCGGAGCCAGAGGCAGTGATACGGAAAGAGACACAGCACGGAAAGTCAAGTCAGAACACGGTGAGGCACCCAAATCACACCCCAAGGCAGAATTTTTCTCTGCTTAATTGCGTCCTGATGAGGAATCCTGAGGAGATCCAAAATGAGATCATGAGGCTTTGCTGAATTTTATAATTTCCCCTGCAAAAGCGCTCTGAGGCCATGTCTACCCAAATACAGTGAAGCCGCACATGGAGGCAATTTTCCCTAAATCCCAGTGAACGCTACACTCCTGCTGTTGGACTATTCAGGCCCCGTGTTTCCGCTGGCCTCCCTTATCCTATACGTTGCTTCTTGAAAACACTTCATACATAATTGCAGCCCACGGTGAGCCAGACTTGGTGGCAGTGATTTCCAGATGTTTCTGGACTGACTCGTGCTAGGCAGGAGGACGGTTTCACAGGGACCACAGTTAAATGAGTAAACTGGGGGCAACTGGGAGTGTTTGCACAGGCCTCAACGTACTCCCTTTTACAGGACTGTCTGTTTTGCTCTCTGACTCTATCCACACGCAGTGGGGGAGGGAGAGGACAGAAGAAGTGACAGAAGAAGATGGTGATTTGAAATAGACAATTCTCTAGTTGATAAAATAAAGAGTTGGCGATTAAGCAACTATTATTTTTGTCTGTGAAGTCCCAAAACGGGAACCACTGTCTTAAGGAAGTGAAAGAACCAGAGCGAGTGGTGTCGTGGGATGACGAGACCAGCAGCTCCGTGGTGGTGACTTACGAAGGTCTATTTGGAATCACCGGCCCGGGGAGGTAACTGCTCTCTACACCCCCAACCAGGGACCAATGAAACAAACACTCCAGACTCTGATTTGAACTGGCGCGATGGGAAACACAGCCAGATCCAAAGGAAATACTAACAAAACCGGTTTTTCATCACCCTGAAACCACACACCAGACTCGATGTGAGGACGCCACGTTAGAGAGGAGAAGCAAGGCGCAGCTCGCTGGAGAGGCAAAAGGACATAAAATCAGAGAGGATGCGGCTTGCCCTCCCTCCTTCCACCTCCTCCTCCTACCTCCTCGTGGTGGAGACCTGAGTCATGTTCTGGGGACGGAGGACAAAGCAAAGAACTGGGGGAACATGGGCCCTCCTCCTTCTCTGAGATTCTGGAAGGTGGCTGGCTTACGTAATGTCCTGGGCTGCAGGGACAATTGGAGCAAAAGAGAAGCAAAAGGATATACGTTGGTGGAGGAGAGCAGAGACATCCCTAGCTCAGCCTGGCTCCCATGTACTGTGACAGGGGACAAGGAAGTTTCTTGGGGGACCTGCAGGCCAGCTAAGGAAAAGACCATGAAGGTACAGGGACCAGCAGAGGAGCAGAGGGAGCCGGGGATCAGCCTCTGCGGAAGACAGGTGGGGACAGAGTTGGTCAAGGCTGCTACTGAGCTCTGCCAGAGGAAATGACAAGCATTCTCTCTGCAGACCTGCCTAAGACCAACCAACCCCAAAGGAGAAACTGGATTTTCCCACCCCTTACCACAACCCAGTACACAGCACTCAGAGTCAGGAATGGAAATAGGAAATGGCATTTTTTGCATACCCAATCACCTTATTGCCAAGTTGATACCCATGAAGCCAGAAACCATCGAGCACTTACTATGTGCCCAGAAATTGGCTCAGTCGTTTTATACATTATGTCATGTCATCCTCACTAAAGCCTGTAAGTTCCACGCCCTTCTTACCCCATTTTACAGATGAGGACACTGAAGGCTAGAGATTTAATCATCTGTCCATGGCTCCACAGCTGGGAAGTCGGTAGACCGCCTGGAATTCAAACCTAGGTGGGCTCATGTTCTTAACCACGATAGCTGTGTTTTCTTTTGCGGGCATTTTAGGGAATTTGTACTTCCAGAAATACTTAAAACACAGGGCTATAGTAAGTGTGTTTGCAAGAGGGTGATCACTACATTTACCACACTGACCAAAAGTTCCACTCTGTGTTTCTCACGAGCCCAGCTGCTCAGAATAATGACATAATTAATTAGTTACTTAAAGTAATGACAAATGTAAATTTATGCTGAGGCATATCGATCCCTCAAGCTGAGGCCCTTTAAATATATACTTAAAAATCATATTTGAAGCACACTCAGAAGCACTGTGACGCTAGCATTCATCACTGGTGAGTAGAAGCTTCCACGGAGAAATGGCATTTGTGCGAAATCATCAGAAGGAAGATAATTCTGGTGCAGCCAATGTAGTCTACTTGTCATGAGCCTAAAATCCAAAGCTATGAATGGTGACACAAACATGGTTGAGAGCAGCCTTTGTTACCTACAGGACAGGGTGTCCAGGAACCTGGGTGACAAGGACAAATAACTCCCTCCTTCAGCTACGATTTGCTGAGTATCTGCTGCACGCCAGTCCCTGAGTGGGGGTTGGGGGGGGTGGGGAGTGGGGCGGGGGATACAGAAGAATCAGGTAGCGCCTCTCCAGCATCTTTGCACAGATCTCTGGTCAGCCATGAGAAGGCGAAGTCAGCCACATTCTTGCAGATAAAGCTCTCTTTGAAGAAGGCAGCCATGATAAGGACATGGTAACCTTACCAAGCACGAATTGCGGGGCCATGCGCCAAGTGTAATCGATATGCGGGACTGATCATAGAGTTAAACCCTGGAGGTCAGCACAGATTTCAGGACGGAGCACACTGTAAACATCAACCGTGTTAGAGATCATTGAGGATGGTTCCAGCACAACAGACAAGCTGGCGTTTGACTAGTTCCCCCTCTCTTTCTACACTGAAATGGACAAGGGAGGAAGCTGTCCATTCCTAACGCGACGCAAACTACTCTCGCCCTTGACAAGTAGGGGAGACCCCAAGTACTTTCCCTTGCCCCCTAATGCACATCAAAGCTAGTTCTCCTGACATGAATGGGATTCCGTTTGTTCTGAAACTGACAATTCCTACAGCACCAGAACGGTATCTGTTTAAAATGAATCCGTGTAGCTCCTAGCACAGTGTATATGCAGAGAGCACACGGATACCAGATTAAAATAACAAATCTGTGGACGCCTGGGTGGCTCTGTCAGTTAAGCGTTTGCCTTCAGGTCAGATCATGACCCCAGGGTCCTGGGATCCAGTCCTGCCTCGGGCTCCTTGCTCAGTGCGGAGCCTGCTTCTCCTTCTGTCTGTTGTTCCCCCTGCTTGTGCTCTCTTGCTCTCTGACAAATAAATAATAAAATCTTTAAAAATAAAATAAAATAAAATAAAAATAACAAATCTGGAAAATACTTCAGAAATAAGGATGCTGAAAAACAGAGAGGTTAAATGACTTGACCCAAATCACACAGGTAATCACAAGGGTCCTTTGTTATAGCATTGGGGGCGGGGGGCGGTAAGGGAAGGGGCAGGGGTTGCTTCATGCTACTCTGTGTGGGGCTTGGGGGAGAGGCGTGATGTCTCCAGGGGTACTGGCCTGGTGCCCTCATGCGTGTGCACCCCTATGGGATGGTCCTCAAATCTCCTTGGTTGTTCATGAGAGATGTCTTGTCAAAGTCATCCAAGACTCCCCTGTTGCCAAATTCAATGGTCATTGCTCAGCCCTGGTTTATCTACAGTACAGGACACAGTTAATCACCCCCTCTTTCTTGCAATACTTTATTCAGATGGAAGGTGATGCAGTCTCTGAAAGTCCGTATACCACGAAACCCCTCAGTCCTGAACAAGTTGAAATGGTCGGTCACTACCTTTGGGATATCGCTGTTTCCAGGTTCTCCTCCTACAATGCAGTGCTCCAGGATTCAGTCCTAAATGTCTCTGCTTCTCAATCTCCATTCACTCCCAGAGGAGCTCATCCATCCCATGGCTTTAAATATCACTTTTTAATGTTACTAATTTATATGTTTGCCCTGAAATCCAGGTTGACTTTTCCAGCTACACCCAGACATCACCATCTGGTGGCCTAACAGGACTGTCAAACACAACAAACTCAAAACTAATTCTTAATTTTCCTGCCCATCTTTTCTTCCCTTATCTCCCAGGTCTTGGCATCTCAGGGATTGGTGATTCCATTCTGCCGGCTGCCTGGGGCAAAAACTTCAGAGTCTATGTTGGTTTCTCTCTTTCTCTTATGCCTTACACGTTGTCCATGAGAAAATCCCATCCACTTTACTTCTGGAAATATATTCAGCATCCAACCTTCTCTACTGGCATCACTCACTACAGCCCTACTCCATAGTTACTGTGACAACTTCCTAATACCCTCCCTACCCCCAGTCTACTCTCCACATAGCAACCACAGTGATCCTTATAAAAGGAACTCTGTAAGTCATCTTTATAAAAAGTCAGATCATGCCTGGCTTCTGGCTCAATGTTTCCAGAGACTTCCCTTCTTAATCAGAGTAAGAGCTGAAGTTCTTCTGTGGTCTCTGAGGCCTAGGACCCAGCCCTGCTTTCCCTTTGATCTCATCTCTCCTGTCTGCTCTGCTCAGCTCATACTCCACTTCCTTGCTGTCACTGGAAGAGAAGACATACTCTTGTCTTGGGGACTTTGCCCTTGCTGTTCCTTCTGACTAGAAAACTTTTCCTTCAGACACTTCTCAAGTTCATGCAGAATTCTTCCCAAGTGTCTCCTTCCCAACAGACACCCAAATAACTCCTCTTCTGTATCACTCTCTATCGTCTTTCCCTCTTTTATTCTTCCAGCACTTAATACCCCTTGATAGAGTCCGCATTCATTTGTTTGTCTATGTCTCCCATTCTAGAACATAGGTTCCATGACGCTAGACTCTCTGTTGTAGCCACTAGCACATCCCCAGCTCCTAGACCAGTGTCTGGCACAGAGCGAGACCCAATACATATTTCTAGAAGGGAGGAGGGGAAGAAGGGAGGAAGGAAGGAAGGAAGCCAGGCTTAAGACAATCCTCTCAGTTCTCTACTATATGTAGGTAAACAGAGCTGAAGACAGTAAAGTTCTCCTTCATTATTTCAAAGAACTTTATGGCTTAGATCCAACAATGATTCCCTACTTCTACCTATGGCAATCTTCCACCGAGGGGAAGATGGCTGATAGGCCATCATGGGCATCAATCTATTTTTACCAAGATACTTTGATGTCCCTGCTTTTCAAAGACAGTAATGAAATTCCCGCTCTGCACGCAGGCTGTCACTCTGTCATTTTATGTTCCATTGTGAATCTGCGTGAAAACTGTATTGAAATCTTCATTTCCATCATGCCCCTCAAGGGAAATCAATGAAACCTGAGGACAGCCCGACTCCTTGACAGATGATCCACAAAAGGACAACAGTATCAGAAAAATTTAAAAGAACCGTATTTATCAAGTGATCTAACATTTAGGTCATGCTTGCTAGTAAAAGCAAAAGGTTTTATTGCACAGAAGCTTAAACACACTAGAGAAATGAATGCCTTCAAAGGTATGAGACTTTTTTTTTTTTTTTTACATAAATGTTATACACAAACAAGTCATGTAACCATAGTGTTTAGGATGTGGCTTTTTATATCCTTTTCTTCAGCAAGACCCATTACATTCCAGATGATTCATGCCATTTCACTTCAAATCTTTTCTATTCTCATTTCTAAAAATAGAATTTTTCCCTCTATGAAAACGTAGGTTAAGGTTATTAACCATGTACACCTTCTCAAATCCTCCTTTCTACCTTAGGACAGCGATCCCAACCTTTTCTTGTAGTTCACTCTCCTTCTGACTTTGAATGATCAGGATATGGCTTTAGTCCTTTACTATTTCATTTTAAAGAAGACATCAGCTATAGAGTCATTTGCTGGTGTGGATGGTTAGCATGAGAGGGGGTCTGGCCAACCTGTCCAAATGGCTGTGGCAACGGAAGATTCCCAAGCCAGAGGGCAATGCTACACACAGATGAGTCTGTGCACAAGGCCATGTTCCCCAGCACTGGTCACAAATGACTCAGACAGGGGTGTCAAAGAGACCCAAGGCAGGTCTATCACCATATCACGAGGCCTAAAAAGCCAGCTTGAAATGGTCAATCCTCCTCATATTCCAGAATGCAAGACTCAAAAATATTTTATCTACTATGAAAACATCCCATACATCACAGCTGACATTTATAATTAGAGTTAAAAAAAAAATCCAACAAAACCACACACACACACACACACACACATACACACACACCCCCTTTCTCTCACGGGATTGATCCATTTACAACAGAAGCCTCTCTATTTATATAAGGATATATCCACAGGGCTAGCAAGTGGTCCTTACCTACCACATTTTCTGAAATCCAGAGTAACCAGGACCACAAAAGAAATGATCTTTATGTTTTCTCCTATTTGGAACACTTCCACCAATGTCGGTTCTTTAAAGTATCCTCCGTCCAGATCACATGCCAAAATCCCAGGGAACTTTACCCTTTCCATACTTACGCTCCAGCCCTTAGAAATTCTGATTTCATTGTTCTCTGGTGGGCCTGGCCGCAGGTGTTTCTAAAGGCCCCGGACGATTCTAACGGGCAGCTCTGGCTGAGAACCTTCCTTTAAGTCTTCCCCGCCTCGGCCAGCAAGCTTTTACCTCCTTTGGGACACCTGGCACGCTAAAAGACAGTATAGGTCCTCGGGATCAACTTTCCTCACAAGGCTTTTCAGAGCTGAAACCACCTCTGGCCACCAGTTAATCTCTTACACTGTCTTCAATACAATATTTACACAACGTCTGACACCATTCTATCAGCCCTAAGGGAGCAGGACTGGGGTGGGCGGGGAGCACTCATCCAACATCATAAATAAAAAAAGCTGAAGCCTTCACAGAGGTTAACTTGTTCCCAGTTAGATACCTAATCAGCGGCAGTAATGCTTCTCATCCAGATCCATCTCATGAGTTTTTGTAGAAAAAAACCTCATGGTTATTTTTAATGATTTATGTCTAAAAGAAAAGTAAATTTTATGATACAACTTTATGATGCAATGCAACTTTTTGCAACACAAAAATTCTATTCACATACACAAATTCATAGAAGGCAGGAATATTCACGCAAAACGGGGTCCACCTGGGCTTGTGGCCAAGTTCGGACCACTTGCAAAACAACAAACTAATCATTGTTTTTTTTTTTTTTTTAAAGATCTTATTTGTTTGAGAAAGAGAGAGTGCCTATGGGTGAGTCCGGGGAGGGGCAGAGGCAGGGAATCTTCAAGCAGACTCTCCACTGAGCTCAGAGTCCAAGTGGGGCTCAATCTCATGACCCTGAGACCATAACCTGAGCAGAAACCAAGAGTCAGATGCTTCAGTGATTGAGCCACCCAGGCGCCACCCCCTCTCCCCCTGATCGGGTTTTAAATAACTTGGCACCATTAAATACTTCTAAAAATTAAACAGCCATTGGTTGTTGAAATGGATAGTTATATAAAGGTAAGTGGGGCGCCCAGGTGGCTCAGTGGGTTAAGCCTCTGCCTTCGGCTTAGGTCATGATCTCAGGGTCCTGGGATCGAAGCCTGCATCGGGCTCTCTGCTTGGCGGGAGCCTACTCCCCCCACCCTCTGCCTGCCTCTCTGCCTACTTGTGATCTCTCTTTGTCAAATAGATAAATAAAATCTTTAAAAATAAATAAATAAATAAATAAAGGTAAGGGAAACAAAGGTCAAAATGCACTTGGTCTTATTTTCCAATTGTCTAAAGTCGTACAATGAACAGCCAATAGCTTTGCATTTAAGAAAATTGTTTTTTAAAGCTAGTTCAGTCTCAGAGTCTTTAGATGATAAGCTCCTTCTCTGCCTTGCCAGGAATGAAGCTTGCTGAAATGTCCCATTAGCTTTCTACGAACTGGATTTTTTTTTTTTTTTTTTTTTTAAGGTAAAGGGAAATCACCATTAGGTTGATGATTTCTGTTGGAGGAGCCTTCATTCGGGAAGATGACTCAGGGAAAAGAAAGGCCACTTCATGGTGATATGACAGCGTGACAGCAGGTAAATGTTAAGGTGATTTCCTCAACAGGTTGTGCATTTTTTTTTTTAAAAAGGGAATTAAAATAAGTCCCCTTAGCTCCCTCATGCCTCTCCTCTTCCTCGTGCGATTAACAAGAAGGGTCCGGGGCAGCACCCAGTGCTGAAATTGGAGTTGTGATCTGGGCAGAGATATCCAGGAGCTAACCTGGAATGCTAAGAGCCATATATTTTATGAGACTGACGCACTGCCTACTGCGCTAAGGAGGCACCTGAAAGAGCCATATATTTTAAATATATGGCTATTTTAAAGGCTATTTATTTGCAAATAGAACCAGGAATAAATTAGGACAGGCAGGAACAGCATGAGTGTTGTGTAGTTAAACGTTGCTGCTACTTTTTGCGACTTCTTTGATAGCCTCTGTTAGAAAATGGGTAGTTAAGCCGCATGGTAATTGACGACCTAGCTAACAAAGAAATTCACCAAAACTCACTTTCGTCAAAACCTACGGGTAAAGAGGCAAAATTACCAAAAGAACACCTGTAGACATTCAGCAAGTTTTTTTTTTCTTTGTCTTTAAATAAAAATCTTAAGACAGCAGCATTAACGTCAAAGCTGGTGTGCAGAGAAGGGGTTAACGCTTGTGAGCTCAACTTCCTTAAAGCCTCTTTATGATGATGTCCACACTGTTTCTCAAGACAGCCACTGCAGAGAGCCACAGTCTTAATTAACCAACAAGCGAGGCACCAAACCCTCCCTCCTTACCTTGTTTGAACTATAAACATGTATCTGGTCACTTTTTAACTGAATTCTGCACAGTTTGGAATACAATGTGAGGCAGAAATTTAAAAAAAAAATTGGGGAGGGTTTTCAATGAAATATAGATTAGCATCAAATTAAATAAAAAACCCCCATAGCTAATATTTTAGTCTAAAGGTTATCTAATCCATCTGAAAGCACAGACATCATGCCTTGAATGTGCTTTTATTATAATCTGCAATTTTGAAACAGGAAAAGTACAAACAAAAAGGACAGTTAGCAAGCCACCGAAGTCATAAATAGATTTTTTTGAAGAAATTTCATTACCTCTTGCAGTAAAAGGTGCTATCCACTTTTTGCTACTCTCATTTCATCCATGATACAACACACAAATTATCCTACTGAAATCACCACACATCACTGCAGCAAACATACCTTTAAAAGACACAGAGTTACACGCCGTGTCTTGTAATTGTTACAGGAGGCAAGATGGCAGCTACCGGAAACAAGTGGAAGGTTACAAAACTTCGAAGAGCAGAAGTGGTTTTGAAGTAATAAGTGAGAAATGAAAAAAAAAAAAAAAACCTAACCTCCTCAAGATAACCACTAGAAGCAAGAAGGTGCCGCCGTGCTGCGTGTGAGGAAGTGAGCACAGCGAGGGCTGTAGCCTCACACAAAGGAAGTGAATACTCAACTTCTGGTTTTACAAATCATCTCATTTAAGTGAGGTTTAGCCCATCTGACATATGTCTGGCATTCAGCCCTCAAATAATGTAATACATAATACACACTCGACAGTAGGTGTTAATGAAAAAATATAAGCAACCTTCAAATTAAAAGGGGGAGTGTGTTTCAAAAATGAAAGTCTGGACAGGCCTGGGTGGCTCAGTTGGTTAAGCATCTGCCTGCAGCTCAGGTCATGATCCCCGGGTCCTGGGTTTGAGTCCCACATCCGGTTCCTTGCTCAGCAGGGAGTCTGCTTCTCCCTCTGCCTGCTGCTCCCCATGCTTCTTCTATCTCTCTCTCTCTCTCTCTGACAAATAAACAAATAAAAATCTTAAAAAAATTAAGGTCTGTTTTGTGATTCCAATTATATCAAGTTCCAGATAAGGCAAAATCGTGACAGGAGTGGATCAGTGATTGCCTTGGGCTGGCGGCTGGAAGAAGAGACCCACTGGAAAGGGGCATGAGGGGTATCTTGGGGTAAAGAGACTGTTCTATAATCTTGATTGAGTAAGGGTTAAATGACTAGAAACTGGCCCAATTCATTAAACCGTATACCTAAAATGAGTGAATTTATTGTTGTGTAAATTATATGTCCAAGAAAACCATTTTTAAAAATTAAGGTTCCTAACTTGGCTTTCCAGATTTCGGGATTTATTTTCCTAATACAAGCCTGTTTACAAATGATAGTTGGGTTCCAGGCCACTCCGCCCTTCCCCAAAATATGAATCATAATTTGGGGGAAATCAAGCAGCCTGTTTGCCCACTAAAACCCGAGACTTCAGAAGCACGGCCCCTGGAGGTCCACACCGTACTCTCCGCTCCCGCAGATGGAAGGAGAGAGGGAAACCGTGTGATGTCAAGAAGCAGGCATGGAGGTAGGAACTGGCAGTTGGAGGTGTAAGGCGGCAGCAGAAGAGCAAAGGAGAAGCAGGAAGCAAAAGACACACTGCGCCTTTCTGCACGTGACCATTCTCTAAGCAAACCCATATTCATACTTACTAGTTGAAGAGAGGGGAAGCCAGAGGTACTGATGCTCTGTCGATGGTAGTGGCCAAGGTTCGGAGGGAGAGTGAACTGCTTCCTTATTTCCGCGGAAGAATACCTTGGGTAAAATACAAACATCCAAATGAAGAAGCTATTTTCACAGATATCACAATTACAGATACGATCTTTGGTATCGTGTTATAAAACCCAGGCGTTGGCCGGGCAATTGGCGGAACTAACATGTCCTCAGCGGCCTATGAGTGGACAGCGTAGCTCTTGTCTGACCATATACAGCCTCGAAAAGTTCACAAAGGCCAGGACACCCACAGCCGACCATGGCTGCTGCCCAATACTGAAAGGATGGGAGCATGAAGGAGGGGAAGAGTTTGAGCCCAGAGGAAAGATCCAGAGTGCTTGGATCTTTCTTCCCAAGCCATTCAGAGCCCTTGTCTCTGCATGAGGACATCTGGTGTCAGACTAGAGTCCTTTAAACCCCATGCTGCCATTCTGATCTGGCCATTCTCATTTTAAGCAGTTGAACCCTTCTGGTTGGCTGCCTGCTATGACAGAACATTCTAGATATCTATGATATGAACAATCCCACCTTCCTCCAGGTACCCTAAGTGCTACATAGGAGTCCAAGGACTGCACTCTTTCCAAACTGCTCCTAGCAGAGTGATCCTTTGAGTCATTCATAGCCCAACACTGTTGTCCCCAGCCAACATCCTTGGTAGCTGGAAACCAGGTACACGAAAGTTGTTCCCCATTGTCTGCTCACACCTACTGGCCCGAGCTGTGGACCAGGGAAACCCCAGCTTGCAAACAGATTGTCTTTGAGGCACTCATGTGTTAGTCGTTTGTTCGGAGCTCAGAATACATTTTCTCACGTCACCTTTCTCATCCGATCTCATTTGTTGGTGGGTGGATTCCTGGGCTAGTTCTCTGAAGTGTATTTAAACCCCAGTGAGACAACTACATAACAGAAGGAGAGACGAACAGATGTTTCCTGAGGATCGGGTGAGATCGTGTGTTTGAAACATGCTGTTTATTGAGCCAAGGGCCATATAAATTTTTTAAATGATGACTTTAAAATATAATATTTGAATATTATAAATAAAGCTTATTATGTTTTCTCCATTACACTGTGTGCTAAGGCATAATTGGTAATTACCCTGCACGATAAGGTTTCTGACTTGGTCTGCTTGGCCCTCCGACGTGGCAACGTGTTACTTCCAGAAAGGCAGAAACCCTGTTCTGGTCCCATGTGGGGCATTCATTCCCCCAATCCGAGAGCACCTCAATGTCCTTCCAGGATCCACACTCTCATCTTATACTTTGTCTAGGCATAACTACAAAACAGAGGGGTGGGCACGTAACCCAACACAGGACAATGATCTCTCCTTCCCAGGATTCCAGATGATGAGTGGGGACGAGGATAGAAGAAAATGGCCGGAGCAGCTTCATGGCAGAGGGGACCCCACAGAATGAAGCAATGAAGTGAGACCCCCTCCCACAGGAAGTGAAAGCAGTTCATTCTCATTGTATTCCTGAATTTCCTGAGATCTTGTCCTTATTTAATTTTTTTAAGTGTAAGAACACACGAGGATAAGAAGTATTCTATGATCTGCTGGGGAAACGCAAACCAAAACCACAGGAGCTGCCACTTCATAATCACTAGGATGGCTATTTCAGAAAAAAAAGGTGATGGCAGGTGTTGGTGAGAGTACAGAGAAATCAGAGCATCGCGAGTTATTGGTGGGAATATAAAATCATGCGAGTGCTTTAGAAAGTCGTCTGGTAGGTCCTCAAAAAGTTAAACATAGTGTTCCCATATAGACCCCAGCAACTGCACTCCTAGGAGTACACCCAAGAGAAATGAGAGCATAATTTCCTACAAAAATTTAGCCATGAATGCTCACAGCAGCATTATTCATAATAGAAAAGTGGAAACAACCCAAACGTCTATCACCTGTTGCTTGGATAAACAACATGCTGTCTATCATGCAAAGGAATATTATTCAGCAACAAAAAGGAAAGAAGCATTACCATATAGGACAACATGTATGTACCTTGAAAACATCACGTCAAGTGAAAGAAGCTAAAACCAAAGACCACGTATTTCATTATTCCTTATATGAAATTTCCAGAACAAGAAAGTCTACAGAGACAGAAAGAGATGAGTGGTTGCATAGGGCTGGGGCTTTGGAGACAAATGGGGAGTGACTGCTAATGGGAACGAGATTTGGAGTGATGAAAATGTTTTAAAATTGATTGTGGTGGGCTGCCTGGGTAGCTCAGTCAGTTAAGGGTCTGCCTTCAGCCCGGGTCATGATCTTGGGGTCCTTAGATGGAGCCCTGCACCAGGCTCCCTGCTCAGCAGGGAGTCTGCTTGTCCCTCTCCTTCTCCCCCCCCCCACCAACTTTGTGCTCTCTCTCACTCACTCTCAAATAAATAAATAGACTTTTAATTTTTTAAAAAAATAAATAAATGAAATTGATTGTGGTGACAGAAACATAATTTTGTGAATATGTTAAGAATTAGCAAATTGTGCATGAAAAATGGGTAAACTAAGTGGTATGTGAATTATTTCCCAATAAAGCTGATAAAAATACAGATATAGATATGGATGTGTGTAAGTGTCCTAAAGACACAAGAGGGAAGGCAAAAATTACCAAATTGAATGAAAGAGCCAAGAATGGAGGAAAACCTTCAGAATTTGATTCCAAGTACTCAATAGGCTGATTTTCATTACAAGCTGAACCATCACCAATTTTTAAAAACCAACAGATTAGACCCCTGGCCATATCAAAAGGCCCATCGTGCATGAACAACCCTGTATCTTGCAATTGGCACTACAAAGGAACCCAAATCACCATGGTGTTCAGTTATGTGCTTACTTGGGGAGATGACCGTACACACAGAAGGACGAGACAACCAAGCAAAGGCCCTTTGCCGTGACCTGGGGGCCTTCGACAGACAGGACTTACTGCTCCTGAGACTGCCCCCAGGGCCTCCCCATAGGACCTCTCAAATAACATGATTTCGTCTCCTGGTCCTTCAGAAGCTCTTCCCGCCGTAGACCAGACTACCAGACCAGGGTCTACTTGAAATGGGAATTTCTTTCTTTTTTTTTTTTTTTTTTAAGATTTTTTAATTTATTTGACAGACAGAGAGCACCAGTAGGCAGAGAGGCAGGCAGAAAGAGAAGGAAGCAGGCTCCTCGCTGAGCAGAGAGCCCGATGCGGGACTCAATCCCAGGACCCCAGGATCAGGACCTGAGCTGAAGGCAGTGGCTTAACCCACTGAGCCACCCAGGCACCCCTGAAATGGGAACTTCTAAAAAGGATCAGGAGAGGTGTGGTGTTACAGAGAGTCAAAGAAAGGAAGCAGGGACACATTCTTGCTTCCATTTTGAAGCAAAATCTATCACTCTATGCCAAAACCCCAGGATTTAATTCAGCACGAAATCAGAATGTTCCCACTCTTCAATCCTTAAAGAGGGTCCGCGGGCGTTTCCATTGCGATTCTCCACATCGGGTTCCCAACTCGGAGCCATACAACCGATCCTCTTCCCTGACACTCGAGCCTGACCCCATTTCCCATCCCTACAGGATCAATTCTACAGAAGGCAATTAAACCCGTCCCTTCAAAACTGTCAAACATGGAGAGGAATTGTTGGTCCTTAAAATGAAAATAGTGAATTGTCCCACACGGAAAAGAACGTCCATCGTTTAAAGAACATCAAAACTAAATCTCTCTGGAGAGGCCCTGTGCACATACTAAACCAACAAAAATAAACCAGAATGACAAAAATCACGTGCTGGTCAAACCGTGGGAAAATCGGCACGTCCCACACCTCGGTGGAACCCCCCAGGGTTGTATATAGGTTCAGTGCCTCTGGAAAGCAACACTGTGATACACAACGAGAACCCTAAAACTGCCGTTACCTTTCAATGTAATCACTTCACTTTGGAGAGTATACACCGTGGGATTCAAACAAACATATAATTTGAGCAGAAATGAATATCAGAATTCCACATGGCGGCAAATAACTGAAAATAACCGAAACACCTAACACAAGGGAGAGCACGAAGTAAATAACAGCAAATAGGTGAAATGTTGATTTTTACCACCTCAAATAAAAATGCGAATTAGGGGGCGCCTGGGTGGCTCAGTGGGTTAAAGCCTCTGCCTTCGGCTCAGGTCATGATCCCAGGGTCCTGGGATCGAGCCCCGCATCGGGCTCTCTGTTCAGCAGGAAGCCTGCTTCCTCCTCTCTCTGCCTGCCTCTCTGCCTACTTGTGATCTCTGTATGTCCAATAAATAAATAAAATCTTCTAAAAACTGCGAATTAGGTTCACCCACGGAAAGGCGCATACCAAGTAAGTTACAAGTGAAAAGCAGAATGAGGAACCGAATAGAAATGACTAACGGTGTATGTGTAAATACAACAAAAGGATTAAAAATCCCTTCGGTAATTATCTAAAGGTAGCTTAATAACCACCTCATTTAGCTCTCTGTGATGTAGAGCTGCTTAAGTTCGGCATTTTAAAAAAAGGTGTGTACATACAAAGTGGCAGGCAGGCACAGGTGCAGTCTTGGGAATTTTTAAAATTTTATAAATTTCAAAATTTTTAAAAATTTTGTTAATTTCCAAGATATGGAACTTCATTCTCAGAAGAGCACCTAGCCTCCCAGCATCAGAATCAACCCTCCTCATCTCTACATTGACCCTAGTGAAGGGGAAAGCCTGCCCACACAGCTAAGAGAATTCAGCCCAGGCAAGAAGTCATCCAGACTTGTGTCCACGCAGGTAGTCCTGGTATGTGGGTTTTATTTCTTCCGTACTTGAGTTTCAGCCCAAATTCAACAAGTCTCAGATAACTTTCCTGATGCCAGATTTATATGTATCATGATGATATTTCCTTGATGAGCTAAGACACTCTTCTTCTAATAACTCAAAATGCTTTAAAATATTATTTTCTTGATTTATACAAATTAAACTGGGAGGGAGATTTGGAACTTGTTTTAAATGTTGGTACCCATACTCAGGAGTCAAAATGGTAGAGGGGGATGTGTAGCAAAGCTCTGTGTTTATTCAGATGGATGGATAATTGTGATACACACAGTTGGCACTAAGGGCCAGTGGAACTGATGATGGAGCAGAGCTTGCCAAGTGCAGTCTATGGACCATAGGCTTCAAATTATCAGCTGCTTAATAAAATGCAGATTCCTAGACCCTATCCCCGTCCAGAAACAGCATCTCTTATGGCATGGCCTGGAAAACTGCATGGTTAGCCAGCAACTTCAGGTGATTTTTTGTCAGTAAAGATTCCCTAATAGTGCAAGACTATGAAAGTATTAGTTCATTCATTCATTCATAAAACATCGAGAGCACAAAAGTACCAGGCTCTTTGCCAAGTGCTAGGGATTAAAGTCCAAGATGATCCTGTAGCTGCTCCTGGAGGCTCAGCCCAGTGGGTGGGAGGGAGGAGGACAGACGGATAACTGAATAAATAATTATAATACAACATGATGAGTATCACGATAAAAAAATATGACCGTGCCCTGTGAGCAAAGAGCAGGGAGTTATTCATTCAGCCCAGGAACGCTTAGGAAGCTTCTGGAAAAAGAGGACTGTCGAGCCCAGGTGCCCAGTGGCTTAGTAGGTTGATTTCGGTTCAGATCATGATTTCAGGGTTGTGAGATTGAGTCCATGGGAGATCAAGAGCCCCAAGACTCACTCTCTCCCTCTCCCTCTGACCCCCTAACAAAAAGAGGACTTTCGAGGCATACTTGGGGTGGCGGGGGGAGTAGGACCAGACCTGATGGAAAAAAGCAGTTTGTTTGTTTGTTTGTTTGCTTTTACCATTTCACGACATCTAAGTATTAGGTTTCCATACTCCTACTTCAAGTATTTTAACTATCAGTCTGTCCTGTTTGTTTACAATAAATGTAGCCATTTGCCAGCTGTTGGAGTTCAAGTGGATTCCTTAACCAGGCTGAGTCTTAGTTTCATTACATGTGGAATGAAGGGGCTGGGCTATCAGATCTCCTGGGCACCTTTCCAGCTGGAACTGGCAAAGAGGATCCAGAATCTCCAAGTGGAACACTTAGCACCATGATCTACACCAGCAGCTGTGCTAGGAAACTACATCGTCCCGGATGGCTTCTCGCTGGCTTTCATCCCTAAAAGAAAATTCTTTCACTACATGCTGGACGGCCAGCAGCCACAATGGTTGGAAGAATTTTAAAACTGATTCAAGAAAAAAACCAAGTAAGTATTCAAAGGGGCTTAGGGTTTTCCCAAATGCAATATGTTTTAAACAATAGTGAAAGGGATGAAATGGAGAAAAGCAAAATTGTAATTTGCTCTTAGTAACTAACAACTGACTTCGTAACTAGCAAAACACTCAACAAATACAAGGGTAAAGTAGGGAGCTAGTAATAAATGCTAATTATAGACACTTGTGGGTGGCACACACATGTATGTGACCACAGGCACATGGTATCATTAAACCCTGCAAAATAACCATTGTTCAGGACCAGCAACGGTTTGCACCAAGTAAGCAAAGAAAGAATGTTATTTCCCAAACTTCCTGAATTATAAGGTTAGGGCAGTATAGCGTAACAACCACAATAAAGATGTTTAAATGTATGTAGAAAAAGTAGCTCTGAATGATGTAAATAAGCCAGCTTGGATCACAGAGCACGGCATGGGTCAAGTCTGAAAACACACAGCGGGGCTTACAAGTGAGCAGTTCCTGGAGCTGACCACATCGAAATGATGGAAGGTGGGGTGCCTGGGTAGATCAGTTAGTTGGTTTGGTGTCTGACTCTCGATTTCAGCTCAGGTCATAATCTGAGGATCGTGGGATCCAGCCCTGCATTGGGATCCACACTCCACTTGGCTTGGGGTCTGCTTGTCCTTCTCCCTCTGCTCCTCGCCACGTCCCCAAGATAAAAAAATAAAATCTTTTTTTTAAAAAAATGATCTAAGGGGCTGCTTGGGTGGCTCAGTCATTGGGCATCTGCCTTTAGCTCAGGTCATGATCCCAGGGTGCTTCCTGCTCTGCAGGAAGCCTGCTTCTCCCTCCCCCACTCCCCCTGCTTGTATTCCCTCTCTTGCTTTCTCTCTCTGTCAAACAAATAAATAAAATCTTTTTTAAAAAAATGATCTAAGGCTTTTTCTGAAAGGCATCCTCAGATACTCTTAGTAAAGCCCACCTTTATATCTAAAAAAAAAAATTTTTTTAAAGTAATCTCTATACCCAACATGGGACTGGAACTCACGACCCCAAGATCAAGAGTTGCATGCTCTGCCACTCAGGTGGCCCTAAAGTGCACCTTTAAATTGAAAAGGCTACAAAATGAATAGCTGATGCAAATTATATATATTCTATGTCTATTATATATATTGTCATATACATACATAACTCCATCCTTACATATACACACACGTTTTGAGCACTGGAGTCTGGAACAAATTCCTCAGAAGTTCGTTAGCCTGGGGCTTCGTAATAGATATTTCAGGTTTCAGATTGGCTCATACTTTCCGTCTCTTCTCATAAACAGACATGCCCTCAGTGTACAACTTCTATAAAGATGATTCAACAGGTGGAAACATGACTACAAAGAGAAGTTTGCACTTATTAACAAGCTGTGGGACTTATATGTTTCTTCCTCACGGGGAGTCCCAAATTCCTTTCACTTGGAAAATTCCTCTGAATAGGAAGAATGTTTATTCGATGACTGAAGCGTTTGAGCGTTCCCGCAGAGAGCCTAGAGAAGAGTGAGCCAACGTCTTCGGGGTCTCCCTAAGGCATTACTGTCTCCCAGCCTGTATATATTATCAGAAAAACATGACATAAGATAGTTTCTCTCCTGACATAGTCATGTCCTACTGGTGAGGCAGAATAACCACCTAAAAGTACACCTATAGCGCGCCTGGGTGGCTTAGTTGGTTAAGCTACTGCCTTCAGCTCAGGTCATGATCCTGGAGTCCCGGATGAGTCCAGCATCAGGCTCCCTGCTTCTCCCTCTGCCTGCCCCTCCTCTCCCTCGTGTGCTTTCTCTCTCTCTCATTCTCTCTCTCAAATAAATAAAATCTTTTAAAAATAAATAAATACATAAAAGTACACCTATAAGTACTAATTTTTTTAAAGATTTATTTATTTATTTGAGAGAGAGAGAGAGAGGGAATGGGGGAGGGGCAGAGGAGAAGCCAATCTCCCCCCCACCACCCCACTGAGCAGGGTCTCGACCCCAGGACCCTGAGATCATGACCTGAGCCGAAGGCAGACGCTTAACTGACTGAGCCACCCAGGTGCCCCATATTTGTACTTGTTTAAAGCGGGGGAAAAAAAAGATGCCTCCAAAACAGTGTCCTGACACATAAAGAAACAGATCTAACATATGTAAATTAAAGTCCCAAAAAAGGAGGAGAGACAAAACAGGAGCAGAAGTGAGATTTAAAGAAATATTGTTGACAGAGGCACCAAAGACCCAGATTCATACCGTACCACAAACTCCCGTCAGAATCAATACAGGGAAAATCAAACCTAGTCACCTCATAGTAAAACTGACAAAAATCAAGGTGAAATTTTAAATGTTCTTGAAAAAATCTGGGGAAAAGACACATCGCCTTCAAAGCGTAGGACTAATAGTCCTAATAGTAGGACTGATCACTGGCTTCTCACGGGAAAAAGTGAAACCCCAAAACGAATGCAATGCCATCTGTAGAATTTTCTACTTGGTGAAAATATCCTTCATTAAGAAGGATAAATAACGACTTCACCAGATGAACAAAAACTGAGAGAATTTATTACCAGGATAGCTGGACTAAAAGAAAGAGTAAAGAGCTCTTTAGACAGAAGGAAAGCAGAAAAGTGTTTCAGATGGAGGCACAAAAGTGTTGACAGCAATCAAGTGCATCAAAAAGATAAATGTGTGAGTAAATCCAAGCAGCAATGACAGTACAAAGTAATGACCATAATGTAGATTCAAAATATACACTATTTGTATGGCTGGCTCAGTTGCAACTCTTGATCTCAGGGTTGTAAGTTCAAACCCTGTGTTGGGTGCAGAGATCACTTTATTTTTTTAAGATTTTATTTATGTATTTGACAGAGAGAGAGGGATAGAGAGAGAGAGAGAGAGACCAAGCATGTGCACAAGCAGGAGGAACAGGAGAGGGAGAAGCAAGCATGTGCACAAGCAGGAGGAACAGGAGAGGGAGAAGCAGACTCCCCTCCCCAGAGGCTTAACTGACTGAGCCAACCAGACGTCCCTAGAGATCACTTTAATAAATTAAAAATCTTGGGGTGCCTGGGTGGCTCAGGGGGTTAAAGCCTCTGCCTTCGGCTCAGGTCATGATCCCAGGGTCCTGGGATTGAGCCCCACATTGGGCTCTCTGCTCAGCAGGGAGCCTGCTTCCCTTCCTCTCTCTGCCTGCTTCTCTGTCTACTTGTAATCTCTGTCTGTCAAATAAATAAATAAAATCTTTTTAAAAAATTAAAAATCTTAAGAAATTTAAAAACTAAGACCCAAGATATACATAGTACCAAAATCCATATCAGTGATAACACAAAAGGTGGGAAGGGTACATGGAGTTCATATCTTCTAAAGTTCCTATATTATCTGCGAAATTATAGAATTATAGAATTCTAATAAGTATGTATTCTAATCTCTCTGGGAACAAAAGACAAGTTGAAAAATAGGGGAAAAACACAGTAGAAATATACATTTAAACTCAAATAAAAACATGAACATAAGACCTGAAACTATAAAACTTTCAGAAGAAAATATAGGCAGTAAGCTCCTTGAAATAGGTCTTGGCAATGATTTTTTAAATCTAACACCAAAAGCAAAGGAACAAAAGCAAAACCAAACAAAGAGGACTACATTAAAGTAAGAACTTTCTGCACAGCAAAGGAAACCATCAAGAAAATGAAAAGGCAATCCACTGAGTAGAAGAAAATATTTGCAAATCATGTAACTGGTAAGAGGCCAATATCAAAAATATATTAAAAAATTCATACAACTCAATAGCAAAAAGCCAATCTGATTTAAAAATGGGCAGAAGACCTGAAATGACATTTCTCCAAAGAAGATATACAGAAAATAGACATTTTTCCAAAGAAGATGTCCTTTCCAAAGGAGGCACATGAAAAAAAAGTTCAGAATCATTAATCATCAGGGAAATACAAATCAGAAGCACAAGAAGCTACCACCTCACACCCGTCTGAATGGCTAGCATCAAAAGGCAAGAAATAATAAGGGTTGGTGAGGATGTGGGAAGAGGGAACCCCCAGGAACTATAGGTTGGAATGTAGATTAGTGTAGCCACTTGGAAAACAGTATGGAGCTTCCTCAAAAAAAGTAAAAATAGAATTACTATATGATCCAGCAATTCCGCTTCTGGGTATTTATCCAAAGAATACAAAAACACTAACATGAAAAGATACAGACACCCTCGTGTTCTCTGCAGGATTCTTTATAAAAGCCAAGACATGGAGATAACCTAAGTGTCCATCAATGGATGAATGGATAATAAATTGTATATACATACACAATGGAGTATTATTCAGCCATAAAAAAAGAATAAAATCTTGGGGCGCCTGGGTAGCTCAGTCAGATGGGCATCTGACTCTTGATTTTGGCCCAGGTTGTGGTCTCAGGGTCGTGGACTGAGCCCCGCATGGGGCTCTGTGCTCAGCACAGAGTCTGCTTGGGATTTTCTCTCTTTCTCTCCCTCTGCCTGCCCCCCACCAAATAAATAAAAAAAATATTAAAAAAAAGAAAAAGAAAGAGTGACATCTTCCCTCTTACAACGACATGTACAGACCTCGAGGACATTATGATAAGTGAAATAAATCTGACAGGGAAAGACAAATACTACATGATATCTCTTACATATGAAATCTACAACAAAACCAGAAACAAGCTCATAGATACAGACAACAGATTAGTGTTGCCAAAAGGCACGGGAGAAATGAATGAAGGGGTTTCAAAAGGTGAAAAAAAAGGGCTAGGCAATCTGCCAAAATATAAACCTTTCTGTTGAAAAGGGGCATCTGCTTTAGAATTTTATCTAGGATTCATCTTGCTCATTTCTGAAAACCAAGAAAGAAATTGAAAACTATAATGATGTATAACTCACTGAGACTTTTACATATAATGATCTCATTCCTCAGAATGACCCAGGGAAATCGGTAGAATAGTTTAGCATCATGTTTGAGATATAAGTTATCTCAGTCTTCGGAAGGAAAGAGTGTAGGGAAAAAAACAAATTCAAACATGTCAGTGATTATATTAACTGTAGTTAGAGTAAATTCACCAATTACAAGACAAAGATCATCAGATTACATAAAAAACTTTATGCTACTTTCAAGAGACATATATACTTTTCTTTTTTAACAGATTTATGGAAGCATAACCGACATGCAATATACTGCATATATTTAGAGTGGATAATTTATAAGTTTGACAAAAACTACGCCCATGAAACCGTCACTGCAATCACAAAACTTCCTCCTGCCACTTCTTAATCTCCCTCCTTCCCCCAACCCATTGCTCCCCTGGTAACCACTCATTTGTCTTCTATCATTATGGATAAGTTTGTATTCTTTAGAATTTTACATAAATAGAATCATACAATAGATCTCCTTTTTTCTGGCTTCTTTTGCAAGCCTAACTATTTTGAGATCTGTCTATGTTGTAGCATCTCTCAATAGTTCATTTCCTTTCATTATAAACTATTTCCACTGCGTGCATATATGACCATTTGTTTATCCATTCACCTGTTAATGGACATTTGAATTTTCTCCAGTTTTTAGCTATTACAAATAAAGCTGTTATTAACATTCATGGGCAAGTCTTTTTAGGGACATCTTTTATTTGTCTTGGGTAAATGCCTAGATAAACTCCTTACAAAGTGGTGGAAAAAAGGCAGGCAAAAATAGCCCAAAGAAATCTGGTGTAGCTACAATAATATGGCAAAAAGGACTTTAAAGCAACAAGTGTGACAAAAGGTAAAGAGGACATTTTGAATGATCAAAAGTCAGTTCAGCAGAAAGATGTAGCAATCTTAAATGTGTATGTGCCAAGTAATAAAGGCTCAAAACATATAAAGCAAGAACTGCAGAAGAGGAGAAACATCAAATATATAATTTTAGTGAAAGAATTTTGCATACTTCTTTTGGTAAGTGATAGAACATGTAAAGCAAAAAATCAGAGATATGTAAGATTTGAAGATGATAAACAAACTTGATCTATTTCACTTATACAGAAAATCTACACTTAATGACAGAGTACACATTCTTCCTCTGCCATTTTCAGAAGTAACCATATACTGGACCAAAAAGCAAGTCTCAACAAATTTCAAAGTTCAGAAATCACATAGAACAGGTAGTCACACACCACAGTAGAATTAAACTCAGAGTAAAAAAAAAACATACTAGCTTTCTAAATATTTGCTAATTTTTGCAGATGGAATAATATTAAACCTCTCCTTTGTGTTTATACACATAGGCTGATTAAATGAATTTTTAAAAACTAGTTATAAACCAAAAAGGAAAAAAAGAAAAATTATATGTAATATCTAGATATAGTTGTAAACTATTCTATTTTTATTTTGAGTACGTAATATTTTTTGTACTTTTAAATATAAAAAAGAACATTATAAAATGTCTCCCTCTCACTTTTGTCTTCCAGTTATGCAAGTTCCTTCCCCATAGACAATCTACATAATAGTGTCTTGTGGATATTACTGTACGTATGCAGTCTAGATGCAAATACATATATACATATTCTTTCCCCAATACTGTACACAAATGGGAACATAATAGTTGTTCCTTTTTTTAATGAAGGAGTATTACATTGTATGAATTTACCACAATCCATTTATCCATTCACTGATGAGCATTTTGCTCTTTTCACCTAATAGATAAGCTCCTTTTTTTTTTTATGGCTGTATACATATTCTACTATATAGATGCACATTTTCTTAATTAATCTCCTTTACATATTTTTGCTTTTTCCAATTTTTTATCGAGGTATAACTGACATAAAATTATATTAGTTTCAGGTATAAAACATAATGATATTTGTAAATATTGCAAAGTGATCACCAGAATAAGCCTACTTAAC
The DNA here is from genome assembly GCF_002288905.1 of Enhydra lutris kenyoni. NCBI lineage: Eukaryota > Metazoa > Chordata > Mammalia > Carnivora > Mustelidae > Enhydra > Enhydra lutris. The sequence continues at coordinate 9,509,756 of NW_019154117.1, forward strand.
ACCTGTCACCATACAGTTACAAATCTTTTTGTGATGAGAACTTTTAAGATCTATTCTCTCAGCAACTTTCAAATATGTATCATAGAATTTTTTTTTTTTAAAGATTTTATTTATTTATTTGACAGGCAGAGATCACAAGTAGGCAGAGAGGCAGGCAGAGAGAGAGAGAGAGAGAGAGGTGGAAGCAGACTCCCTGCTGAGCAGAGAGCCCGACGCGGGGCTCGATCCCAGGACCCTGGGACCATGACCTGAGCCGAAGGCAGAGGCTTTAACCCACTGAGCCACCCAGGCGCCCCATATCATAGTATTTTTTTAAGATTGTATTTATTTATTTGTCAGAGAGAGAGAGATCACACACAAGCAGGCAGAGTGGCAGGCAGAGGCAGAGAGAGAAGCAGGCTCCCCACTGAGCAAGGAGCCTGACGTGGATCTCGATCTCAGGACCCTGAGATCACGACCTGAGCCAAAGGCAGTGGCTTAACTGACTGAGCCACCCAGGCATCCCTGTAACATAGTATCATTAACTATACTCACCATGTTATACATTACATCCCTGGGACTTATCTGTTTTATAACTGGAAGTCTGCACGTGTTGGCCCCCTTCACCCATCTTGCCCATCCCCACCTAGGACCTCTGGCAACCACCAGTCTGTTCTCTCCATCTACAAGCTCAGTTTTTTGGTTCTGTTTTAGATTCTACATATAAGTGAGATTATACAGTATTTGTCCTTCTCAGATTTATTTCACTTAGTATAATGCCCTCAAGGTCTATCCTTGTTATCGCAAATGGCAAAACTTTTTAAGTTTTTTTGAGGAATTTCCATACTCTTTTCCAGAGTGGCTGCACCAGTTCACATTCCCATGTTGTCTCCAACTTTTTGCCAGCACAAATAACGTTCAGTAAATTGCACATTTGCTAATTCACACATTTATAAATATAGCTGTGGAATAAGGTTTTAGAAGTGGAATTCCTTGGCCAAAGGATCTGCGTACTTATTCTTCATAGTATTTTATCAATTAACACTCTAGCAGTATAAGAGAATGAACAACATGTTTGCATCAAATTTAAGGAGTTCATGAACCAGCTGGCTATTCTGCTTATTGTACCTATAACTGTCCTGTAGCATCAAGATCTGTTTATCTGATAAACAAAACTAAGGTCTTCAATGACGAGCTCTTTTTTTCCCTTTACGGGCAGGAAGTCGCTATCTAAAAATTAATCCCTTCCTTTACAGGGCAACTATAAAACTCAGGACAGTGTGGTTACCTTCTGTCAGCCTGAAGATTTGGTTTAGACATTCTGGGTTTGTGGTCCCAAGAGGACTCCCAGCGGGAGTCAAGTTGGCAAAAGGATAAGCAGGTCTGGGGCAGAAATGATAGGTCCAGGTTGCAGATGTAGATTTGGCTAAGCCTGAGTTTACAGCTGTTTGTCCAATAGAGGTAAGAGATCTTCCTCTCTCCACCCATGGTTTCTCACCTGTCTCCCTAGCAGCCCACCATCAACAAGGCTGTAAGTGATGCCTGCAATGGTGCAGAGTCTGTGGTCTTGGAGGAAAGTCACGCAGCCTTGCTAGAGAGCAAATGAACCAAACTCTCCAAGCCCAATGGTCATTGGTATGTTTTGGCTTGGACTGCTCCTTGATGAGTCTAATTTCTGAGGAAAACCCAAGGAATAAGAGCTCTCAGTAAGCTGGTCAAAGAAGAACCTCTTCCAAGCAGAGTCTGAACCACAGAAGAATTTGTGGAATGAAATCTTACCAGACTCATGAAATAAAAATAGGCATGTTTCTAGATGTTGATAATGTTCCCAATTATTAGGCTTGTGGAACGTTGGCATGGCTTCTTAGTGAGAACAGAAAATTATGCCAATACGGATCGAGTGCTTGCTCTAGGCCTGGTTCTGCGCTGACCACGGGATGTGGACCTTTCCACCGAATTTCCTCAGCAACACTGTGAATGGAGTTTGTCTTCCCCCATTGGACAAGTACAAAACTCAGGGCAGGAAATGTCTGGAGTCAGGATTTGAAACCAACACTACCCGACTCCAGAGACTGGGCTCTTAGACACTATGATTATATAAGCTTTTTTAAAAAAATATTTTTAAATCTAAATACACAATTTAAAATTACAGAGAAGGAAAACCACTAGCAGGAAATGCTGTTCACAGGTATGTTAGAGAGACAAGAATAATCTTTTCTTCTATTCTCTTCTGTTTTTCCATATAGTTTGTGCTGTGGCTGCACTAATTTTGTGACAGAAACTGTGTACACACACACACACACACACACACACACACACACACACATTTTTAAGCTACAATGTCGTCAGCTTTCTAAATAGCATAAATTCTTCTGCTGAGACATAGGAATGGGCCTGAACATCTTAAGAGTCTCTTGAGGGCTCTTTTATTATTTTATTCCTTCGTCTCCTGGAATTCCCAAATAAAACTGTGTTCTCAGCGGACTTGGAGCCCTTATGTCCCCCTCCTGATCCACCTGAATTCCATTAAACTCAACAAACACTGTTGGGTGCCATTAATTCAAAGCACCTTGTTTCTCCATTCTGACTTGCGATTTATCCAGATCATTGGTCCTGGGCTTGGCCAGATCCTTGGCCGCTGAGAGATCACATGCTCTTTTTCCATCCAAGAACGTAGAATAAGGCTATTTGTTTTCGGATACCTGGCCAAGGCAGTGAACTGGCAGCTTGTCTGTGTCTTAGTGAAGTGCCTTGAGTAAGACCCTCAGAGACTTGTGGCCTCTACCCCCCAAGGTGACTACAGCTGTGAAGTACAAAAATGCCTTTTACTCTGAGGTAAAACGGGACGATTTTAACCCCCTCCTTTCTTGTTGGTTTCCCCTTCCTTAAATTGTGGAATTTACTGGGATGACTGAGAAAGATGTTGTTTGCTCTCGAACCCAGCCTCAGCTTGAGGGGGACAAATGTACTAAGCAGAGGCCAGTAAGATCGGCTGTATCTTCCTATTCTTTCTATATTGCAACTGTTCTCAAAGTGTGGTCCCCAGACCAGCGACATCAGCATTCCCCGGTAATTTGTTAGAAAAGCAAATGCTTGGGCCCCACCCCAGACCTACTGAGTCCTAAACTCAGGGGTGGGGGCGCAACCTTCTGTGTTTTAACAAGGCCTCCAAGTGAGTCTGAGATACTCTCAAGCCTGAGAACCGCTTCTCTGATGTGAGCCAAGAACCTGTAGCTCCACCTGCCATCCTGCCCTTGCCTTCTACTCACCCACCCACAGACTTTGGACTCCGCCATCTGACCACCTCCCTTAGCCTAATGAACCCTGCCTACCCAGTTAATCTGAAAATCAAGATCCTAACAGACATTCATTGACCAACGTTTATATTTCCTCCTCAGATTTAGCCAAAATATGCCATTTTATACAAATAAATGCACCCCAAAATAACCAAATCCCCAAATCCAAACTATCTTCATTCTTCCCTCAAAATTTATTTAATCATACCTATTTTTAAAGATTTTATTTATTTATTTATTTATTTGAGAGAGAGAGAGAGAGAGAGAGAGCGAGCGAGTGGGTATACAGGGGGAGGGGCAGAAGGAGGAGAGAGAGACTCTTCAAGCAGACTCTGCGCTGAGTGTGGAGCTCAATGTGAGGCTTGATCCCAGGACCCTGAGATTGTGACCTGAGTGAAACCAAGAGTAAGATGCTTACCTGACTAAGCAAGTCACCCAGGTGCCCCTCAACATTTATTATAGATTGGGGGATGCGAACCATGCTTCTTACACTAGAGAAACCGCATTGTTCCTAAGTCAGGAAGCTACTAATGGCTAACTATTGCTCACTTGAGGAAAGAGCTCTTTAGGGGTGCCCGGGTAGCTCAGTCGTTAAGCATCTGCCTTTGGCTCAGGCCATGATCCCAGGGTCCTGGGATTGAGCCCAACATCGGGCTCCCTGCTCAGCGGGGAGTTGGCTTCTCCCTCTCCCACTCCCCCTGCTTGTGTTCCCTCTCTCGCTGTCTGTCTGTCTCTCTCTCTCTCTGTGTGTGTGTCAAATAAATAAATAAATAAAATGTTTTTCCAAAAAAAAAAAAAAAAAGAAAAAGAAAACAAAAAGAGCTCTTTAGTGGGGGAGGAGGAAGACCGGTCCATAAGGGCCAATGTTCTGGAGAGCAGATCAGGAAAGTTGTAGAATGAAGAGAATTTCTTAGGAAGACTAGGAAGGAAAGGGGAGACAAAAACCCCGACGTCTGACCTTGGTTTCTTCTTTCAACAATTATTAAGCAGCCATCTTGTCAAGGTTCCACAGTGAGAACAGCAGACAAAGGTCCCCTGCCCTTAAGAGAAGCATATATGCAAATGGGCCCTGATGCCCAGGCTTCTGTATTTTGTAAGAAGCTTCCTTATTCTGAACCAAGTATTACACTAGCCAGTGAGCTTTTAGCTCAGGGTCCTGCTGTTTCATGACTGCAGGCATCTGAGGCAAGAGAACCTTTTGGTGCCTTCACTGGAGGCAGGAGATGGCCAAAACGAGGGAGAATTGTTCAAAAAAGAAAATGGGACCAGACCCCACCTCAACTAACATATTCAGCTAAGAGCAAAGGAAACCTCCCCGAGGCTTCTGAAATGTACATCCTTATAAGTTCTGAGTATTATACACATTCTGTAAAGCCACACTCGTCCTCACACAGCTCTCCCATGGGATAAGTAATATCCCCATTTTCCAGAAAAGGGAAGGGAAGCAGAGAAGACCTGAGGGCCTGAAGCCAGTTCTGAGGCCTACATAGCCTCTGACCTAAGGAGTCCCGTGTTCTCTCCCAGGGGTCTCCCTGGGCTGGATGGGCACATTCCCACCCGCTCAGCTGGAACACTCGTCCTCTGCCAACATTTGTCAGGAGGCCACCATGTCCTTTATCTTTTCCGTAAATAGTCCTTCCCGCTGGTCTCAGAAAGAGCCTTGTTCTTGTTTTCCATCCACTACAGGCCATAAAAATCCTGATGCTGATGATATCCTTGATATCATCTCTACCCAGTTATAAAAATAAGTTCCTTTGCTCCTCCCTTACGAAAGGGTTCGTCATGTGGGGCACCTGGGTGGCCCAGACAGTTAAGAGTCTGCCTTCAGCTCAGGTCGTGATCCCAGAGTCCTGGGATCGAGCCCCACATCGGGCTCTTGGCTCATCAGGGAGTCTGCTTCTCCCTTTCCCTCTGCTCCCCACTTTTGTGCTCTCTCTCTCTTTCTCTCACTCTCTCTCAAATAAACAAATAAAATCTTATTTAAAAAAGAATATATCTTACTGTTGATTTTGTGGTTCCTATTAAACTAAACTCCTATGCAGTTAACGTAATATTAAACACACAAGAAAATAGCTTTACGTCTCACCATCCACAAGGGAATAACATAAAGCTTTAACTTTCTCCAGTTCCTGAATACTCCATGTTTTACAAAAATTTGCATTTGAACACAATTCAAAATGTTGGCCGCACCCCCTTTTCTCATGCTTCAGTGTGGAGTTATGATCCCTGAGGGTGTTCAAATCCCTTTGCACCACGTGCCTTTGCACTGACCCCACTGAGGTGACATTAATACACAGTAATTAACATGAATGAGATTTTAGAAACGAAAAACCTAAAACAGATTTCTGAACTGAAGCTATCGCACATCGGGGGGTGCAAAGCCGACACACACAACTCTTTCCATCACATCGATTTCGGTCAAGCCCAAGGTCTTCTCCACAAGACGGCGGGGAACGTGTCTCCAGCTTTGCTAGTATCTTATTTTGGCATAAATTTAGAACCTTGCGAAGGCCCACCTTCTCCGCCCAGAGCCTCACTGCCTGGGAAGTGAGCAAGACAAGGGCACAGCACTCGGAGGGGAAGGGACAAGTCAGAAAACACTCCGTGAGGTTGAACCACTGCCTAAACTAACAAGCAAAGATGAGATGAGAACTCGGTTCTCTTAAGGCCCAAGAAAGTCCATGGCGGTCTTTGCTCCTGTAGAAAGTTGCATTAAGTACAATCATTAAGTAAGCAGAAATCCGTGCATTATGATTTAAAGGTGTTGGGAATCCCTGACCTATGCTTGTAATTCCCAACCCTCTAAAGCATAAAGGAAGTGTTTCACTGGGCTGAATGGTCAGTCACTTGAGAGAATAACCCCGAAACGAAATTGGCCGTGGTGTCAGGTCACTGTTCATGTCACCCTGCTTCCGCTAACTGCGTACAGGAACTCTGAGGAAATGAAGCCCAGACCATCCCACTGGGGCCTAGGGGGCTGAGGAAGATCATGATTTCCAAAGTGCAATGATGAGAATGCAGGTCCAGTCCTTCGCCAGGAGAGACAGAGAGTAAAGAAGGTAATACCAGGTTTTCACGGCTAGTCCCAGACAAATACACCTTTGAATCAAACCCTTGTCCCAAGGACAGAACAAAGCACTTAGCGCCTTTGAATGCCCTGGGATGAACTTGGCCCCCTTCCGAGTTTTCCTTAGACCAGGAAATAACACGTCAGTTTAAATGCATGTGGGTTTTGCATAAAAGTTAACAATAAAGCCTGTCCTCATTTAACAAGGAAATCTATATGAGAATTTCTTTTAATAACCAAATCTAGTAAGAAATTATCTTCAATGTCTTCATGCTAACTTACACAGTAATCATTTTCCAACAAGGGATAAGCTCAGTTCAAATCCGTCTTCATCACCTACTAATTGTACGATCTTAGGCAAATCAGTTAGTTGATCTTGTCAAGCATGGTGGGGTGGGCACAGGTGCGGAAACACACAGGAGGCTGTAGACAGAAGGAGTAAAGGAGTAGAAGCTACAAGTGAGAGGAAGCCATGAAATGGAAAGACGTCAGCAGGGCGAGCAGATGAGGAAGGCAGAGCAGGTAGAGAAAAGAAGAAAAGGAGACCCTGAGTCCCAAATCCGTCAGGGTTTAATAACTGCCCTTTGCAGATTATAGGAACTTAGCCCATATTTGGCCCCATAGCTGGGTGCCTTGCACAGTGAGCAACCTGCATGGCCTTACATGGAGGCCTCGGGCCCATGTCTACTTTTGGCAGGGATTGGCACTAATCTTGGCAAACCTGAGATCCCAGACCTGTGTGCAGATGTGAAGGACTGTTGAGCTCCAGACAGAGCTGCAGAATATGCCTAGTGCTACTGGAAATTTGGATTTTCATGTGAAACCTGTAGTTTGTAAATGCTGGCAGGAGAGAGAGAGAGAGAGAGTGAGAGAGAGAGAAAAAAAAGAATTGCCCTTAGATTTGCAGACTCAGTGTGCTGGGTAAGTAGTCTCCTGTTCTCCTTACCTTGTGGTGTATCCTTTAAATAATCCACTATGAACAGAGGTAATCTGACAGTGTCTGTAACCCTTACAACCTAGAAAAGCCCGCTGCTGTAACCAATATTACTCACCCTTAGTACATGCTTACTGTCTGACAGGGACTGTATTAATTGGCCCATTTAATCCTCACAACAACCCCAAGAAGTAGGTATTATTACCTCTGCTTTTCAAATCCAGAACGGTTATGTAACTTGCACCAGAAAGTTGCTATAGGAGTTAAACTTCTGGCATTTTTCCTTTCCAGCAGCTTAGCAGTGGCAAACTTAACGCATGAAAGCTTTCCGAAGAAGGATATTAAACTTTATCCTGACTACTGAAAGGAACAGGCTTTGGCTTGTTTTTGAGACTTTGAACTCAGCTCCAACTGAGTCCTTCCATGAATCCTTCCAGGGGTAAGCAGCCTTGGAATATATTCCAAACGTCATTCAAATACCCATACGAGCAACGGGCAAACTATTTAAGAGCAATTAGGAAAGGGAGAGTTTCCACCAAATACCATTTTCTTCTTGTATGTACAGTTTTGTCCCTTTACATTTCACCAAGGAACAAATCCCAAGCACAATAAAAGTGGAGCTCTTCAAAGTCCAAAATCTGTTCATGCACCAAATATTTGTCCGGGATGGGGATGGGGAAGGCAGAAAAGGCACCCAGAACAGAAATTTTTATTTCAGTTTTGATACCAGCATCATATCCTGTCTTGGCCAGCACCCTCCTTTCCATGACTCCTTGCCTCTTCCTAGAAACCGGCTCAATTCAGTCCCATCTGAAAAGAAAACCTTCATCGTCAAGCTCCTCTCTCCCCTTGCCCTGACCCCCAAGCCTCCACTTCCTCTCTGCTCCCTTGCCCTGCCCTGAGGAGGCGTCCACCCTCGCCCCTCTGCAGAAGCTATCCTTGATCTAGCCACTGATGACCTTTCCCTGGGCAACCAGTGATTTCTTTCCTGTCCTGTTCTAACTTGACCTTTCTTTGCATCAGACACTAGTGACCTTCTCCTTCTTCATGAAACCCCTCCCTGGGATTTATACACATCTTGCCAACTCTTTTAGCCAACTGTCCTCGATTTTTTTTTAATTGGTTTTCTTCCCCTTTGGGTCCTTTAAACGTTGTTTATTCCCAAATGGTGGTACTGGGATAACTCTGGAAATGAGAGGGAAAGGATCACCTAGGTGCGCTCAGTGAGTACATCGTATGCCTAAAACATTAAAGAAAAAAAAAAAAAGGCAGGGGGGTGTGGGGAAATCCCAGCAAGGAAAAACCCAGTATTACGCGGTATTACAGGATCGTGCGATGAGTCTGCTGTGAATATTTTCTGCAGAGTACCTATATTATTATAATTGGCCTTTTCTCCGAGGAAATCAGTTGCTTTAATTGTTTCATTCTTTCAAGGGACAATGTCAAAGTTGTTGAGCCCAAAACTGCTCAGTTTGATCATTTAGCTTACATGGAAAATTTTTTTCCTAAGGAATGCAGAAAGGAGTTTCTATAAAGCAATTAATTTATCCTCTTTTGCCCAGCTGAAAGCAGCAGCAAATGAGCCTGGGCTGCTTCCTGTCAGTTTAATAATAAACAACTCAGCCCTCTCTTGCCCTCATGTCTGGAGCTCCACGTGCCCCTCAAGATACAATAAATGTTTGTCCAAGACACAGGACAACTTAAAAGATCCTTAGAGTGTGGAATCCTGTTGAGAGGTTCCGATGGTCCCAAGACGCGCTTCCTGCTTATACAGCCTGTGGTTGTATAAGCACAACCAGGTGGGAGGGGCATCTGGGTGGCTCAGTGGGTTAAGCTTCTGCCTTCAGCTCAGGTCATGATCTCAGGGTCCTGGGATCGAGCCCTACATCGGGCTCTCTGCTCAGCGGGGAGCCTGCTTCTCTTCTCTCTCTCTTTCTCTCTTCCTGCCTCTCTGCCTACTTGTGATCTGTCAAATAAATAAATAAAAATTTTAAAATAAATAAAATAAAATAAGGGAGAGGGACTTTGGGCCAACGGTAACTTCATGGAGTTTTCAGGATGCTAAGAATTGTCTCGATGCTATAATTAAAAGTAACAGCATGTTCTCTGAAAGGCCAAAATTAACATGGCAGACTCGATACACTCTCACCGACCAGGCATGGAAAAGAAAGGTTTGATATTGTATTTTAAACATTTTTAAGGAAAATGTACTGAGGCTGTCCAATGGAGTTGACAACCATCTAAAACATCACTGACTTTTCTCTTGCATTTACCTTTGGAAGGGACAAGCTGTGGTCGGAGGCAGGCTACGTGTTGGGGGGAGGCTTGTCTCTGTGCTGCTTTAGAGAGCCTACAGTTGGAGATAATTCACCATGGCAAATTTGGGATGATGTGAACACTCTGGTGAAGGAAGATCTGTCCCCAAAAGGTCATGCCATAGGGCTAGCTCTGGACTTGAAGGCTTGCCGTTCTTGGCCCCGGCCCAAGATCCTGGGCATCTTCCCCATAGTCCTTTGCCTGGGCCTTCACCCTGTCTTGGGAGCTCTCAGGTAGGACAGGTAATTACAGCAGAAAGAGCAGTTACAAAGACAACCAGGCTTCAAGAGGGAAAGAGAAGATGGGCCATCGCATTCCTCCCTGCTCTGTGTAATCCTTCTCTGGTAAGTCCACATGTGGTGCCCGTACCCAACTCTGGCACCCAGGCTGAAGTAGCTAGATCAGGCCACAAGTCCATACCAGCCCAAACCAATTCATGTTGAAGAACGCATCAGCCGGCTGCCGGTTCTGAAGGTGGTTGGGGGAAAAGAAAGGTACAGTTAGAATCCTTGGAGACCATGCCTGGATGAGAACCCCAGAACATTCTGGAAATGGGTGGAGCCAAAGAGGGAAGGGAACTGAAAGGTGGAGGGGGTCTAAAGGCAACCTCACTTACGTCCCGATTTTCTTCGGGCTCTGATATTTGAGTCAGATTAAAGAAAAAAGAGAGAGAGCTCTTTACATAGGTGAATGGTGTTTCTTTGAAAGGAAGAAATGTGATATTGACCAAATAAATCTGGTAAATGAACCAGGCCATATGATGATAGAAAGTTCAGTGTTGGAGACCAAAGAACAGGGCGATGTTAATGGTTTCTTTAAAAAGTGCATACCCAGGTGGCTCAGTCGGTTAAGAATCTGACTCTTGATTTCGGCTCAGGTCATGATCTCAGGTTCCTGAGACAGAGACTTGCATTGGGCTCTGCTCAGCATGAGGTCTGCTTGTCCCTTCTCTCTCTCTCTCTCATAAATAAATAAAATCTTTAAAAAATTAAAATTAAAAAAAAAAAGATGCATACCAAGGAGAGTATAGGGAAAAATAACCAAACAACTGAGGAGTCCCTCTGGGGCTCCAGGGACACAAGCCCAAGGTAAAGCCTGAGTGTGGATGTACAGAACACTTCAGTGTTGGTGGAACCCAGCAGAGACATCTCAAATGAGGTGGTTCACCACTTGTTATACCAAAATACAGAGAGGTCATCTCCCATCATCCCAAACATTCTCCTCCTTTCCTTCTGAAAATCAAGTTTTGTGCATTGTATCACTGAATTGATTAAGTCTCTGAAGGCAGGGCAGTGTTTTTAGGACATCCGTCCTAGTTTTAGTGCTTTTGGGGGCAGGGGAAGTCAGAATTTTTAAGTTTGAGGGGCGCCTGGGTGGCTCAGTGGGTTAAGCCTCTGCCTTCAGCTCAGGTCATGATCTCAGGGTCATGGGATCAAGCCCCACATCGGGCTCTCTGCTCGGCAGGGAGCCTGTTTCCCCCCTCTCTCTGCCTGCCTCTCTACCTGCTTGTGATCTCTGTCTGTCAAACAAATAAATAAATAAAATCTTTAAAAAAAAAAAAGAATTTTTAAGTTTGAAAATGCATCTCTATTCATAGCTAATTCCAGAGGAAAACTGAGTCAGTGTTGACCACTCTAATAGGAAGATTAGAAAACCAACCCCATAAAAGGGTATGTGCGCGGTGATGAAGGGATTCTACCACAGGGTTTTCAGATGCAGAAAGGTCAAGTCTAGTTGTGTTTAGAGTAGAGACGGTCCATCTCTCTTGAAAGCTAATCCGCTCGCCCATCTGAGGCAAAACTAAACATATCATGGCATACGGAAAAAACAATCTCAACAAATTCCACGGCCGGGCCACAGTGAGAACTGATGTGGGCAGGCGAGCCAGCTGCTGGCAGCAAGGGCTGGCAATGACAAGAGGCAAGGGGTTAACCACACGGGTCTGGCCTTAGCTGAGTTTCCTACACCTGGGTTGCCACCACTGCCTTACCACTCACAACTGCATAACCTGAGCCAGCCTCTGTTTCCAAATCCACACCTTGGGATCAGAAGAACACCCTTCACCTGTTAGCCTATTACAAGAACTATAGAATTATAACAACATAATTTAATACTAGAAGACATAATTATATGCATATGAATATATAATAATACATATAATTACATGCATGGGAAGGACATAGCAGGTGTCCATAAGTACAAGAATTAATGTTGAGGGGTTTTTTTAAGATTTTTTTAAAGATTTTTTTTAAAAAAGGTAGAATTTAATCTCTATTTAAGAATACTGCAAGAGAGAAGATTCAACATAGAAATAAGAAACCCACTGAGAGGAGAAGCTCTGTACAGTTTGTACAGTCTAGAACTGGACAAGTAGATCTTTGTTGTAAAAGGTGCTTCAATAACAAACCACATTGAAAAGGAGTTCTTAGCGGAGAAACTGTAAGACAAACTCCTACCAAACAGAGCACACAACAAACCACGTTCCGCCTCAGCTGTACAAGCTAAAAGTTAAAGGTCCCAGGAGTGCCACCCTGAACTTGGAACGGAGAGCCTTCAGAGGCAGTTTCTGGCACAACCTTCCGATCTCCCTCTTCCTCTATGGAGAAATCCTTCTCAATCAAGGTTAAGGAAGCTTTGTACACTGACTGATTTTTGTGGTTTTGCAGAGCTTCCATTTGGTCCAAACCTCCTCATTCTTCCATCATTATATTGTCTCCATGTCACCTAGTTTCTCAGCAGCCCATACAGCTTCATTTTGAGTCTTAAAATCTGCCTCGGAGAGAACACCAACAAGGAAGGGGACTAACCCGTGATTCACAACTTTCTGTGTCTGGGCCTGGTGGCCAGCTGTGGTGTTTGACACTGTCCATGTAGTTTCCTTCTCAATATTGGCTTTTCAGTTTGTTAGCAGGCTGGGAAAGGCAGCAAGCCCTCCCACATCTATTTGCACCTGGGTGTGTTCATTTGTCCCACAGATAGTATTTCCTATGGCTCTTAAGGCCGGAGTCACAATGGGCAATTCAGTAGCTCCTAGAAGCTTCCCAAACTGGGGCACAACTCCTGTTTTCACAACCATTTCAGACCATTCATTTGGACCATCAGGAAGGTAGGAAATGGCCCAGCAGGGATCTGCTAGTATTTCTGGATCATCGTGATGCGGGAGACCAAGTGAGGTAGGAAGAATCAGCTGAAGAGCATCTCGGGGGTGCAGGATTCTTGTTACCACAAAGTCTTGAAAGTGTCCAAGTAAGGTTAGGTACGTAACCGTAGGCTAAAGATGACATGTCAGGAACTGCAAGGAGAGCCAGTAGCAGGTCAATTGCACTGTGCTTGATAACCAAGTCTCGAAAAACCAAACCGTCACCGGCAGTGTTTCCTAGAGCCCCCACAGCTTGTTCCACGATGTGGGCATGGGAAGATGCCAACGGAGGAATCAATGCTGGGAGAGCACCTCCATCTACCGCAGCCTTGGTCGGTTCTGATGTCCCGGAAGCAATGGTAGTGAGAGCTCGAGCAGATTCAAGCTGAGTGGGACTACAGTCAGTTCTGCCCAAGAAGGACACAAATTTTGGAATCTAACCAGCCCGGATTATGGCATCTACGGGGGGGCCGTTCTTCCCTAGAAAGCAGTTTCCTAGCAACCTGAGCAGCCTGGAGCTGGCTTTCCAATTTGTTGCTATGTATGCCTTTGACAATGTCATCAACAGACCAATTTACAGTGCCCTAGTTGTTGTGGTCTTCCTGCAGCGCTGAGGGAGCGTCATCAGGAAATCAGCTTATGCTTCCCCCTTTCAGCCTCTGGTCAACCTTCTTAGCTTTCCTCAGCTAAGGAGCTATTCGGCACCACCTCATTTCTGCACTGTCTTTCCCCTTGTTCTTGAATCTGTTAAGCTGAGCAGCTGGTGAATTAACATTCTTGTTGGTCATGGTTATGAGATAATGGGAGAAGGCTACACGGCCAGCTCAGTCTTCCACAGGAGGTGGTCCAGGGCAGGCCAGAGCAGGTCAGCTGTCCTAAGAACGTCCACCACGGATCACCCCAAGGACAGTGTGGCTAAAGATTTTATGTATTTATTTATTTGAGAGAGAGAGAGAATAAGCTAGGGGGAGGGGCAGGGAGCCCGATGTGGGACTCGATCCCAGGACCCCACAATCATGACCTGAGCCTAAGGCAGATGCTTATTAACCAACCGAGCCACCCAGACGGCCCAAGAATTAATGTTTTAAAATAATTATTAGTGACCACATTGTATCTCTCTTTCCTTCTGGCACTGCGAGAAACACACCACTGGTTTCTCAGTTTCCCCAGTTTATATTAGTCTCCCCCTGTCAATGGAGACACAGTATACAATTGATCTTTCTACTTCTCAGCCAAACAGAATTTTTAAAAAAAAGTCATAGTCACATTACTATCATTTTTGATAAGCGTGGGGCCCAAATTTCTTCTCAAGGAGAGTCTGGCGCCTGGCCCTCACCCTTTCAAGTGGATGGAGTAGGGGAGGACAAAATGCTGTTAGTACTGAAAGGGATGTTAGAGATTGTTTAATTATGCGAAGGTTCACTCTGCCCTTCTCTCCTGAGAAAAAGCTGGTATTTGATTTTGCTCAGAAAAAAAAAAAAAACTTTAAAAAATTTTTACCTATCCCTTCCTTAAATATGGAATAAAGAATATGCTAGTTTCTTCATCTCACATGAGAATTCAATTATTTATACCGAATCATTTTCCCTTTCCCAAAAGACAGGAAGAAAGAGGAATAATATTTCTCAAACACCAACATGATAAGCAATTTCTATATAATCGCATTTAATCCCCCTAACAACACTAGGAAATACAAGAATGTCTTTGAATAGATAAGGAAATTGAGGCCCAGAGAAACTAAAGGACTTGCTCAAAGCTGATCAGGAAGCGGTAAAATGGGCACCGGAACCCAGTCGAGAGTCAAATATTCGTGTTCGCTCCAGAAATGACTTGGTGTCTCCAAAGCTCTCACCCTCACCCTCCAAGGCTCTTCACAGCAACTTAACACCACTCGACGTTATATTATATGTTGATCTGTATGTTTGTTATCTATTTCCCTCACTGGAACCTAAGTTCTATGAGGGTAGGATCTTTCTATATCCTCCAAGGGTAAAACAGTACCTGACACACAGTACGTGCTCAAGTAAATATTTGTCACATGAACAAATGGAGGAATGAATAAATAAGTTGTTGAGTTAATTAATGAATTAGTAAGGGGATATAATAAAGAATTAAATGTCAGACTTTTCTTTAAAGATTTTACTTATTTATTTGAGAGAGAGAGAAGAGGGAGACTGAGTGATGGCAGAGGGGAAGAGAAGGAGAAGCAGATTCCCTGACGAGCAGGAAGTCTGACATGGGGCTCAATCCCATGATCATGACTTGAGCCAAAGGCAAGACGTTTAGCCAACTGAGTCACCCAGGTACCCCCAAATGTCAGACTTAAACGTAAATAGCATATAACTCTGGCAATAAAAAAGAAAGTGTACATAATAAATTATTTTTTCTAGGTGATCTCATACGTTTATATAATCGTATTCTCTTTAAGAACATATGCATTTAACTGTCTCAAGAGGGCTAGTTTATAGATTCTTGATACAGCTGGAAATGTTGGTAACTAATATCAGCATACTGATACCCTCAAATAGGACTGAGATTATCCAGAAAAACATTCATTTTAAAACTGGCTACAAGGAAACTTCATGAATTAATAGTATTTGTCCAAACCAAATTTATCTTTGGGTTCATCGACTCAATCACAATAATGGTTTCAGTTCGATCTTTTGAGGTTGATATTTTTACTTGAAGTTATCTATAAAAAATTGACCTTACCTGTTTGTATCTATTTGGATATAAACCATCTTTTGGTACTTCCCCCTAAGAATTAAGGCAAAGTTCAGGTATGCCACCTTTTTAAATTTCCTAAATTAAATTAAATTTCCTTCTAAAGACAGATGTCACACAAAGCCTTCCAGAAAGACAACTGGGCAGCTATATAAATCACTGAATAACCTTTGAGTCTGTGGTTCAATTTCCAGCATTTACCCTGAAGAATCATTCAAGAAGAAAAAAAAAATTAACAATCTACCTTCACAATGAAATGTTATGCATTCATTTAGAAATGTCATGCAAGAATATTTAGTGACATGAAAAGTTCATAATATATTTTTAAATTAAAAAGCAGGTTACAAAATAGTCTATAAGTCTGCTTCAAATTTTGTAGAATATATGCACATAATTGTGTGAAAATATATATATATCAAGCTATTAAAAGTGACAAACTTTTGGTCAAAGAACTAGAAATTATTTATTTATTTGTTTATTTATTTGAGAGAGAGAAAGAGAGAGCAAGCAGGGAGGAGGAAGGGGCAGAAGGAGAGAGAGAATCTTAAGCAGGTTCCATTCTCAGCCCAGAACCTGATGCACGGGTTGAATCTCATGACCCTGAGATCAAGACCTGAACCAAAATCAAGAGTCAGACACTTAACTGGCCAAGCCACCCAGGAACCCCTAGAAATAATTTATA
Source organism: Enhydra lutris kenyoni (assembly GCF_002288905.1). NCBI lineage: Eukaryota > Metazoa > Chordata > Mammalia > Carnivora > Mustelidae > Enhydra > Enhydra lutris. The sequence continues at coordinate 9,525,893 of NW_019154117.1, forward strand.
TTTTAAAAATATCTGCTTCATGGGGAGCCTGGGTGGCTCAGTGGGTTAAAGCCGCTGCCTTCGGCTCAGGTCATGATCCCAGGGTCCTGGGATCGAGTCCCGCGTCGGGCTCTCTGCTCAGCAGGGAGCCTGCTTCCCTTCCTCTCTCTCTGCCTGCCTCTCTGCCTACTTGTGATCTCTGTCTGTCAAATAAATAAATAAAATCTTTTTAAAAAATATTTTAAAAATGTTTGCTTCATGTGCATTCCTGCTTTTTCTATAATTCGCACATAGAGCTTTAGTCATAAGAAGCCATCTTTCACTTAAGGAAAGTCTAGGAAACAAGTCTGCAGTCTCCAATCTGTAACTCTAGCTTTTCTAGGTCATCTTCTAGGTCATCTTCAGGATGAACCACATCTTCTCCGAACGGCTCTGCCTTCCCATATTTCTTCCCCATCTCTCATATAAAACATCCCTGGCGATCACAGGATGAGCCTTATCTAAGTGGCTCTACTGTTCCCTCTGCAGACTTTCAGAACTGCCCTGATTTTCCACAGAAGTTACTTTTTGGAAAAGGCAACAGTGTGTGTCTACCACCTCTTTCGGTTTTCAGAAGATGTGAGGTCATGGGGAAATTTAAGGTCCAAATTTCCCCTTGGCCTTTACATCTCTTTCCATTTGAGTGAGCTACAATGCGTGTGTGGTGTGTACATGTGTGCGTGTGCACATGTGCATGCGTGTTCTGGGGACAGGCTTTGTAAATGGGTTGAAATTTGACTTTTTGTTGTGGTGGTAGCTGTTTTTAACATTTCTCTACCCCTTGTGTTTGCTGTTTTTTCACTTTGTCTGTGCTCACTCTTAGTTTTCTTTTCTGAGCACCTTCCTAGCTGGAGACCTGGTTGCAGGTATATCACACAGGACACGTACACTAATCACAGAAACGTGGCACTCATTCACATTTTATTAATGTGTCATTAATATGTGTGTTGTGCTCTTTGGCTTACGTACCATTTTCATAGAGATTATATCATTTGACCCAATGACATAGGTATTATTCTGTTTTACAGGTGAAAAAAAGACTCAGGGAAATTAAAGAACTTTCACAAGATGCTCCCACTGAGAATCAGTGAAGGGGGACAGGAATCAGATTTGTTTGCCTCCCCAAGTTTCTGACTTGAAGGTCTATGCTCTCTCCTCCCTGCAGTGAGGGCTTTCTGAGTTGTTTATTACTACAAATGATAACATGAATGAGAAGACTGATTTCACAGGTTACTAAAATGATTAAAAGGCAAATAAAACAAGAGGATTCCTCAAACCCAAAGTAAGCCAGTCACAAAAAGCAAAGTGACTCAGCTTCTCATCAAAATTGTGTCACAGAGGGGAGCGGGGACCATCACAAGGTTACCCCTCAAGTGGGAGTGAATGTTTTAGAATGCTTCTTTCTCTTAGATAACATCTTATTTCCTGTCAAATAAAAAATTCTCATTTAATCACTCAAAAGCTTTTAAAAATATCTTAATCTTCTGGTTTTTCCTCAAATGCTTTTTAAATGCTTGTTCTCAGGAAAAAAAAAAAAAAAGTGCTGAGCAACTTGGCTCCTTACCAATCTGTGGGGTTTCTAGAAAAGATTCGCTTTCACATGGTACTTCTAGTGTCCTCAATTTCAATGAGATTTTAAATTGTTTTTCTTTTTCCTACTGTCAGCCACCCTGCCTTAAAGGATGGGTATGCTTTATATTCTGAGTGGTTCCATCTGGAATCTCAGGTGCTTAGCTATAGATGTTTGGATATTGCTTCTCTGGTTGTCTCCGCACCCATATCCCTGTGACTTAGACCCCATGGTCTTCATCTATCTGCCAACAGCACAGCAAACCAGGCCTATCCGTATGTTCATTGACATTTGGTTAACGGCCCCTCATTTGTGACTGGGGCCCTGTGACAGAGTTCGCTAGTTGACCCCCAAAGATTCAAGTTCCCCATTCCCAGGGAAGGATCTGTTGCTGGCTAGTGACTGCCAGACAAGAACCATATTCACGAGCCCTCCTTGCCTATCAGTAGGCCTTATAAGTAGTTCTCACCATGTAATGTGAGCAGAAGAGATGTGTACCACTTTTAAGTTGAGATATTTAATGATTAGCTGCAAAGTCTTTCACTGTCTCTTCATCTTGGCCATTGGCTGAATGATACCAGAGTAATCTAAAAGTTACAAGATGGCCAAGCTATAACATCGAAGCTGCCTGGGTCTCAGAGCCACTGCTTAGAGGAGAGCCACCTAACCTGTGTCAGTCTGTGACAAAAATATAAAAGAAATGTTTGTTGGGTGATTCCACTGAGATTTTGGAATTACTTGTTATGACAGCTCTTTTACCCTGATCATACTGGACCTATAAGCCCAGAAAACCCTCCTCATGAGGCCTAGCTCATTAGATCTGGATCATCCCTCCTCATTAGGATCCTGGAATTCGATGAACCTGAATCTGACATGAGTATTAATGGGTTGGAGGTGGCACGATGCTACAATGGAAGTCCTGTCACTAATTCATGCCCACTGCAATTTGAGGGGAGGGGGACTATGCCTGAGACCACTAATTACCTATCAATAGCCATTATCCCCTTCTTTCTAATTCAACCCAGGTTTTGTTGGAGGTGGCAATGTGCTGGGCCACTAAAAAATGTATTTCCCAACCTCCCTTGTAGACAGAGGGATCTCACCAAATGTGATAGATAGCAAATGTCCAGTTTCCAGTTTCTGGGAAAGTTCCTTAAAGGGGAGCAATGTTAGCCAACATGCCTTTCTGACCTTCTGTCTTCTTCCTGTCCTCAATATTTTTCCAGTGCGTAGAGTTTCAAGAGCCACCTTACGACTACGAGCATGAGAGCCACACACTAAGGATGATGGGACAAAAAGACACAAAGTCTCCAGTGGCATCTTGGGCTCCCCTACCAAGTCTGGATTGCCAACCACTGGAGTTCTTGTTACGTAAGAAAAATAAACTCCTCATCTGTTGAAGCCACTGTTTTGTAGGGTTGTCTGCTCCTGCAGCAGCTAAAAGCAATCCTGTGATCCTTCGGACACAGCCCACGTCATGTATCATCCTGACAGGCTGGTCTTTCTGCCTTTCTTGGTGTGTTCTCTTCTTCTACTCAACTTAATGCTTCCCAGCCAGGACTCACACTGGACCACTGAATCTCTAAGCCCATAGGGTAACTCTTGAGAATAAAGAGCTTGCTGACCCCATTTCTAGTCATTAGCCTCAAATCCTGCTCCTTGGAGTGACACTTGGGAATTTCCAAGCTCCTTGTCTCTTCAGTATCCTCCCACTGCTGCTTCGCCTCTGCACCAGACAGCTCTGCCATCTCGGCTCCATCGATGTAATTATGGGATTTAAAAGAAACCCAAGAAGTTATTACGTTCATTCACCTGCCTCCAGGCAGGACTGTGATTAGCTCTTCCAGACACAGAGCTGACTTCCATGGGCCAGAGAAGTCTCTCACAAAGCATGACTCACTGGTAACTTCGAAGGAGTCCATTAAATCTGTTCTCAGTTTCCCAGCCAGTAAAATGGGTATTGTGATGTGAGCAGAGAACGACAAGACCTTCTGCTGAAATCCATGGAGTTTAAAGCGGAATATGATTGCTTGCTTTCTTCAGTGCTGTAAAAGACTAAAATGGCCAAACATGCCACACCTCCTCCCATTGAGAGAGTGGGTCTATCTCCCCACCCATTAAAGCTCGGTGGCCTTGTAACTTGTTTGAACCAACCAATGTGGTGGGAGGAATGTTGCATAAGCTCTAAATTCAGCCTCCAGGAGCCTTGTGGCTTCCACTCTCCTCCTCTTAGAAAGCTCCCTCAACCCCAGAAGGAATAGCGAGCCGGACTCCTGGAGGGTAAGGACCGTGGGACAGCAACACCAAGGCCCCAAACTTGTGAGTGAGGCTATCACAGACATTCCATTTCAGTCAAGCCATCAGATAATGGCAGCCACACCAATGACCACAGCAAGACCAGCAGAATGGCCCCACTGAGCCCAACCCGAAATGCCAACCCACAGAATCATGAGAAACAAGAAACTGCTGTTGCTTTAAGTCAATAAGTTTTGGGGTAACGTATTAGTTTCCCAGGCTGCCATGACACATAGCCACAAACCCAGCACTATCTATTCCCTCACTGTTCCGGAAAGGGGAAGTCCAAAATCAAGGTGTCGGCAGGACCATACTCCAGCTCTGATGCTCAAGGGAAGAAACCTTCCTTGACTCCCTGTCTTCTGGGGGTTGTCGGCAGATTCGCGTTCCCTGGCTTGTGGAGGTGTGACTCCCGTCTCTGCCTCGGTCTTCACGTGGCCTCTTTGTGTGTGTCCATGGCTCTGTGGCTCTTCTTATAAGGATGACACCGATTAGATGTGGGGCCCCCTTTAATACAGTATGACCTCACCTTAACTTACATCGGCAGAGACCCTCTTTCCAAAACAAGATGGCATTTGCAGGTACCAGGGCTCAGGAATCTTTGGGGAGAGACACAATTTGACCCACAACAGTCGGTTTGTTAAGTAGCAAAATGGAACTGATCCTGGTGCTCCTTCCTATAATTTTTGTCCTTCAAGCACAGAAACATAAAGATAATAAAATAGAAAGGATTTTCAGTTCTGAAAGATAACACCTGACAGTATCTAGACAGTTTCAGAATCTCCCCCCAAGAGAACAGATAAATAGAATATTGTATTTATCGTTAAGGGTCTCAGCGGTGGCACAAAGCAAAATTTTTTTTATCTATCAGGCAGTATCGAATCTTATCTTTATCCACGTGTTAAGACTCATTTTATGGGAATGAAACCTACATGCGCTTTCCCTCTCCGGTCAGAGCATGCTCTGTCAAGCATGCGTGTGACGTCTGCGCCAAAGTCAAAGGTCTGTTCGAACCTTCTGGTTACCGATGTCCCAATTTCTCTTCTGCCTCGTCCGAACTTTTTAAAGCTACCAGCTTCCTCCATTTCCCCTGCCCTGACTCCCCTCCAACCCTCTGAAATTTGACTTCCTTCCCCACAGCTTCACTAAAACTGCCGTTTCAGACCTTTACGCTGACCACCAGCAAGGCAAACCCAATGGCTCTTCCTTTGTCCTCTGACCTTTCGAATTGCCCTACCAGCTTGCTTTTCTAGCACTACACTGTCTGCCAGGTCTGAGCCCAATTCTTCTTCCTCTCTTTTTGTAGCTTTTCCCTCTCATACCAACTGGCAGGGGCTCATACCCTGTCCCATTATTTTCCTTTTCCCACTACATCTTCCCACCTTCACTGATGACTTCCTAATTAATAAGTGCCATCCTGACCTCTCGGGCAAGCTCCAAGACTGCATCTCGAGCTACCCTATAAGATATGTTGTATATTTTATGCTTCTCTGTATCGATCAGAGTAGGCTTGGTTATGCTGTCGTAACAAAGAGTCCAAAAATCTTCGTGGTTTATAAATACAAAGACCTCCAGGGGCACCTGGGTGGCTCAGTGGGTTAAAGCCTCTGCCTTTGGCTCAGGTCATGATCTCAGGGTCCTGGGATCGAGCCCCGCATCGGGCTCTCTGCTCAGCGGTGAGCCTGCTTCCCCCTCCCTCTCTCTCTCTGTCTACTTGTGATCTCTGTCTGTCAAATAAATAAATAAAATCTTAAAAAAAAAAAATACAAAGACCTCCAGAGAGCAAGCACCGCCTCCCCTGACTGTCCTGACTCCCAGGCATAGGCTGCGGACCCATCTGGAACACTGCTGATGGTGCAGAACGGGGAAAAGAGGACATGGCAAAGGCCAGCCGGGCTCCTGAAGTTTCACCTCCAAGTGACCACATCACCTTCAGTAAGGTGAAAAGTAAAATCCTCTCGCTGGGCAGGAGGGCTAACTATACATCAGTGCGCAGCCTCCTATGTTCTCTTAAAAAACTCTACAAGAGAAGTACCCAGTCAGCCACCCAAAACTTACTCGGATTCCAGGTTTTCATAATGACTCATTGCCACCATCCTTATCCAGTTTCCCCCGAATGGAAATCATGGCGTTATCTCTTTTAGAAATCTCACCTTTCCCAGTTACAAAAATTCGTAGGAAAATTTGGAAAATATACATACCATGCAAACACACGCTTCACATGCCAGGAAACAAAAATCATCAGTCATACAACAAACTCCCCAGGTGTAACACGGATAACCCATCCACATATGTCCTTCTGGTCTCCTTATCATATGCATTGATCTGTTATCTGTACAGGGAGATATATACATATTTATTTTTCGATAAGAATGATTTCATACCATACACACAGCTCTGTGGCTATCAAAATCTATCAAGATCACTGCAATATTTTCTTTTCTTCCGTTTTGAAAAATAGCATGGTAATGACTTGCAAATTTAAGTATCCTGCTCTGACCGCTCTCCTGAGTCTCAGATTTCTAAATAAACCTGCATAATGGGAAATTTCCTACTACTATATTCCCTACATAGTAGAAAATTCCATTTGCATTGTTCATAAGCATCTTAGACGTAATATGCCTCCAACTAAAGTCTTGATTCACCCTGAAAGCCTGCTCCTCACCCAGTCTTTTCAATTTCTGTGCAAAGCATCCACGTCCTGGGGTGCTTGCGTGGCTCACTGGGTTAAAGCCTCTGCCTTCCGCTCAGGTCATGATCCCAGGGTCCTGGGATCGAGCCCCGCATCGGGCTCTCTGCTCAGCGGGGAGCCTGCTTCCTCCTCTCTCTCTGCCTGCCTCTCTGCCTCCTTGTGATCTCTGTCAAATAAATAAAAAATAAAATCTTAAAAAAAAAAAGCACCCCTGTCCACCCAGAACTCTGACCCCAGAGACATGGTGATTTGTCTTTTTCTCCCACTGTTCCTGGACCACATCTAACCCATCTGCTCAATCTCCAAGCTGTATCTCTGACCTGACAGCCCTCTCCCCTGCAGACCCAGCTGCCACCACCACCGGTCCCCTAGAACCGGACTCCTTGTCCCTACCCTTTGCTTCTCTGTGGGCAAGCCAGAGCGCACTTTTAAACAAAAGTCAATTGAGTCACGCTTCTATTCCAGAAACATTCCCACTGCACTGGGAGTAATACTTAAACTCTCCCCACAACTTGGAAGGATTTGGTTGCTGTCTACTTTTTTCCTCATCTCTCCCACTCTCCCTTCACCTGCTCTACTCCAGACACACGGGCTCTCTCTTTCCTTCTAGCACACCAGACTTACTCTTACTCCAGCCACGGCCCTTGCTGATTCCCCCGCCCAGTCCTGGTCCCCGTCACTGACCCACTCGGGGAGGCCTCCCTCGTCCATTCTTTTGAGGTATCCACACTCTCCACACGGCTCTTGAGCATTCTCTGCATAGCACTCATTTTACCTGTATTTCCTTATTTCTTTCCTGCTTTACTTTATGATCTTCCCACTGGAAAATAACCTCTTTTATTTTTTTTTAATTAAAGGTTTATTTATTTTATTCAGAGAGAGAGCAAGTGTGTGAGAGGGGCTGGGGCAGAAGAGAGGGAAAGAGAATGTCAAGCAGACTCCACGCTGAGCGCAGGACTGATGCAAGGCTCCATCTCTTGACCCTGAGATCACAACCCAGGCCAAAATCAAGAGTCCAAGAGTCGGTCGCTGTACCAACTGAGCCACCCAGGCTCCCCTGGAAAAAGACTTCTTGTAGAACAAGAACCTTGTCTGTCTTGCTCGTGGCCCTATCCTTGACCCTTAAAATACTGCCAGGCACACAGCAGACTATAGTCAATGTTCATGACACGAGCTAATGAGTAATGATTTAGGTGCTTCTCAAGTCCAGTAGATTTCCTTTGAAGTATCTGGGGACACAGTCCCCTCTCAGTCCTTTCTCGTGACCAGAGCCTAATCTCAGACCTCATCACCTCACCATGGGGATGACTGCAGCTCCCTCCAGATCCATCTCACTGAGCTCCCTCTACCCTACCCATTCCGCTCCTGGTTGGCCAGTTAATCTTCCCATTACACCAGTTTCATCTGTCCCTCCCTTCCCCATGCCTCTGGGCCTGGCTGAACCCCTCCAGGGCTGGAGGAATTCCCTCCATCCTGCCCAGGGTTCTGTCAACACTCCAGCCCTGCTCCCCACCCAGCCACAAGAACTCCATCTCCTGCGTTCTCTTATGTCAAGCTGCTCACTCCCGTTGAATTCTGGGGAACAGATACTGGTTGCTATTTTTTCCCTCCTCATGCTGCCTAGAGAAAGTTAAAGACAATCAAAAAAAAAAAAAAAACTCTTGTAAGTTGAACAAAGTGATTGGCGAGAGAGCCACACACAACAGGTAAAGTGGAAACGCCCTGTAAAGGGATAGCGTGAGAGCAGGCAGCGATGTGGAACAAAAGAGGGCAATACTAGTAGGTCAAGCAACACAGTGAGGACCTCAACAGGGAGGCGACAATCTTGTTCCTGCAGAGAACAGATGACCGCCACTGCCTTAAAACATGTCTGTGAACTCGCCGGAGAAGGTACTTTTTTAGTGGACTTTGAGCCTGATGTTTTCTGCGAGCAGAAGGGAAAGCAGACGGTCATGCTGGTGCACATCCCTGCCCGGTGATAAGCACCCCGTAGGCAGCTCTGGTTGGCCTCCCCAGGGACCCGGGACCCCAGGGGGAGGGGCTACTATCTTGGTGAGAGCTCAACTTCTCTTGAGTTCTCAAGGACAGCACCAAGAACCCAAGACAGACAGCTCAAACACTTCTACCACAGAAGGGGTTTTCTGGGTGCAGACTGCTGCCCTGTGACCTGTGCCCTGTCACAGCAAAACAAAGTGGTGATTTGGAGGACAGACCTGCTATCTATGGCCATTCTTCCCATTTTTTCTCACAGGAGGTCTGGTGCCCCAGGGGACTACATCTCCCTGTTCAAACAGGGGAGAATCCAGCCCGACCGTGCAGTCCTACCCATGCCAGAGAAGCCACACACTTCTTAGCAAACACCATACCCTCTTTTGCTAATCTACCTACTTTTTCTAATCAAAAGTCCAGGCAATGAGGCAGACTCTTTATTCTATGTTTTAAAAACCATATTACTGGGGCACCTGGGTGGCTCAGTTGGCTAAGGGTCTGCCTTCAGCTCAGGTCATGATCCCGGGGTCCTCGGATTGAGCCCCATGTCCAGATTCCTGCTCGGCGGGGAGTCTGCTTCTCCCTCTCCCTCTCCCTTGGCCCCTAACCCTGCTCATGCTCTCCCTGTCTCTCAAATAAATTTTAAAAATAAGATCTCTAAAAAATGACATATTATTTAAAAATAAACATGTTATCAACTCAACTCCTTATCTCAGGTCAAATGCAAATCATCAGATGGAGGAAAAAAAAATTTTTTTTAATTTCCTGGCTTTTCCAGGAAATGAATAATGTGACTATAATGTAAGGAGTGATTGAAAAAAGCATGACCAGACTGTACACATCTAAATACCTGGTGTTGGTTGTTTCTTTTTTCTTTTTTTAAAAAAGATTTTATTTATTTATTTGACAGACAGAGATCACAAGTAGGCAGAGAGGCAGGCAGAGAGAGAGGAGGAAGCAGGCCCCCCGCTGAGCAGAGAGCCCGATGTGGGGCTCCATCCTGGGACCCTGAGATCATGACCTGAGCCGAAGGCAGAGGCTTTAACCCACTGAGCCACCCAGGGGCCCCTCATTGGTTGTTTCTTACAATGTCACCCAAGAAGGGCAGTGCAGTCTATTCTGATAGAGCGGTCCTCCTGAAATCATCTTTGGAGTTCTTCTTGGCAACTGCTTTCATAGTTACTCTAAGAGGCCTTTAAAAACCAGCTCCGTGATTCTACAGTCATATCTTTCCATTAACTCAAACTGAGATTATCTAATTTCACAGACCTGATCATATGCTAATGACTTTGGCTCATGCCAGAAACCACACAATATATCATTTATGGATGTGTGCCCATGCGTGCGCACACACATACACACACTAAAAGTACAACTTGGTGGTAGTGCTGGCTTCTGGAGGAGCAAAAGAAAGAACAGGATGGGGGAGCAGAATACAGGGCCTTCAGATTTATCTGTAATGTCCTTTTTTTTTTTTTTTCCATTTAGAGATATCTAAGACAAAAGTCACAAATGTTGGGACACCTGGGTGGCTCAGTCAGTTAAGCGCCTGCCACCTGGTCTTACTCAGCTCAGGTCGAGATCTCAGGGTCGTGAGATAGAGCCCCGAATGGTGCTTACTTTAAAAAAAAAAAAGTGGGGGCACCTGGGTGGCTCAGGGGGTTAAGCCTCTCTGCCTTCGGCTCAAGTCATGGTCTCAGGGTCCTGGGATCGAGTCCCACATCGGACTCCCTGCTAAGCAGGGAGCCTGTTTCCCACTCTCTCTCTGCCTGCCTCTCTGCCTACTTGTGTTCTCTCTCTCCCTCCCTCTGCCAAAAAATAAATAAAATCCTTTTTTTTTTTTTTTAAGTGACCAAAAGTTCACATTTGTTCATTCTGTTCAGCAGGCCCTGGGGTACCTGCCATGTTACCACCTCTCTAAATTTGCTACATTTTTGAAACTTTCCAAGTAAGGGAAAAAGCAGATTCTCCATCAAGGGAAAAAGATTTTATGCCACTGAGCTTATTTTTTTAGAATAAATGTACTCTAAACTTTGAGAGCAATTCTTAAAGGACCTCCAAGAACGTTCTGGATGGATTCTGAGAATAAGTAGCACGAAGCCAAAATGACCACTTGAAAAGCACAATGCCCCAAAGGGCAAGGCTAGGAGACAAAGGAAGTCTCCCTCCTTTCCCAGTCCATAATCTTGGGTCAATGTCCTTGTTCCTTGCAGGCAAGGCCACGACTTCCATGACCTGCTTAGAACAGAGTGAGGCTCATTAGCTGGAGTGCATTCATGAATACGACCTCAAACTTAGGAGCCTAGGATCTGCAAAGCCTTCCAACTCATCCATGCACCAGAAAGTCAACAGATGGAAGAAAGAAGTTGATTACAGTGCTGCATTTCTTGATCTAGTTCCAGTCTAGCCTGAATACCATTAGGTAACCTGTTCCCTATTTTTTATCTTTGACCTCTTGCATAGGAAGAACAATAAATTTTATCCTTCGGATGATAAGAGCACTTGTGAAGCCTCTCCAGGTTTCTGAGCAGAGCGACACTAACATGTTGTATAAACATAAAGTCAATCCCAGAGCCAGAGGGACCCAAAAAAGTGTGGAAAAAGGTCAGTCTATGTACACCCAGATCCAAGAGGAAATACAGTGAATGATGTCATCTGGATCTTATTTGTGATAGAAAGGGATTTTGATTCCCTACCTGCCATTTCACCTCAAAGAGCAAGAGTTCATGCAAAGGACAGGTAGATTAGATTAGATTGTGATGGTAGAAAGTGAGTGAAAGTGTGACAACTAGAATCTAAAAGAGAATGAAGAAAGTTAAGTTGCTAGAACAATCTACCTTTATCATTAACCTACCCATTCAATGAATAAAGGAAGAAACGAAGGAAGATGGAGGTTACCACCATCTTTAGTTGTCTATCAGGCAAAAGAAGGAGAAATGTATGACCATTTTAATCCCTGAAGCAGGACTTCAGAGGTAACACAAGGATCTGGCAGAGAAGCTAAACAGGAAGAAGTAAGAGACATTGAAGGGCAGGGGTCAAGCTTGCAAATAAAGATTTAAAAGAATGATAAAATCCACCAGGGGTGTGAATGTTAGGAAATGATCAGTCTTCGGGCTAGGGTGCTAGGGGAAGCAGAAGTAACTGTAACTTTTCTGGGAGACAATTTGTCCATGTGTATCAAAAGCTTAAAAAAAGTTTCTTTCCTTTGACAAGGCAAGGCCACTCCCAGAATTTCTAAGGTAGCACTAACACATCAAGATGTATGTTTAAGACATTCCATCAACCTCTGTCTATTATTGCGAAAAAACTAGAAACTCTCTTGAGGCACAATAAAAGAAAATGAATTCAATAAATCATTGTCTATGCAGTCAGGGCAGTTTTACAGGGCCTTATGCAAATGATAGTGTAGATCTACACTGACTGACATAGAAAGTTGTTCAGGGTATTTTAAAATTTAAAAAAAAAAAAGCCCTAAAGCAGATGCACAATACGATCTTATTTTTATAAAAAATGGGAGGATATACATGCAAAGGTTAGCAGCTGTGATTTATGGGTGGTCGACATTTTTGCTTACTTGTTTCCTATTTCTGATGTTGAACGTGGATGGAAAGAACAGAAGTCAGGGCAAGCTCTGTTTCTGCCACCACTAATCCTGCTTTTCTGGTCCTGCGTCTGATCTGAATGCAATAAGACACAATATCCTATGCCAACTTTATCCATTTGTTTGATTTCACCAAACGCAGGTGTACAGATGCCTTCATATGCACTTTCAGAAATTTCAGCCTGTTTTTAGTCTGTGTGTCCCCAAGTTGTCCAAACAGCCAACTGTACCACTACAGAGCAAACTCCAGAAGCAGAAGGACCACACTTGCCACAACTGTATAAACGTGTGTATTTCCCTAGACCCTAGAGAACACTCGTGGCTGCTGGTTGCTAATAAATTAGACTAGACACTTGTGGGAACGGACAAAGTACATCTGTTGCTTTAACCCTTTCCTACTGACCAAAACATAATAAGCTCCTGATCGTTTGCCACTGAAAAGAACTAAGGGCTCCCATTTCTTAGCCTTCTTTGGCAAGAAGTCTGAGCATCACATCCCTGCCTCCTCACAATCCCTGTTAAACAAGAGGACGGGAAGATGGGGAGCTCGTCACATGACCCCATTCCACCACTAGCTCTATCTGGGGAGCTGAGATGGTAGACCCGGGTCCCTGGAGCTCCACCTCTCCCCCCAGGTGATGCAATTATATTTGCTTTCCACAGGTAACCACATGATGCAATTATACATCTATGTTCCATGGATAAGTGAACCGTCGCTCGGCAAATGCATGTGAACTGTCAGAACTAAGAGAACTCCAAAGGAAGGACATGTCACCCTGGCAGAAGGTTCTTTCATTTGCACTTGACGCCCAAAGTTCAAGGAGCTGTCCCAAGAACGTGGAAGAAAGCAATTCGGAAAGTGAAGACCAAAATCCGGAGTTTGATTGCCTAAAGTCTCGTGTGTTGGCCATTGGTCTAGAACATGTCTGACAAATCCAGCAGTTCCAGAAAACACCAAGACCCCACTCTGTCCTCACTACTAACGAACAGCACTGCTTCCCTGCTGATGTGCATTTAAACATAGATTTCTACGCCTATGATATCTTCACAGACAAAATAGCATACATATACTTCTCAGGGAGATCTCTATACCTTCATCTTGTTCTGGTCCTTATGCCCAAAATCATTGGGATTCTTGAATGCAATGTTTTCGTGGTTCCTTGTTTTTATCTTCCATAAAATAATGGTGATTATTTTGTCCCTTTTCTACAACAGTGCAATGTAGACAGATAAAGTTCTTAGCACAATGCTTGGCACATAGCAAGCAGTGACTAAACATTACTTATTTTATTATTATCTTAAAACAAAACTGAGATGACAGCATGGGATAGAGATTAAAGGAGAGGATTTTGAAGCCAGGCTGCCTGCATTTGAACCCTAGCTCTGCCCTTCATTAGCTATTTTGTGACTTTGGACAATTTTTAGGACTTCTCTGTACTCAGTTTCTCCATGTGTAAAATGGAGGTAATAATTATTCATAATTCATGGGGTAAATGAATCATAATGTGCCAAGATTTAAACTGCCATACAGTAGCCATGTCATAAGTATAAGCTGTAATTATTTATTCCTTTCAATCCTGAGTGTCCAGAAGATCCTTTATGTTTTTTCTGCCTTCTGACTTTTGCTCTCTTTACCTAGAGTCCTTAATTTACTTTAATATGTGCCAGATTCTATTATCTCTTCTGTGTGTGAAAGAAAACCAGATTTCACTTAATGAAATTTCAAAATATTAATAATAATTTTTATAATCTATGGAAGCACTAAATGCCAGGAAAGAAGAAGGGTAGTTGATAAGACTTGTTGCTCATACAAGGACTGTATTATGACATTTAAGGCAGCGGTGTTTGAAATCCCAAATGCAAACATTACCGTGAATTTCTTAACTCAACCTAGTCTTTCTTCTGGGCACAGGAATTCAGCCACAATTACATAGAAAGGAAGAGGAGTACATGACACTTATACAAAATTAAATTTTACTTCTCCAGCTCAGATCTTTTCCCTGTATCTCCCTGAGACATGGGTTCTAGAGAAATGTTTAACTGTAACGAGTCATACGATTGCATCATACAATTTTACTTTGTGCTCAAAACAAAACAGAAAGACCTATAGGATGGGACTCTCTACCAACATGTGGATTTCCAAAATATGGGAATTTAGGCTTCATCAGAGCCTGGGAGAGCCATGGCAATCGTGGGGCATGGGCACTGGTGGGTGTTCCCAGGTTCCTATTTTGCTTTGGCCCTGCCCCTAAACTGAGCAATGTTGCTTACAGGAAACCACAGAATTTGGGAACAGTGGGGGACACTCATTTCCTACTGTGAGTTAGTCTGCTCACTCTTTCCTGAGGTTGGTGCAGGCAGAACTGAGCTCTTTACAGATAAAAATTTCAATATATCAGATTTGAATATTTCCATAACAAGAAGCATGCTGATTTTACCCCCCTCCCCAATAAACATTTTTCAAGGGATAGTTCATCTCATGCTGAATAGAAAGGTGAAAAAATAGGGACTTCTAATAGGAACCCATGCTAAAGGTAGTGAGGGCCATATTTCAACACTGAGTAGGCATGCAAGGGAAAACATTCTCTTTCCCAACTGCAAAATTGCAAAATGTCACATTGGTGGTTTAAAAAACCAATGAGAGCGCAGAAGAGTTTGTCAGGGCTGCTAATGAGATGACAGTTTTTTTAAAAAAGTAATTCCCTGCTTGCTTTTATGGGGAATTATCATGGCTCATGCATCTAGATAGCTCATATGCCCAATTAAGAGCACAGTTTCTGGAGGAGTCGGTAATCTCTACTACTGTTGCTTGCGTGGGCTTGACCCAATCACATGGCCTTTTGCACACTTCCTCTCCAGGATTCATGGTCCTTTTATATGAGCTTTCATGAGAGTCTCCCAGAATTCTTGTAAGGATTTAGTGGTATAAGCCCTGAAGCACATCACAGTGTCTGGGACAGAGGAAGGGATCAAAAAAGGGTGAGTTTTTTTTTTTTTTTAAGATTTTATTTATTTATTTGTCAGAGAGAGAGAGGGAGAGAGAGCAAGCACAGGCAGACAGAATGGCAGGCAGAGGCAGAGGAAGAAGCAGGCTCCCTGATGAGCAAGGAGCCCGATGTGGGACTCGATCCCAGGACGCTAGGATCATGACCCGAGCCGAAGGCAGCTGCTCAACCAACTGAGCCACCCAGGCGTCCCAAAGGGTGAGTTTTTATATGATACTAATACTAGTTATGTCCTTACCAATCCACTCCTTTGCACAATACTTTCTGCTAAGCTCCTTCGTATAACGCTCACCTGATACACAAATGCTTCAAAAGGGAAAGCAGACCCTCCCCACCCCCCAAGGAATATCGAATCCTTTTCCTTGCCTGAGGATTAGGGAACCTTCTCTACTTCACTTGAATGGGGCTCTTCCTGTTCAAATTGTATCCCACACCCTGTTCCATGGGGTGTGTCTGGTGAGCTCAGCACCGGGGTGGAAGTCATATGCGGGAGAACACCCACCCCAGCAGCTCCAACCTGTCGCTGGCAACAGCAGACCCAGCCCAAAGTGCTCTCCAACGTCAGCTTCCTCTCCTACCCTTCTCCCCTCGGCTCTCAAAAATGACAATGTTAGAGACAGTGATGAAGCGGGTGGCAATGTCAATGGGGACAGCTGACATTTAACACGTATTCTGAGCCACGCACTACAGACACTGTGTAGACATGATTTCACTCAACCTTCCCAACAGTCATAAGAAGTAGGTCCTATGATTATCCCCTTTGACGTATAAAGAAACCCAAGTTTAGGGACATTAAATAACAGGCCCGGGGTCACACCATGTGTAGCAGGGGCCGCTCTGCAAGCAGGCCTGAGACCAGCTGAGACCTTTATTCTTTTTTTTTAAAAAAGATTTTATTTATTTATCTGACAGAGAGAGATCCCAAGCAGGCAGAGAGGCAGGCAGAGAGAGAGGAGGAAGCAGGCCCCCCGCCGAGCAGAGAGCCCGATGCGGGGCCCGGTCCCAGGACCCTGAGATCATGACCTGAGCCGAAGGCAGCGGCTTAACCCACTGAGCCACCCAGGCGCCCCTGAGACCTTTATTCTTAACCCCGAGCCCATGTCCAACCCCATGGCTGCATTCGAGTGTCTACAGCATTAGTGCAGGCTGTTCCCCCCAGATCAACTCCACCAAACCCCACAGCCTCCAACATCTTTCTGTCCCAGCCACGCCTCCTGACCTAAAATTCACAGGACAGAGGAGCCTCAGCAGTGCAAGTGAGACACCCATCACTAACTACACTTGGGTTCCCGTACTCCCCAAATGAACTCATTGCCCTTTCTGGTTTGCAACAGCCATGAACCGTAATGCAAAACCAAACCAAAACAAAAACAAACAAACATCCCCATAGGCAGAGATTCCTGAGGACTTCATGCCTCTTAACTAGTACCTTTAGTACTCTAACATTAACACATAAGGCACATTAATAATTAAATTCATTTTAAAGATGAAGAAATAGGCACCAAGAATGCTTTGCCCACAGCTACCCAGCAGGTGGACATCAACCAGCAATGAAGCCGAGTGGGCCCTGGGGAGGTCCTTACCGCCTGACTATTGGGAGCATCTAATGCCCCGTGGCTGCAACCTCCCCACCCGCACTCCTTACACACGTACTGTGCCAACGACCCTCTCGCCGGCTCAGCTAAAAGAGGAATAACACGTCCTAGAGCCCCGAGGGCACCGTACAATTATAAGTTGACCCTTCAGGCCCAGGTTCAGGTTCATGTTATCTTTTCACCGGACAGTCTCAATTTCTCAGGGCAAGACAAAAAGGTCCCCCAATACTTGTCAGCAGTTCTCAGTGGAGGGACTGCAGCTGCGGCACCTTGGCGAGAACTTGGAGCTGCAAACGTGCTCGCATTGAGTGGTGCCACTTGGATTATGCCTCGGACGCGGAGGTGGATTCACTGTCCTCCGCTCGTTGCCGGAGCGCTGGAAATGCAAAAAATGCCAGCCACAGGCCATTCCTTTTTGTTTATTTAACTGGAGAATTTTTTAAAAATCACTTTTTCCACTTCACGGCTCCTTTGGACCAGGGAATAAAAATAGCGAAGTCAACAGGAGCCAAACTTCTTGGCCGGGGCGGGGGTGGGGCGGGGGTGGGGGGGTGAAGAGCCCAACTCATAACAGCCAAAGTCCTCCAGCCGCTGCCTGGAAACTCAACTCTCATTGCAACCGCTTCTCCACTTGCCCCATCTCACAGCGGCCTCCAAGGCCGGCGCAGTTGAGAAGGAAGTCCGCGGCGAGCCCAGCAACAGCTCACCCCGCGCCCTTCACCCTGCCCGGAGCGGCCACCTGTGCGAGGCGGGGTCGGGGAGGGAGGTGGCCCCGAGGGCTCGCTCAGGGAAGGGACGCTGGTGGCCGGGACACTCGGGAGGGCTGGAATCCTCAGGGAGGAGCGCGGGCGGGGGACGTCGCGCGCGGAGACTGTCGCGCGCTCAGCGGCCCCAGCGCGGCCGCCTCGCCGGGGGGCAGGGGTCGCTCCGAGGGTCTCAGGTGCACCCCATCTTGGCGTCCCCGGGACTCGGTCCCCGCTGGGTCCGCCGGGGCGGTGCGGCGGCGCAGCGGGGCGCGTCTTACCTGTTGATCTTGAGCGCGAACGCGCGCCGCTCTGCGCCCGGCAGCGTGGCCATGGCCCGCGCGCGGCTGGTCGGCCTCTAGGGGCGCGGGGCGCGGACGGCGGGGGCCCGGCGCGCCGCGGAGCCGCTGCAGCGCACGCCGAGCGGGACGCGAGCCTCATCTGTCAGTCGGCGCTGGAAACTTCCGCATTTCCACCTTCGGCGCTGCGGTCACCGCGGGGGAGGGCCCAGCCTCGGAGCGGCGGCCGCGAGCCCGGCCAGCCCCCCGGCGCCCGGCCCCGCACGCAACGAGCGGCGGGCGAGAGGGTGTGGACACGCCGCGGAACTGCCCTCCGGATGCTCCGACCGACGGCGCGCTCCGGCCGGGGCCCTGACCTCCGGGCAGAAGCGAGCGCGGGCGGAGGGCCCCGCGACCCCGGGCCAGGCCGGAAACTCCACCTGCCCGGAGCCGCCGGACTGCCAGCGCGCGTGGGCACGAGGGGCAACGTGCTGGCCGCCCGCCCCGCGCCCTCGGCCCGGCTGCCGGCTCGGGAAGCCAGCCCTGCGCGTCTGGGGCTGGGCCTTCGGAAGGGTCCGCTCCAAGCCTGGGGGGCAGAGGGGGGGGGGGGGGGGGGGGGGGGGGGGGGGGGGGGGGGGGGGGGGTGGGAAGAGGCAGATTTGAAAACAAAAACCAACCAACCAGCCAACCAGCCTACAAATCAACTTCTTCAAAAGATGGGTCCCGCAACCTTCCTGGGGCACTTGATGTAAATATAATGAATCCAGCCAAGGAATAAACATTGTAAGTCATTCCCTAACATCCCTTCGATTTTTTTTTTCTTTCTTCTTTCTTTTTTTTCTTTTTCTTTCTTTCTTTTTTTCCCAACAGAAGGATAAATGCCTTTCTCTGGGAAAACCCTGCACGCCTCTTTCCTGTGGTTCAAGAATATGCTGCGGCCCTGTTTATTTCGCTTTCAGACTGAGAAGTCTGCTAAGAGGCCAGGCCCAACTCAAGAAAAATCAGAAAAGTCCCAATGCTCACCAGAGTGGGAAAGTACATGTTTATTTCAAGTTACTGGTTTGCTCTGAGTTTTGCTATAATAGAGCACTCTCTAAATTCTGCCTCTGTTTGGCAACTTGCCCTTTAAAAAATACTAAAGCAAGATATTTTTGGTTCAGAGCTACACTGGTGCCCGGTGTGACTGCTGACCATTGGAACAGATGGTTAGTCTGAATTCAGGTGTGCTATGTAAAATGCGCATCGGATTTTGAAGACAGTGTAGAAAAAATAATGCAAAAATATCCTGTTAGTGATTTTTTTTACATTAATTGAATGTTCAAATAATAGTTTTGATATTAGGCAAACAAAATATTAAAATTATTTTCACCTGTTTGTTTTTCCTTCTTTAAAATGTGGCTTGTGTGAATGAAAATTTAAATTACACGGGTAGCTCACATGTGACAGTCACACGTATGTGTGTGGTTGTCGTTGGCAACCTAATGTATTAGTAAAACACCTGAGGACTGAATTGAGTCTCTTCTTGATCACCTTCCTCTTCTCCGGGTTTGGCTGGCTCTGTTAGATTAGTAATTCCTCAGAGCAGGTCAGGTGACATTTCCCTGTAAGTATCAATGCCTGTGGGGCACCTGGGTGACTCAGTCAGTTAAGTAAGCATCTGCCTTGGGATCGGGTCCTGATCTCAGGGTCCTGGGATCGAGCCATGCATCAGGCTCCCTGCTCAGTGGAGAGCCTGCTTCTCCCTCTCCCTGCCACTCTGCCTACTTTTGCTCTCCCTCTCTCTCTTCTCTCTGTCAAATAAATAAAATCTTTAAAAAATTTTTTTTTTAAAAATCAATGCCTTTAAGCACATAAGACAAAGTTCTTCCGTCCAACGTGATTATATAGGCTATGAAAAAAGATCCAAAGAAAAGAAAGCTTTTTGTAATGTGGAGTTTCTGGCTTTCAAAAATTCTGAGTTTCTTTACTGCACTGGGAGCTGTAAGCCAACATTTAGATCTAGGGATGCTGAGAGAACAATTCTGTGGTGACTTCTCGAACTGGGAGCAAATGGGTGATTTGTAGGCAATTCTTCACACCAGAATCTTGAGTCTGCTGTGTACCAGGTCGGCCTTTCATATGGTTTCTCGGAGTTTCTAAATGTTTGTGACACAGGCGTGCCTACACAGCCAAAATATTCTGGTTTCCACATAAACACAAATAAAATGTAATGAGAGTATCTCAAGTTTTCAGAATTTGCAATCAAGGAAAACTTTTTCTGGAGGGGGTGGGTAGGTAAGGGGGAAGGAACCATAAATTCTCCCACCTTACACCTCTCAGGCTCCATACAACTTGGGATTGGATACCTAATTAGAAAGGTTAGGCCAGCATTACACTCCATGCTGTCCATTCTCGGATGGTTAGAAATGACTCCAAATTTCCTCAATAGCCTTTTAACAATTCACTGTGAGTATGTTTTCCACTAATTTAGTCAGATGCCTATTTTTAAAATGTATCTGCTCTGGGATACATTCACAGATCACAGATCATTAGCTAAAGCCCTGGCTTCTCACTATTTCTTAAGTTCCCTGTAGTCGGGTGTCTCTCTTGGCCGCCCACTCTGTCCAAAATGCACTCTAGAAAGCCTCCTTCTTTCCACACCAAGGACCTCTCATGGCCTTCCTCTTCCTCTGCATCTCTATGTCATCGATTTTGTTTTCATCTTCATAAAATTCCTCTCTTTACTTTTTTTTTTTTTTTTTTTTTTTTAAGAGAGAAAGAGAGCGAGCTCTGGGTGGGGAAGTCAGGGAAGGCACAGAGGGAGAAGGAGAGAAAGAATCTTAAGCAGACTCACACCCAGCACAGAGCTGATTCAGGGCTCCATCACACGACCCTGAGATCATGAACTAAGCTGAAATCCAAAGCTGAATGCTTAACCAACTGAGCCACCCAGGCATCTACCTCCCTTGACTTCTATACCAGATGTAATGTCCATCATGGCAAATTCTCCTCTCGCTTTCCCTATGTCGCCTTCTTACCTCTCTGGAAAGCCAGCCTCTTTCTTGGGCATCTTGCATATTTTATTTAACAAACAAATAACACTTACCTTGTACGAGAGCCTGTTGTGAGCCCTTACAAATATTAATTAATTAGTTAATTACAAGCATTAAGTGAGAACATTATGCCTACTTTGCAACCAGGAAAACTGAAGCTCGGAGAGGTTAAGTGATTTGCCCAAGATTACAAACTAGTAAGGGACAGAGTCATTTCCAATCCTAAATGCGTCCACTTAACTATCCTAAAACTAACACTCTCCATCCCCTCTACCCAGTTATTTGTAACCTGGCTGTCCCTTTGTGATCACTCATTTCTGCTGATGGCCCTCTTTCCCCGTTTGCCAGTTCGAGAAGTTTGGAGTCATCTAGGGTGGGAAAAGCAGGAAACCTGCATTCTGGCTCCAGCTTTTTACAAACCGTGTGACCCAGAGCCGGTCACCCCCCGCTGGGCTGACCCAGCCCTCTGCCTCAGGCTGACGCCATCTGCTTGCCTCCCTCTGAACTCTGAACGCGTCAGCTCTAACTTCTTCCTCTTCTTTACCCTTTGGGTCTCATCGTCCACCAAGCCCTGGTATTTATGCTTCAGAAACCTCACTCCTACTTAGTGTCCTTGTCCTCGCTCCTTCCCCTTGGGCCAAGCTCTCAGCGATCAACCTCTGGGTAACAGCACAAAGAAAATTTTTTAATGGCCTCCCTGCCTGTCGCTTCTTTTTATTCTGATTGAATCAGACTCTACCGTTGTATGAATTTTGCTAAGACACTTGATTCATCATCTTCTTTCCCTGCTTAGTTAACTTTGGTGACTTCTCATAGCGCTACAACCAAGTGTGTTCTCTGCAACTGGTTTTTTTATAGACCCACCCTATGTAGCTAATTCTGAACCTCACCTCTCTGTAGAAGCGAAGAAGATCTTCTGGCCTTGGGCCTTCTTTGCTGGTGTCATTCTTCCTGCCTTCCTCACCTGAAGTCCTAGCCAGTCTCTCCTGATCCTTCAAAGTCTGAATGGAGTTTATACCCTCCACCTCTACCTGAAGGAGTATGTCTTTCAATGTGACAGCACCTTGAACTAGCTAGAAAAGGTAGGTTATCGCCAAAGAACACAACCTAGTGGAATTTAAGGTCCACAGGACTGCAAAGCAAAGTGTGATCATTTGCACAACTCCTTCTTTATTCCCCGAGCCATTTAAGATTGTGTTCATCTGTCACCTTCTGAGAGCATCTGTTTAACACTCGAATGCCCCCTCCTCAGCTCTGACACTTCTAACTCCGTCTCCAATTTTGTTTTTCTCTATAGGACTTTCTCACTATCTGACATACTCTAAGACTTATTAATTTATGTTTATTATCCCTCATGCTTCTAGAATATGATTCCATAAGTGCAGAGGATTTTGTTTTATCCACTGCTCTACCTCTATTGCCTAGAACAATGCTTGATGCACAGTAAATGTTTGACAAGAACTCATTGAATAAATGAATGCACACTTGACTCAGTATTGAACACAGATCACACACTCAGTATTTGTTAAAGTGAACTTGGATGGGAGTGATCGAGTTTCCTGTGTCTTTCGGAAGAAAGTAAGACTCTTTTCTTATTCTCTTGAGTTTTTCAGCTGTGCCTTTGTCTGAAATCTCTGTATTTCTCTCTTGGGTGGAGAAACGAAACCAGCAGGTAGATTATTACAAGAAAGTATATATTTGTATTATTGTTTTGTCATTGACAACAGATATGGAGAGATTTGCGTGCTGGCATTTAAATCCAGCCATAACTCAACCATGAGATATGGAATTCCTATTTTCTCTACTTTATTCCTTATACTGTTACAAGAAATCTGTAAGTATGAAAAGAATATAGAATAGGAAACTTTCCCTTAATGATCATGGTGATAAACACACATGTATGAGAATAATGTATATATTTTTATATGTACACTTTTTATATATTTTTTTAAATTTAGGATTTAGCCCATATTCCAACGTGCAATGTTATTTCAATAGTAATATTTGTCCCATAGCATTTTATAACTAGAAAGACCTTGGATTAATTCATTAATTCATTAACTCACTATTTCATTATCATCTGTATGCTTTGTCTTCATTCCCCAGACATTACTGAGTGGTGACCATGCATGTGTCAGGCTTTGTGCTAAGGGATACTAAGGGCAAAACAATGAACAATACTTGCTCCCGCAGAACTCAGGGTCTAGGAACGCGATGCGTTACAAAGGAAAGAAGCAGCTTGGGTTCCTGTGACAAGGCAGGGACGTTTTGTTTCCCAAAACTCTGGTGAGTGCGGAAACACAGAGGGGAAGTGATTTATTCTAGTGGAAAGGGTGTTGGCAGAGGGACGGACGCTGAGGAAGAGTGACTTAACTCACGCAGTGACATGGGGACTGGATCTTAAACAACAAGGAAGCATTCGCCGGGCAGAGAAGGGCGTTCAGGACGTCGCAGGCACAAGGAGCACTGCGTGCCAAAGCGGAGAGCCCAGACCCGCCATGGTCCATACCAAGAATGAAAAGTACAAGGGGAGCTGCCCCGCACAGAGTCAAGTGGAGAGAAAGGAAGCTTTGGAGGTGGGCGAGGCCTGAATAGGACCATCCGGTAGAAGAGTTGAGACTTTCTTCTACCAGGTGGTGGTTGCTGTTTCTGTATCTAGGTCATCGTCTCCTGGGGGTTGATGCCTCTTGCTACCTGGAGGTGCGTGGTGAGGACCATCCAGTAGAGGACGGACCCAGCGTGGTGAGGATCAGGCCTCCTAGATCTGGCACTGCCATCCCCATCTTTTGCACCCTGCACACATGCACTGGACACGAATGAAGACCTACACAGTTCTCTACAGAAGGATTTAGAGTCACAAGAGTGACAAGAGTCACATCGGATAGGGAGAGAGGGAAGATTTATGGTGGACAGAAAGTCAGGCGTGGTGCTCTGGTCTGGTTCCTTCCGCCTCTCACTGGAGTGCCTCACTGGGGTACAGTCATTGCCTTATTTCTGACCTCAGCTCTCTCACTGACTTCCCTTAGGCCACCCCCACTGATCCACTTCCCCATCAGTCTATTTTCTTCTCCCTAAGAAAAAAATCATACCTGGAGACAGGAGTGGGTGATCGTGGTTGGCTTAGAAGAGCTCCAATTCATTCTCCTGAGCTACTGAAACAGAAGAGGGACAAAGGGGAGGGTAGTTGGTGTAGACAGTGAAGACAACCTACCACACTCACACTGTTGAGAACTTGAGTAAGATAATGCCCATGAAGGACAGAGCATACTGCTGGACAGCACTATTGTCCCAGGGCATGTGGGCTGTGATTTTATTATTATTCAACATTTGTGCTCCTTGAAAGCCATATAAACTGTCTTTTACATGTTTACTATTATTTTCTCCTTGCAGATTCCTGGAACTGGAATTTATTGAGTCAAAAATTATAGACCCTGCCAAAAAATGCATAAATCTAATCACGAGGAGATAATAGAAGAACTTAAGTTACGGGACATTCTACTAACAGGGCAGTCTCTAAAAAATGTCAGCGTCATGAAAGACAAGGAAAGTCTGAGGAACGGGTTCAGATGAAAAGAGACTACAGAGGGGCACCTGGGTGGCACAGTCGGTTAAGCATCGGGCTCTTGGTCATCAGGTCATGATCTCAGGGTGGTGAGAATGAGCCCCACGTCCAGTGGCACGTTGGGCCCCATGCTCAGTGGGGAGTTGGCTTGAGATTCTCTCCCTCTCCCTTTGGCCCCACCCCCTCCAATAAATAAATAAATCTTAAAAAAAAAGAGAGAGAGAGAGAGAGTCTGCAGAGACAGAGCAAGTAAAGGCAATAAGGGATGATGCGAGACTGGACCTCAGATCAAGAAAAATAATTACTCTAAAGAATATCACTGGGGGGGACGCCTGGGTGGCTCAGTTGGTTAAGCAGCTGCCTTCGGCTCAGGTCATGATCCCAGCGTCCTGGGATCGAGTCCCACATCGGACTCCTTGCTCATCGGGGAGCCTGCTTCTCCCTCTGCCTCTGCCTGCCATTCTGTCTGCCTGTGCTCGCTCTCTCTCCCTCTCTTTCTGACAAATAAATAAAATCTTTAAAAAAAAAAAAAAAGAATATCACTGGGGGAGGGGGAGACAAACCATGAGAGGCTGTGGACTCTGAGAAACAAACTGAGGGTTTTGGAGGGGAAGTGGATGGGGGGTTAGGTGAGCCTGGTGGTGGGTATTAAGGAGGGCTTGTATTGCATGGAGCACTGGGTGTGGTGCATAAACAATGAATCTTGGAACACTGAAAAAATAAAATAAAATTTTTTAAAAATCACTGGGGCAATTGGCGAAATCTGCATCTTGACTACATACTTGATAACAATATATTATTTCAAAGTTATATTTTCTAAATTTGATATTTATACTGTGGTTGCATAAGAGACTATCCTTATTCGTAGGGGATACATACTCGAGTTTTTAGGATAAAGCAGCAGAAAGGTATAATGTCTGCAACGTACGTTCAGATGCTCACCCTTGATGATGACGATAACGATGATATTGATAACATTAAAATAAGATGATAAACAACACAAATAAAGCAGTTGGCCAACCTAGCTGAAGATTATGTAAAGGTTCCTGCTCTGTACATTTGAAAATTTTTCTAAAGATAAGGTTAAAGATAAAAAATAAAATTGAAAAGCATAAATTTGACTTTTGCTGGCTCATGCCAATTTCTAAGCAATGTTTAAAATAAAAGACTTTCATTTTACCCTCATTTATGCTAGCATTTATCTGTAGTTTTGTCAGTTTACTAGCCTAAAAATACATTTTGAAGTGCTTTAATTAGGTGCGTATTGGTTAGATGAGCTGAGTATTTTTCCATGTTATCTTAGGACATGGTTGTGTTTTGTGGGGATGTGTCCATTTATGTTTTGTCCCACTTGTCTATTAAAATCTTAGCATTTTTCTTATTAATTGTATTTGCCCTTTAACTAATATATTAACAATGTGGAGTATTTCTCTTTAAATAACTATGATCTTTCTAAATATCTTGAGCCATTTGGGGAAGGACTGAAACCAGACAGGTTTAAAGAATCTTTAGAAATTTTGGTGGCCTGTGCTGAGTGTCAGCATCAGACCAAAGTTTATATGAATTTTTGAAATGCTTTTCTCCCATGTCAGTATTCTCCAATATCCTCCCAGTCATTTCACTCTACCCTGTGCCCCCCTCCCAAATCCTATATCGCCATAACCATTTAGGTACCATGACAAGCACTGGGACATCTTCAGAAGAGGGAAAAGCAAGCTGTGTGGTGGTTCTTTGGACAGATTTGCTTGACTCAGGTTTCTTGAGCCCTACACACTACTGCCCGCACAAAGTTGCAGGCAGTATCACGGCACAATTTGACTGTGTGATCACTGCAGTTCTTAAAACAGCATAATTACATGGTACTAAGACATAGAATATGGATGTTAGATCCAGGTGACATGACTGCCAGGTCTCCAAACCTATGTCCCATTCAGGAGCAATCTGTGTCTTTAAGACAGAAGTTCTCATACTTTGCAAGTGTGGGAACTACCTAGAGAGCTAATAGTAAACAGAGTCCCAGACTCAATGAAGTAGGATGGAGAAAGCAAAGACCCCTCTACATCGGTCAAGTTCTCCAAGTGATTCTGTTACATATCATAGTTAGAGAACCATTGTTTGAGAGCTTCCAAATAAAATGAAACTATTCCTAAAAGCATAAGGTTAAAAACTTTTATCTGTCGGAGGTTTAGCTCAGATGAAGAATTGAGAGGGACAGCTGGAAGCAATGACAGATAAAGTAGAAAATTTATATGGGCAGGTGTATTTGGAATTTAGGATCCTGAAATGATTCTCTTTCTAGGACTAACTCATGGTTCAGCAACCAGCTTCTTTTTCTTTTTTAAAAATTTTATTTATTCATTTGGCAAAGAGAGAGGGAGAGAAAGCACAAACAGGGGAGCAGCAAGCAGAGGGAGAGGGAGAGGGAGAGGGAGAATCAGGTTCCCAGCCAAACAAGGAGCCTAACGACACGGGGCTCAATCCCAGGGTCCTGGGATCATGACCCGAGCAGAAGGCAGATGCTTATCATCTGAGCCACCCAGGTGCCTCCACCAATCAGCTGCTTAAAAAACAGTATACTTAAGTAAAACCCATGTAACACATAAGGTGAATGTATGATTGATTGATGGAACCCAAACACGTCTTTTCTTATGGGTACCCACTGCATTCAGTGGGGACAATCCTTGACAATACCATATGGGAATGTGGGCAGGTCCCATGACTTTTCTCTTACTCTAGGGTACAATTTAGCTGCAAATATAGCTTGAGGTCTGAGATCAGAAAAAAACTCCACCTTATCTTTAGTGACAGATTTTCCGCCAGCTGGCTGCAGCTGCAAAGAAGGGGAAGGATGCATGGCTGGCTCTTCCCTTCACTTTGTGCCACTCCTCTTTTCTTCTTCCACTCCGACTGGCTAGCCAGTTTCTGACCTCTTGGGGTTGAATGAATGGTGAGATATAAGAAAGCTCCAGTAATTCTACTACTGTGTATTTACTCAAAGAAAACGAAAACACTAACTTGAAAAGATACACATATCCTTTTGTTTACTGCAGTATTATTTACAAATACTATTTACAAAAATATAGAAGCAAACCAAGTTTCCATCCAGAGATGAATGGATCAAGAAGATAGGATATAAGCTCTCTGTATGTATGACGCATGTACAATGGAATATTACTCAACCATAAAAAGAATGAGATCTTGTCATTTGTGACAGCATGGATAGACCTAGAATGTACAATGCTAAGTGAATTAAGTCAGACAGAGAAAGAAAAATATCCCGATTTCACTTATATGTGGAATGTAAAAAAAATAAAACAAATGAACAAAGAAACAAACAGACTCTTAGACGTAGACTCTTAAACAATGGCAGCCAGAGGAAAGGTAGATAGGGGATGGCAGAAACAGATAAAGGGAATTAAGATATACAAACTTCCAGTTAAAAAATGACTAAGTCACAGAGATGAAAAGTACAGCATAGGGAACACAGTTAGTAATAGGGTAATAATGTTGCATGGTGACAGACGGTGACTACACTGATGGCAGTGAGCATTGAGTAACGTACAGAATTGCCAAATCCATATGCTGTGCACCTGAAATGAATATAACATTGTATGTCAACTATGCCAAAAAGTTTTTGGGAAAAAAGAACTCTAGAACTGATACCGCTATGAGCTAGCTTCGAATTTTCTGTGCCCAATAGATATGCAAAGCTGAGTCCTTACTTGGGGTTTCTTAGGTCTTTTGGAAGACTGTTTTCCTGGAGATTTCTCTCTGGTAGGTTATTTCACTTATCTCATGCACCTGTGTTCATAGTGTTCACTGACTCTTTTACAGCTACTTCCGGTTTCCTACAGCTAGGGTCCTCTGCTCTCTAAGGGATCCTCCTAGACAAGACCCCAAATGACCCTTAGTTGAATCTCACCCCTGTGGTCCTGACCCACTGAAAATGCTCATGAACAGTCCTGCTTGATCCCAAGACAGCCTCTACCGTGGTGCCCCAGGCTGCTTGAACATCCGTGGTCCGGAGTCGGGCTACCTCTTTGCATCTTCCGGCTCAGGAGAATTGTCATTTCCAGTTCTTGGAATGGTGCTCAGCAAGCCATGGAAGGAAGTGGTAGCCCTTCCTCATTTACCACCTCCTTTCCCCAAAATGGAAGCTCTCCTTGGGAATATCCTCTCCAAAAAAAATCTCTTCAAAAGTCCTGTGAGGTTGAAGAGTCATGGAAATAGTTTTCAGTTCCCTTGGTAAATTCTGCCTGTGTAACTAGTTTTGAAATATCTATATTTGTTGTATTTGATTATCCTAGTGAAAACTACATTTTGATTTTACATCATTGTAGTGTTAGATACCCTACCATACCATTAAGCCACATTTAGGGAGGCCATACTTCAGGGCATTCTTTTTCCTAGGTTTGAAGTTCTTGGAGACAGGAATAGATTACTAGAAAATGATACAGTTGATGCTTTACTTTAGTAAAAAATTATTTTGCCGTATAAAATATACACAGAGATGAGTATACAATCTCATCAGATGAGTGAACGTACAGCTAGATGAACTTAACAAAGTAAACACACCCATGTCACAAGCACTGAGATCAAGACAGAGAACATTACCAACTTCCAGAAGTCCCCATGATACCCTTTCTCTGTTGGGTTCCCCAGGGTAATTAATATCCTGACTATTAACACTATAGGTCCATTTTCCCCCTGATTTTTTTTAAGATTTTATTTATTTATTTGACAGACAGAGATCACAAGTAGGCAGAGAGGTAGGCGGGGGGGGTGGTAAGCAGGCTCCTCACTGAGCAAAGAGCCCAACGCGGGGTTCGATCCCAGGACCCTGAGATTATGACCTGAGCCGAAGACAGAGGCTTAACCCTCTGAGGCACCCAGGTGCCCCTTTTCCCCTGCTTTTGAAGGTGATAATAGATACACTTCTTTCTGTCTGGTTAACGTGGCACTTGTGAGAGTCATCCATATTTCCACACTTAGCGGGAGATGATTCACCTCATTTGTGTGTGCCCAAGGTACGAATACACCGGGACAGTTACTATCTGATTAGTAACACTCTTCGTGAAGGGTAGCGGACACTTGGCTTGGGCTCCCATGACCTTCTCTGATTCCAGCTTGAATTCACAGAAGGACTCTCAAGTCACTCTAATGACCTGCCTTGGGTTTCAGGAAGAGCAATTAAACTCCCACGATTTTAAAAAAACTATGTTCAACGTTAGGCTCCTTCAGGAAGAAGTCTATTATTTCTCCCTATTCTTTTTATTTTATCCCATCAATCTGCTCTTTTAGTTTGGCTTATTTAGAATCATAGAATGTTTGAGCCGAAAAAAAGAGCAACACATCTCCTGGGAAACATTTTGCATAAATTCTGATAAGTAGTATGAGTTCCTATTTCCTCAGGAATTATGATAAGAAGTTTTATCACGTAGCCCCAAGAAAAACTGCAACAGGCTATTCATAATAACAAATGAAGACCAGAAATACTTCTCTGAATATTTCTTGCATTGTACTTTGTAATTATGTAGTAGACGTTATTTTAATTAAAATGAAAGGCTTCAGGGCATGATAGATTTTTATCAAGAGTAAGATGGCTTTTTAGTTTATTTCAATAACAATTCACATTTTAAAATTTCCACAGTGAAATTCAATACGTGTTTTGAAAACTTATCAGAGTTTACTTTATAGACTAACAGCAACACCTCAGTTTAAAAATGTTGACGTTAAAATAGGATCTACACTCTTATTAATAAGTGAAAAGCACTAAAGACTTGTGTTTTCATGAAATTCTGTTTAACAAACATTAGAGTATCATTAGAACATCATTTTATTTTAGTTTAGTTTATTATGTTAAAGATTTTTTGAGATTATTAGAGAGAGAGAGAGAAGCAAGTGGGGGGCAGGGAGCGGAGAAGAATATTCCCCACTCAGCAGGGAGCCTGATTTGGGGCTCGAACCCAGGACCCCGGGATGGTGACCTGAACTGAAGGCAGATGCTTAACTAACTGAGCCACCTAGGCACCCATAGAACACCATTTCAAATTAGAAAATCTTTTCATGGGGCGCCTGGGTGGCTCAGTGGGTTAAAGCCTCTGCCTTCCACTCAGGTCATG
Organism: Enhydra lutris kenyoni; assembly: GCF_002288905.1. Lineage (NCBI taxonomy): Eukaryota > Metazoa > Chordata > Mammalia > Carnivora > Mustelidae > Enhydra > Enhydra lutris. The sequence continues at coordinate 9,556,398 of NW_019154117.1, forward strand.
ATCCCAGGGTCCTGGGATAGAGCCCTGCATCAGGCTCTCGGCTCTGCGGGGAGCCTGCTTCCTCCTCTCTCTCTGCCTGCCTCTCTGCCTACTTATGAGCTCCGTCTGTCAAATAAATAAATAAAATCTTTAAAAAAAAGAAATAAAAAAAATCTTTTCATTCACACGGAGATATATATATATATATACATATATATGTTATAATAGATAATATATACATATATAAAAATAAATTAGTTCATTCATTCAACAAAATATTTGAGGAGCATCCACTGCGCACCAGGCATTGCATTAGGCTAGAGACATGTCGCATGAATTTGGTTAATATTGTTGTTGTCCTCAGGAACCTATAGTTCAGCGTAGTTGAGAGATAAATACGTAAAGAGATAGTTTCTAGATAGGATAATCACTGCTTCTATATGTGCTGTGGGATTCTGCGTATGTTATAGGAGCACAGAAAAGGCACCAAAAGCATCCTAGGATGGCCATGGACTCTTTCCCCAAGCAAGTGATACCTCAGGGGGGTGGCAGGATATAGGTTAGGCAGGAGAGCGGTGTAGACATTCACAAAGGCTGAAGCAACCGGATGCCATTACCCGACATAGGGCATATAGTATAAAAGTTGGATTGGAAAAGGAGGGGAGAACATAATTAAATGAGCTGAGGACCTAGAAATAAAGACTCGAAAAGCTCAGAAAGAAATCATCTGTAAGACAGCTTAGTAGAGTAAACGTGGGTCAGGAGTCAAGCCAACTTCGATTCAAACCCTAGCTTCACCACCTGACAGATGCGCGAGATTAAACAGATCCTTTAACTTTAACTTTCAGAGCCTCAGTTTCCCCACTGTGTAAAAGGGGACAACAATGTGGACATTGTAGGGTTGTAGTGAAGATTCAGTGGGATAATGCATATAAAAGTGCCTAGCCCATACTGAGAGCTCAAAAATCGGAGGCTTTGTTATTTTGGAAGAAAATCAGGAGTGAGGGATGGGGGGGAGGATGAGTATTCAAAGACCAAAGCCAGGGACGCCTGGGTGGCTCAGTTAGGTAAGTGATTGCCTTCGGCTCAGGTCATGATCTGGAGTCCCAGAATGGAGTCCCACATAGGGCTCCCTGGTTAGAGGGGAGTCTGCTTCTCCCTCTGACCCTCCTCCTTCTCATGCTCTTTCTTTCATTCTCTCTCTCTCTCTCTCTCTCTCATGAATAAATAAATAAACCTTAAAAAAAAATCCATTAAGATAAAAAGAGTTTTACAAGATGCCTTTGGCTAGAGTTAAAGCTACTAGCAATTAGCTTCCTTTTCAATTGACAAGTGAACCATAAAAGTGAATGAACTTGTGGTTGCTCAGATAAAAGCACCAGTCAGAGTAATAATTTATGTTCGGGGGACCTAGTTCTTTCCCGGACATGCCGAGGGTAGGGATGGCCAGCAGCAGAATTATAAAGCAGATATGTTTGTTTTCAAACACTCCTGAGCTAGCTTTTAGTTCCCTTGTGAAAATGCAGAATGGACTTCTGGGTAGGGTGATCGATTGGATATTTGCATTTACTTCGGTTTTCTTCTGAAACCTAGTGTAATGATAGTAAAGGAATTATTATTTTAAGGCAGAAACCCACAGTGCAGATGAGATTAGGAGGGAAGATAAAAAAGAATTAGAAAATTAGAAGCCATCTTATTTATTAGATCTGAGAAAGATGATTCCGAAACTTGCCTCCAGAAGGCTAGGGAAGGCCTGATTGCATTGCAGACCTCCCTAAAGTCGTGGGAATGTCAGTACTTCTGGAAATGGGGATCAAGTGGGGCTAAACACAGGAAGATTGTTTCGTAAGTCTGTTTAAGAAGCAGTGAGGTCTCTTTAGATGCCCCAGCTAACATAGAGCCAGATTACTGCCCTTTCCCAGCCTGGCAGAGACTGGATAAGGTAAATAGAGAGCATCACGTTCTGGGGAACGCTTGGCACATTTGGGGATGGGATTCAATACAGTGAACAGAGGGAGGTGGTTTCCGTGAACGCTTACAGAAACATTTGTAACCAAATAAAAGCCAAGGTCTTTTACGTCCATTCTGATTCCAGACCTGGAGATTGGAATGTCTGGGGTATTTGACCAAGTGGAGAGGAAGGACATAAAGATATTGACATCAAGAGTGCCCCAATTCTTTCTTCTAGGGGAAGAGAGGGAAAAATAAAATAAGACGAAATCAGAGAGGGATATAAACCATGAGAGGCTCTTAGCCGTAGGAAACAAACTGAGGGTTGCTGAGGGGAGGTGGGAGGGGCGATGGGGTAACTGGGTGATGGGCGTTAAGGAGGGCATGTAATGTGATGAGAACAGGGTGTTGTATGCAACAATGAATCACTGAACTTTACCTCTGAAACTCATAATGCACTATATGTTAATTAGTTGAATTTAAATAAAATAAAAAATTTTTAGAATGTCTCAATTCAATGGCCCAGCCAGAGTACCAGAAACTGAAGCCATCAGTTCATGAGACTCCCAACCCCCCCCCCCAAACACTGTGGGACCAGAATTTCCCAGAAGCTTTTTTAGTACTTCACTCCTAAACTCGAGTAGATAACCACAAATTATCAGACGTTTAAGGAAAAGCACCAACATGAAAGTGCTGATGTAAAACGAACCAATCTTTTAGAATCTCTAACAAGAAACAAAGTTTTGAGACCAAGTTAGGACATCTGCCCCGGAAACATGCTCTTCATAGGGAAGAAAGTGGTACGAGAGTGAATGAGATTGAAAGGTTTTACAGGGTTAGACACATTTTTACATTTTGTAAAATGCTCAAAAGATTATAGGCAGGAATCACAAGTGTTAACATCAAGGAATACAGGGATTACTGCTTGATATCTTAAGAACAAGATGGGTTTTCCCCTAGGCTTCTCCTCTGTAAGGCAGACCTACCACATAACCATGGAGTGCCCTAGACCAGGCTTTTGGTTCAAACCAAGTTTATGTACAGTCCTACTAACTCAGAAAGAAATCTAAAATGCCTTCCCTTTTATATCAGGCCTTTAGAGAGGTTTTTTTTTTTTTTTTCTTTCTCTCTCTCTTATCAAAAGGTAGACACCAAACAATCAAAAAAAGCAACTTGGAAGAAAGCAAAACTATAATGGGATCAGAAAACTATTATTAATATGTACATAAGGATCAGAGGTGATATTATACCCACAAATTAGAATATTATGTAATTTTAAAAAGACTATTCAAGGAATTAAGGGGGGCTTTGGGAAATTAAAAAGATATATGATAACAGCATAAAAAATTCAGAGAAAGGGCACATCATCGAGTTGAGCAAATCTCCCAGAAAATAAATCAAAAAAGAAAGAAGTAAAATAGTTGAAAAAAAAGAAAAGACAATTAGAGGACCACAATAAGAAGTTTAACAGCTGTCTAATAGGAGTTCAATAAAGAGAGACAGACAAAACCAAAGGAAGGAAATCACCAACAAAATAATTCCAGAAAATTCAAGGAAAGGACATGAGTTTGCAGGTTGGAAGAGCTACTGAGTGTCCAGATACTAGATGAAATTAGACCCACTCCAAGACACGTCATTGTGCAATGGGGTTTGCTAGGGCTGGTGTACAAAATAGCACAGAGTGCATGGTTTAAATAACAGAAATCCGTCATCTTGGTTTTAAAGCCTGGAAGTTCACGATCAAGGTGTTATAGACCCCAGAATAGAAACTTTTTTTTTTTTTTTTGAGGATGTAAAACTAAAGGAACACCTAACCCATTTGAATGTTTGAAAAGGACATTTCAGACAAGTGTATAAGAGTTTAAGGTGAATTAGTGATAAGTACACAATAGTAAGTAAGCAACACTAGAAACACAAAAACAAGAAAAACATTAATTTCAGGGAAAATGAAAATTGAATAGGAAACAAATGCAGGACACCATGAGGCTCAAGTGTAAATATAATTTTCACAGTACCAATAATGTTCAAATTAATATTAATATCACCAAGACAAACACACACATGGGGAGTGTGGGGAGACAGAAAGAGTGGTGGGTACCGGGTGTATGTGTAGGTGAGAAATGAGAGAGAGAGTTACATTTTCCTATGTATAAATCTGTGGTTATATTAAAAAAATCATTCATCTGCACACTTAAGATTGGTAAGCTTTATCTATTGTTTATGGTTCAATTAGAATAAAAAAACACCAACTATTGCTCAGGTTTCAACTTAGGATCACAAACACAAATGCCCAGTGGGGCTGGGCAAGGAGCTTGACTAGGTGAAGCAGTGTTGATAAGATGGGATGGGGAGGGGCGCCTGGGTGGCTCAGTGGGTTAAAGCCTCTGCCTTCGGCTTAGGTCATGAGCTCAGGGCTCGAGCCCTACATTGGGCTTTCTGCTCAGCGGGGAGCCTGCTACCCCCCCCCCCGCCCCCGCGCCTGCCTCTCTGCCTGCTTGTGATCTGTCAAATAAATAAATAAAATCTTAAAAAAAAAAAAAAAAAGATGGGACGGGGTATCGGTATGGACACAATAAACCAAAGAAGAAGTGCTCTGTTCCTCAAGTGGGCTGTCCCTATTTAGCTCCAGTTGTAAAAACATATATCACAAAATTTAAGGACTTTTTGAGAGAAGACAAATCTGTAAGTTTTTACAAATGAAAAATGTCCTGATTTTTAAACCATTGCTTTATGAAAAAAACATAGCTAGGGGAGAGAGTTGGCCCATAATCTACCAGTTAAAGCAATGAAGCTTTTTCATCCTCTCCTGGATGTGGAAGAGACCTAATATCTCTGAAATTATATTGCATTGGGTTAGTGAAGTTGGCTCTGGATGAAAGTAATTTTAAACAGCAAACCAAGGAGCAAGGACCTATAAAACTAACAAGCCAGAGCAAAACAAAACAAAGAAACAAAAACCTCTGGACCAGAACATTTTTCCAAGGCGCGCTGATGTGATAAAATCAGAATTACTTAATGCTTATAAAATATCAAAGATTATGCCTTTGACTTCACATATTCAGAGAGAGAATTTAATTGGGATAACTTCTACAAATTAACTGAAGATCTAAAGCAAGAGAATCACTGAGATCCTGCTAATATATAGATTATCCGAAGTCCATTTTTAGTCTGAGGTCAAAGTCTGAATGACTCAACATTTCTCTTGACTTCCAGGCTTATCAGTATCCTGTGTCAAATAGCAAACAATGTGTTAGATTCAAGTCTTCTCATTCCTGAAGTGTCTATGTCTTTTATTGTGCTCACGAACAAGGGTGAAAAGTCAAGGAAACAAATGAGAAAAATTACAGTATTGTATAAATAAAGATAGGAAGTAGATCAATGTTTGTCTGGGACCCAGGGTAGAGAGAAGACCGATTGTCCACAGTTTTGGGGGATGATGGAAGTGTTTGAAAATTAGATTGTAATCGCTGTTGCACAACTGTATAAATGAATTAAAACTCTTGAATTGTACACTTAAAATTGGTGAATTTTATGCTAGATCAATTACACTTTAACAAAGCTGTAACTTTACTTTTATTTCTTTTTAAGAGTTTATTTATTTATTTCAGGGAGAGAGCAAGAGAGAGAGCACTGGCTGGGAGAGGATCAGAGGGAGAGAGAGAAGCAGACTCCCCACTGAGCAGGGAGCCCTATGTGGGACTTGATCCCAGGACCCCAGGATCATGACCTGAGCATAAGGCAGATGCTTAACCAACAGAGCCACCCAGGAACCACAACTGTAATTTTTAAAAAAGAATAATGGATGATAAAATTAGTGGGCTAAAATGTGATAAGAAATAAGACATTTACATAGTCTCAGATTATCTCCTCCTTAGATATTTATTAACTATAATGGGGAGGCTGCCTGGGTGGCTCAGTCACTTAAGCATCTGCCTTCTGCTCAGGTCATGATCCCTGGGTCGTAGAATCGAGTCCCAGATCAGGCTCCCTGCTTGGCAAGGAGTCTACTTCTCCCTCTAACCCTCCCCCCTCTCATGCTCTCTCTCTCTAATAAATAAATAAAATCTTAAAAAAAACCCCTATAATGGGGAAAATAGTGACTTAATGTGGAGAAACCTAGCAGATACCATTGTAACCAAGTGATCACAGGTAATGTCACCAGTAAAGGGATGTATGGACATCATGCACCCTCTGAAGTGATGCACAGATATAACGTCAACTTGTGAATTCCAAAATGCGTAACCTGAATTTAATCCTGAGTAAGCATAGAACAAACCTGAGATGAGGGACGTTCCACGAAATCACTGACCAAGTACTATTTCAAAGTATGAAAGAGATTGAACAATGCCCCAGAATAAATAGATTAAAGAGATTTGGTAACTAAGTGTAATGTAAGATCCTATATTGGATCCTGGCCCAGAAAATGGATGTTAGTGGGACAATCAGCAAAATTTGCAAAATGTCTGCAGATTGGTTAATAGTATTGTGTTCATGTTAATCTCCTGTTTTTGATAATTGCGCTCTGATTGTGTGAGATATTAAAATTAGGGGAAGCAGAATGAAGAGTATGTAAGAATCTCTGTGTTATTTCTGTAACTCTTTTTTAAAGCTTTTTAAAACTCTTTTTTAAACTCTTCTTTATCTATTTATATGAGAGAGAGATAGCTTAAGAGAACATGTGTGAAGTGGGGAGGGACAGAGGGCTAGAGAAAAGCAGACTTGTACTGAGCAGGGAGCCTGACGCAGGGCTTAATCCCAGGACCCAGGGATCAGGACCTGAGCTGAAGGCAGATGCTTAACCAACTGAGCCACCCAGGTACCCCTATTTCTGTAACTTCTGTAAGCTATTTAGAAATAGTTTTAAATGAAATATTAAAAAGTTAAAATGAAGTTTTACCTTTCAGCTTGGAAAATGGCAGTGGATTGATAAGAAATGAATGGTGAAGTGATCAGCCAAATTCTACCAAATTCTAATGTTAAGAAAGCAATAGTAAGAAAATAAGTCAATACAGAGATGTTTTTAAATGAAGTACTAAAAATAAATATTATATTAACGATTCTTTCCTTCTTATTCTTCCCCTCTCTAGAGAGCCATACTATTATACACAGTATTCTGCATTTTTTTTCTGTTTAACAATATATCCTTTTAGTGACTCTTGCATTAGTCAAAGAAGCATTTTTTTTTTAAATTTTAAAATCTTTAAAATCCGAAATCATGACCTGAGCCTAAGTCAGGCGCTTAACTGAGCCACCCAGGCGCCCCTAAAAGTTAAAGTTCTTAAAGTAAATATATCAACAACCTTTTTATGAAAGATAAATTTTAAATATATATCAAAATATTAATTGCAGAGCCGTGTGGGTGGCTCAGTGGATTAAGCTGCTGCCTTCGGCTCGGGTCATGATCTGGGGTCCTGGGATGGAGCCCCGCTTTGCGCTCTCTGCTCGGCGGGGAGCCTGCTTTCCCCTGACTCTCTGCCTACTTGTGGTCTCTCTCTCTCTGTCAAATAAATAAATAAACTCTTTAAAAAATATATTAATTGCATATACCTTTTTTTTTTTTTTTTAGCATATGCTTTTGACCTAGAATTTCTACTGAAAGCAATTGTTCTAAAGGGAAGATGTTGGAAACGCCCTAACTATCCACCCGTAGGGGTATGGCTAAATGAATTTGGTCCATTCATATGTTGGAATACTATGGTCGGGTAAGGCTTTACATTTTATTTACATATTAAATTGCTAGAAGCACCTTTATTTTGAATAGCCTCCAAGAAAAAGTTGGACAAAGAAGGGTGAAAGGAGCATTCTGATTAATAAGAGACACTCCATTAAAATGATGGTAGATTTTTTTTATTAATCACAAGTGGGGTAAATTCATATGCAGCTTAATTGAAAACATTGAATTCCCTGTAATACCCACATCCCATAGATTAACTATCCCATAGATTAAACAATTGGGATTTCCTTCAAAAACCATGTTGATGAGGTCATGACATGCTTTAAAGTTAAAGGTTACATTCCAGGAGATTAAGTAACTTCCAATCAACTCACCTGGAGAGCTACTTGCTCTTTTCCGGTACACATTGATGAAAAAATTAATACAACAGCAACAGAGCACAAGTATGATAAATATATCATAACAGCAACAGTGCATACTCAGACCTTTGCCCTACCAATGCTCTTTTGCATTGGGCTTCTGTGGTCATCAGAATGTAAACGTTCACTTTATTAGCTTTACTGAGCAACATAATAACCAACGCAGTACTTTCACTTCTAAAAACTCTGGGTGGATAAGATTCTGCCTTGCCAAGTTTTGCATGAAATATCATTGTGACCCATAACCTGTCTTTTATATTAAGTAAAGCAGAATCACAATTTTAGGTTTAAAATATTTTATTTGAGGGGCACCTGGGTGGCTCAGTTTGTAAAGCATCTGTCTTCGGCTCAGGTCATGATCCCAGGGGCCTGGGATTGAGCCCCGCAACGGGCTCTCCCCCTCAGCAAGGAGCCTGCTTCTCCCTCTGCCTGCTGCTCCCCCTGCTTGCGCACTCTCTCTCTGTGTCAAATAAATAAAATCTTTTTAAAAAGTTGGATCCTGCTATTATTAAAGCAGGGGATGGGGAGGGTATTGGGTAATACACATACCTAATTCAGGGAAGTTCAGATTATTCTACACATAAATTTGGAGGGGTCACTAAAATTCAGGTAGACTGTAGAAGTATTAAGTGCACTGGAAAATGCTGATCCACTATGTGGTCGAGATATAGGTATGGAAATGGCTCAGTGGCTTGAGGAGAGGGGCTGCCATGTACTTGGAGTAGTCGACTCTGGGACCCCAGGCCAGAAAAGACACAGGAAAATCATAAGAGGAAAGTAAATCAGTCTGAAAAGGATTCATGAAACTTTCCTCCTAGTGAAACCATGGTGCTCACGGAGAGACAGAGCTACGGGACTCAGAAGACACTCGCTTGAAACTGGAAAGACCTGGTTTTCCTGATCGCACAATATTTTTGTATTACGTGCAACTAAACACTCTTCAAGAGAATTTGAAGGACTAGGAAGAAGAAGGAAGAATGAAGGCATTTTATTTTTGTTTCTGTGTCTTTTACTTACATTGAAGAAATCATGTGTAGGTGCCCGTGGATTTTGCCACTTCTCTAAAAGTATAAAAGTTAGAAAGTAAAACTTAAAGCCACAAATGTCACTTTTAAATGTTCCCTGACAAGAGGATGTTATTTAGACAGTCTCCTAAACTATTACAACAAGATCATTGCACAACTTTTTTTTTAGTTTTGCTCAATGTCCAGTCCTTGCCTGATCGTATATTTTGGAGACAACAATGCACCACTCAAATGGTCAACTTACAAACTTTTAATGGTGTTTTCCATTGTGTGTGTGTCGGGGGGTGGTGAAACTGATCTAGGAGTGACTGCACTGTCAGTTAAGCCTAATTAACAGAAAGCTTTAATAGCCCGAGACAAGGAATTAGCATACTACTACTTAGAGACTTTGAAATGAAAGTCACACTCTCCAAAAACACTGAAATGTACCTATTTCACCTGCCAGCCACCATCAGTATTCAGGGGAGTGGGGTGGAGAATATTATTTCATGTCCTTACAGTGGTTTTACATCATAACAGAGGGCATATGATATTTGAATATTGATATTCTATCCTGATGGAAGTGGTCACAAAAAGCCTTTGGCTTCCACCTTTCAGGGATGTTCCTATTAAGTTCATGGGCTCCTAGTGAAAAACAGCAAATAAATGGATAAATATCAAGTGTTTAAGAGATGCTGTGTTTGTTGTTTGTTTACTGACCACAGCGAGGTAAGAGGAACTGGGTTAATTCTGAAACCCTCAGTTTCCTTTCCTCTAAACCAGAAGCCACTGCAGGCCACTAATATGTTCTTTCCTTTGTAGGAAGTTGCAAAATGAGAGAAGAAAAAACAAACTAAAACAAAAAAAGCAAAACCAAACCGGCATTATCTTTAGCTTTCCTCCGATTTGAATATAGCTGCAGTCCTTACTTGCTCCCCTGGCAGCCCTCGTCATATGTGTTCAAAGGAGTAAAATGAGGCAAAAGGAGGAGGCAGGGAATTGTGCCAAAGGACTTAGGGCAAGATTGTTGTCTTGAAGCTGGGCTGCAGGAATCCAGACAACCAGAGCGCTTTTCTGCTGGGCTCCAGTGCAGGGAGGCTCCTCCCATTAGGAAGACTCAGGTGCAGCCTAAATTGGGTCCCTTGAGGACCAGGTATCAGTGTTTTTGGAGAAATAGTTTAGTTGGCTGTTTCCGTTGCTCTGCAGAAGCTTTCTATCTTGATGAAGTCCCAAAAGTTCATTTTCGCTTTTGTTTCCCTTGCCTTTGGAGACGTGTCTTGAAAGAAGTTGCTGTGGCTGATGTCGAAGAGGTTACTGCCTATGTTCTCCTCTAGGATTTTGATGGATTTCGGTTTCCCTTTGAGATCTTTCATTCATTTAGAGTTTATCTTTGTGTATGGTATAAGTGAATGGTCAAGTTTCATTCTTCTGTATATAGCTGTCCAATTTTCCCAGCACCATTTCTTGAAGAGACGGTCTTTTTTCCATTAGATATTTTTTCCTGCTTTGTCAAAGATTAGTTGACCATAGAGTTGAGGGTCCATCAGAAAGTATTCATCCTTTCTGCATTGACATGGGTGGGACTGGAGGAGATTATGCTGAGTGAAATAAGTCAGGCAGAGAGAGTCAATTATTGTACAGTTTCACTTGTATGTGGAACATAAGGAATAGCATGGAGGACATTTAGAGAAAAAAGGGGGAAATGAAGGGGAGGGAATCGGAAGGGGAGACAAACCATGAAAGACTACGGACTATGGGAAACAAACTGAGGGTCTCAGAGGGAAGGGGGTTGGGGGGCTGGGGTGAGCCTGGTGATGGGTATTAAGGAGGACATGTATTGCATGGAGTGCTGGGTGATATACGCAAACAATGAATCATGGAACACTACATCAATAACTAATGACGGACTGTGTGGTGACTAACGTAACATTAAAAAAAAAAAAAGAAATAGCTTAAGCTTCTCAGCTTCAGACCTTCCTCTGAATATTCATATGGTGGTAACTGTGGTGCCTAACCCTTGGAGGGCAAGAGGTTGTTGCAATGGTGAAGGATTTACAAACTAAGCTTAAAATAGCATGGATGCTATTGAAAAAAAATAATAGTAGTAAATAAACAAAAAAATAGCAAAGATGATCTATTTTTGCAAAATTTCATTTAATACAGCATAACAAGGCAGAGCATGTTAGCTTAGATCTGCAACTTGTGGGCTGTGGCTTATCACCTCTACTGCCTGCAAGCTAAGAATGAAAAGAACAATATTTCATGACAGATGAAAATCACATCAAATCCAAATTTCAAAATTTGCAGAAATTTGTTCTCTCTTAGGTTGTAGGTACCTACATAATATCCTTGAATTTGGCTGTTCACCTGTGAAACATAAAAAATTTACTACCTGACCCTTTACAGAACAAGTTTTTTTTTTAAAGATTTTATTTATTTATTTGATAGAGAGTGAGAGAGAGAATGACAGGGGAGAGGGTTAGAGGAAGAAGCAGACTCCTCATGGAGCTGTGAGCCCGATGTGGGACTCAGTCCCAGGGTTCCGGGATCATGACCTGAGCCGAAGGCAGTCGCTTAATCAACTGAGCCATCCAGGTGCTCCAGAAAAAGTTTAAAGATTCCTGGTTGAAAAGAGCATGGGATCCTGTCAGGTAAATCTGGAATGAGTCCCAGGGCTGCCATTTGCTAACTGTATGACCTTGAGCAAACTATTTACCTTCTCAAGGCTTAATTTCTCTGTCTATAAAATGGGCATATGAATAATATTTATCTTGCCAAGTTCAATAAGATAATGCATTTGATGTGCTTAACACAAGTCCTATCAGATGGCAAGGGGTCCACACATTATCATTATTGTTGTGGTGGTTGTTTTGCCCCAAAGCTACTGAAACTAAACAAAATGGCAAAACTGAGGGAATTTTAAAGTTACCTTAGAAAACGCAATAGAGGGACGCCTGGGCGGCTCAGTGGGTTAAAGCCTCTGCCTTTGGCTCAGGTCATGATCCTGGTGTCGTGGGATTGAGCCCCGCATCGGGTTCTCTGCTCAGTGGGGAGCCTGCTTCCTCCTCTCTCTCTCTGCCTGCCTCTCTGCCTACTTGTGATCTCTGTCAAATAAATAAATAAAATCTTAAAAAAAAGAAAATGCAATAGATTCTACAATATGTGATTATGATTCTTTTTTTAAAAGATTTTATTTATTTATTTGACAGACAGAGATCACAAGTAGACAGAGAGGCAGGCAGAGAGAGAGGAGGGGAAGCAGGCTCCCCGCTGAGCAGAGAGCCCGATGTAAGGCTCGATCCCAGGACCCTAGGATCATGACCTGAGCTGAAGGCAGAGGCTTTAACCCACTGAGCCACCCAGGCGCCCCTATGATTATGATTCTTTTTACTTATTTTAAATGACATTTGGGATCAAACAACAACAAAACCTTCCTCAAAATAGGATGGATAAAAGTGGTAAGTCCTATGTTAAGATAGAAGTGAAAACAGTCACACAAGTAGGAAGAGACAAGATCGCAAGCCATTTATCTGTATATATCAAAACCCTCTCCTCTTCAGACACCGGATGCTAAATTTTGGGAAAAAAAGTTAATACACATCAGAAAAGAAAATGGCAAAACACAGAATTCATGGATAGATACATTGCTGAAGAGTCTTACAGAAATAGACAAGAGACATTTATGAAGCAGCAATCTTTGTAGCCATGCCTACGTGTGGCTGAGCTGAGGAATCACTGCAGATAGGTTCAGACTTACCTGCTCAGAAGGCCAGGGCTTGAAAGGGCTGGGGGAAGACCTTGAAGGCAGTGTTTCTCTGTAGATGCACATGGACACCCCCATGTTTTAACACACAGCACAACCTTTAACACTTTTGAAAATAGCAGATCTGACTGGGTGTGGTGCATAAACAATGAATCTTGGAACACTGAAAAAATTAAATTAAAAAAAAATAGCAGCTCTGAGGGTACCTGGGTGGCTCAGTGGGTTAAGCTTCTGCCTTCGGCTCGGGCCATGATCTCAGGGTCCTGGGATTGAGCCCCATGTCAGGCTCTCTGTTTGGTGGGGAGCCCGCTTCTCCCTCTCCCACTACCCCTGTTTGTGTTCCCTCTCTCACTGTCCCACTGTCTTACTGTCTCTCTCTCTGTCTCTGTCAAATAAATAAATAAATAAATAAATAAGACCTGGCATGTTTGACTCCTGGTTTCAGTTCGGGTCATGATCTCATGGGCCATGAAATTGAGCCCTCCGTGGCAAGGGGGGGTTGTCATCTGCACTCAACAAGGAGTCTGCTTGAAGATTCTCTCCCTCTGCCCCTCCCCCATGCTCTCTTTCTCTCAGATAAATAAATAAATCTTTAAAAAAATATACATTTCAGTGGTTTTTTGTATTTTCTTTTTTTTTTTTAAAGATTTTTCTTTTTTTTAAATTTATTTGACAGACAGAGATCACAAGTAGGCAGAGAGGCAGGCAGAGAGAGAGGAGGAAGCAGGCTCCCTGCTGAGCAGAAAGCCCAATGCAGGGCTTGATCCCAGGACCCTGAGATCATGACCTGAGCCGAAGGCAGAGGCTCAACCCACTGAGCCACCCAGGTGCCCCAGTTTTTTGTATTTTCACACAGTTGCACTACTATCACCACAATCAGTTTTAGAATATTTTTATCACCCCCAAAATGCACACGTGATCAGTCAATCCTCTCAACACCCAGTCTCTGGTGACAACTGATCTACTTTCTGTTTTATTGGATTTGCCTACAGTGCACATTTCACATAAAAGGAACCATACAACATGTGTTTCACGTAAATGGAATCATACAACGTGTGGTGTTTTGTGAATGCCTCCTTTCACTTCGTAATGCTTTTGAGGGCCAGTCATGTTACAGCAGCTACTTCATTCCTGTTTGTTGTGAGATAATTTTTCATTGTATGGATGTGCTACATTTTGTTTATTCCTTCATTGGGTGATGAACGTTTGGAGTGCCTTTAACTTTTGACCACTGCGGTGTGTAAAAACTCTTTTTGCTCTGACCAAGGCTATATACTGTTACAGCAATATTTGTCAGTCACTTTGACTGAGCTGGCCTTTTGGGCACAGGTTGCTCTCAGTGAGATAAGAGATGTTAATATAACATTCTGTCAGAGCCATGTAAGGGAATCTGCAACAATGTGTCTGAGAATTGTGTACGGGAACGTGGTCCGGGCTGTCACAGCTTCTGCTCGGACGGTAATACAGTGCTGAAGGATCACTGAATGCTGTCCATAGAGCAAAACTGGGAAATAATTGACAGGAAATGAATGAAGAAATTGCTGTACAGTCCCATAGCAGAACAGAATACAACAGAGGAGCTGAAAATGTAGATAACCCCAGGAGATTACATACTGTGTGATACTCTTTTTATGAAGCTCAAAGACAAGCAAAAGTAAACATGTTGTCTATTCACATATATATTTGATAACACTAAAAAGAAAAGGAGCGGGGGCGCCTGGGTGGCTCAGTGGGTTAAAGCCTCTGCCTTGGGGGGGGGGGGGGGGGAATCCCGGAGTCCTGGGATCCAGCCCCGCGTTGGGCTCTCTGCTCCGCGGGGAGCCTGCTTCCTCCTCTCTCTCTCTCTCTCTCTCTCTCTGCCTGGCTATCTGCCTACTTGTGATCTCTGTCTGTCAAATAAATAAATAAAATCTTAAAAAATAAAAAGAGAAAGGAGCGAATGATCAGTCACCTGAAATCAATTCAGGATAATGGTTACTATCTTAGGAGAGAGGCAGAGGCATAGGGTTGGAACAGGGTACTGGCTCCACACAGATAGGTATAGCTTATTGGTAATGTCTGTGGGCTAGGGATGAGGTCAAAGGAGTTCATTATAAACATATAAATATAAAGGAGGGCTTTCCATGGATTAACGATGAGAGTGTCATGAACCAAAGAATACGATAAATGAACACAGGTTACCTGAGTCCGAATAAATGAGAAAGAGAAATAAATAAGAGTAATTCATATACATTGTAAAAATTTGGATATACATGTAAAATATACAGTTATAAGAAAGAAAAAAATTTCGCTGGTTATTCCTTCAGGGATAAAAAATACAATTAACATAGTAGTGTTACAGCTTCCCATTCTTCCCATGAATTAAAAAAAAGTTTTTTAATGACACTAAAAAAATGTCCGATTGATGGAGTCTGTTCTCTACGGGGACTGTTGAGGTCAGGCTACCCATTCCAGGATCCCACCACCCGGGTCTCCGTCGGCGCACACAGGGACAGCACCGAGGCTGGAACCATAACAACTCCGCCCAGCTCCGCTCAGGTTTAGAGAACACGCCCCAGGGGTGTGGTCAACTCCTCTGGGGGCGTGGCTAAGAGGCGAGGCCGTTCTCTGCTCGAGCCCAGGTAATCCGGGCGGGACCGGGAGGCGCCGCACGTCGCGGCGTGATGACGTCAAGAACGCGCCCGGCGTGGCGCTTTCGGCGTGCGCAGCTGCGCCTCGGCGTTTTGGTTGTGTTTCTTGAGGCGAGGTAGAGGCGTACATAGAGTGTGCACTTGGCCGGGATGTTCCCGGCTGTGGGTGTTGTGGGTGAGGAAGAGGAACTGGTGGAAGAGGACTGTCCTGAATTGGTCCCCATTGAGACGAAGCTGAGAGAGGAGGAGGAGAAGTCTGGTCCCGACGCTAAGATCCCAGTCACAATTATCACCGGGTATTTAGGTAACTAACCATCCCGGTCAGAAAATGCCGTGAACGCTGGTATCCTGGGATTTTGGGGGCTGCCGGTGCCTCTTTACCTCAGGCATCCGGGCCTTCTGGCCGATAGCACATGTCTCTGAGGTAGGGGCTGGGTCCCTCGCTCCCCGTTTGGGTTGCTCTTCATCTCGTGGCTCGAGGACGCCCAGACCTCTTTGCGTTACATTCACATTTATCAAGGGAAACAGAGTTAACCTCGCATTTTGAAAACTAGTTTTGGCTTTGCCCCTAGAGGGTTGGGTCCGCCCCCTAATTACCCACGTGGCCTCTCACCGGTCGTTCTCCGTTTCTGAAGCTCGTGAACCTTACTGGGGAGTGGAAGTAATATCGGTCACCCGTTTGAGTTTGTTTTCTTACCTGCTCACTGGGGCAGGAAACACCCACCCTTATGTCTGTTACCTTTACCGGGTGCCCTGTCTGTGCCCGACCCACGAGGGGGGCGGTTCTTTGGTAGATTCCCCTTGCCCACGGGCCAGCCTCTTCCAGCTGTTCCGGGAGAGGATTCCTAGCAAAGTTGTTTTTGTTTTTTTTGAGGTTTGTTTGCAGAGCGCTCTAGGCGAGAGTAAGGATAAAATCTCTACCCTCCCAGATCCTATTTCTCACGCCGAGGACGTTCAGGAGTGCACACGGGCACTTGAATTCGTAGGTGTGTAACCGTGCAGTTTCCTGAAGGACAGTTTGTGGGCTCGGACGAATCTGAGGAGTATTATTCTAAAGCCTTACGATTTACGGGAAGGGCTAGCATAAATACAGGACCATGTTGCAAGTGGGGGAAAAGTCAAGAAATGTAAGTAAAGTGAAATGATTTGGGGTCGGTAATACCATTCCTAGATGGTGCCAGAGACAGCTACCAACGTGGTGCCCCTGAGGGTCTTTTACACAAAAATAGGAGTTAAATCTCTGGTGTTGTCTTTTTTAGCTTCGTAGACTGAGTTTATTCTCCTTTTTCTTCTGGACTAATTTTATAAAGGAATTTATTTTATTTTTTTTCCCCCCAAATTTTTTTTAAAATTTTTTTATAAACATATATTTTTATCCCCAGGGGTACAGGTCTGTGAATCGCCAGGTTTAGGAATTTATTTTTGATGTGTCCCCACTGTTATGCAGAGGCTGCTCCACTAAGCCGTTGAGCAGATTCCTTGTCTGAGACAGAGTGGTTCAGTCTCGCCCCTCTGGCCTTTACCATTTTTCTCATTCCTAGGTCAGTAGAGCATTGGAGGTAATGGTCTAAAACTTAGGAATGAGGACTTTTGCCCACAACCTTGTTGCTGATTATAGGGGATCTCGTTCCACTACTTATTCTTGGCCATTTTCTCTTTTTTGAAACATTGTTGTATCAGCTTCCATCACATTTTTCTTAGGAAATTTCCACCTACTTCTTTGTTTTTGTTTGTTGGTTGTTTTTTTTTTTTTAATTTTCGCCCACCTCTGTTCTTCCTTTTAACTTCACACTCAGATAGTTTCTATTTTGATGTCCCACAGACATCTCAAACTTAGCAGGTCCAAAACTTCATGTCACCTTACCGTCCAGTTCTCCTGCTCCCCTGATTCCAACAACCTGGAATATTCTAAAATTTTTCTAACTAGCCTTGTGTCATGCTTCCCTTTAATATAGTCTCTGTATTTTAGCCTTAATCATCTTCGTAAATGTCAACTGTGTCACACCCTTCAGTGATTTCCATTTGGGTTGCTGTTCAAATTCCTAAACATGAATCAAATGGTCCTGTGTGATCTGGCTCTTCACAGTCTTTCTAGCCGACCAAACTGTGGTCCAGGCACATCGGTACTTTTACTTTTAAACAATGCCAAGTATTTTAACTCCTGGAATCGTTTTCTTTTTTGTTACTCCTCTGCCTAGACCTCCCTTTTAGGTGCTACCTAACATCTTGTCTATCTCCTGTCCACTCTGTAACTCCGTGACATCGTTGCCTCTTTATCCGTCTGAACTACCTTCCATTTCCCATTTTCTTAGTCTTTCTAAGCATTATAAAAGTAGAGGCAGTTTGTCTCTGTTCTGTGCACTTGCCGCCAAGGCCCAGCATGAGATCTGCCCCATAGTAGACTTTTGAATGAATAAACTGTGCCTCAAGTCTTCTGCTTCATAATGTGGTTAATTATTAAGTCCTAATAATTTTATTAGAAGGTCTCTTAGATCCACCTCTGCTTTCCCATTTTCAGTGCCACTGCCTAGTGCTGCCCTCATGTTCAGGGTCTCTGTCTCACACTTGGACTGGTTCTAAGAATTTCCTCATTGCCCTGTCTCCTTAAGCTCTGTCCCTTTCATTCTAAACCTCACACTTATGTGATGTTGAGGTTTTTAAAGCTCTCTAAACATAAGCTTTTAATCCCTTCAACAGCTTTTAAAGGAATATGACTTAAAAATGTGAAGATATTAATACCCTAATGATCATTAAATCCCTTCGAGTTAGAGGCTAAAAGTCTCCTAAATGTACTTCAGAAGTTGTGTACAGGCTTACATGTAAAAGTTCTTAGCAGCACTGTTTGGGAAAATAAAACACTGGAGATAACCCAAATATCCACCAACAGAAAAGTAAATGAATGATACACTCATACAACTGAACTACACTACTATACAGTTTTGTTTTTTTTTCTTTGAACTTTGGTGTGTATAGTTGTTCACAAGGTAAATGTTTTTCTTTTACTTGAGCTGAACATACTAGGTTTAACATGCCACCTACTGGATAAAGTTAGTGTAGCTTTATGAATTTTTCTAAGTACTGAATATTCTGTATATTGTTAACATTTTTTACATCATTTCTCCCATTTTATGTGTGTGTTTTATAGATAGGTAGTCAGATACAGTTGACCCTTGAACAGTGTGGGGGCTAGGGGTGCTGACTTCCTGCATGGTAATTTTGGACAGCCCCAAAACCCAGGTAATAGTCTACTGTTGACCAGAATCTTTACTGGTGATATAAACAGTTGATTAGCACATATTTTGTATGTTTTATGTATTAAATATTGTACTCTTAACAAAGTAAGCTAGAGAAAAGGAAATGTTATGAAGAAAATCATAAGGGGGAGAAAATACAGTAATGTACTATATTTACAGAAAAAAAGCCATGTATAAGTGGACCTACAACCCACACAGTTAGTTGTTTGAGGGTCAGCTGTATATATACATGTATTTTCTTATAGGTTACTTTAAGTACTAAAAGTAGCCCTATAGTCCGTTTGAATTTGTGTGTGGTTAATGATGGATATTGAAATAAAAGATAGGCTTTATATATAAATTTTGGGGAAGTAAACCATACATTCTTGGCTAAGAAACATTGTCATCGTGTGAAGGTGTCTAAATATTTTAAATAAAGTACATTAGTAATTTAAATAAAGTTTAAAGTAAATTTAATTTACTTTACATTTAAATACAGTAAATTAAGTACATGAGTACTTTATTCCCTGGAAGCCATTATTTCAATAATTCCTTACTTAATAGAAAATTTAGATGTCTTTATATTAATTATACTATAAATTGTATAGAAGGCATATTTTCGTTGTATGAGGTTGAAGAAAACTGATCCAAGTTGAAGGCATACTTATAAATATTTACAAAGTTTTATGTCTACATAAAGCTTTTTTAATAGTTTACAAAGGATACTCTAATCTTTTCCTCTAGAATCTTCTATGCCATAGTTAAATAATATTTTTAAAATAGCACACAAATTTTTAAAAACATTGGGACTCTATTTTTGTGTCTGTGCCTTTAAAATTAGCCTTTGAATGTTTTTTAAAACAAGTATTTTTTTTTTTTAAGATTTTATTTATTTTTTTGACAGAGAGAGACACAGCGGGAGAGGGAACAGAAGCAGGGGGAGTGGGAGAGGGAGAAGCAGGCCTCCCACGGAGCAGGCAGCCCCATGCGGGGCTCGATCCCAGGACCCTGGGATCATGACCTGAGCCGAAGGCAGACGCCTAACGACTGAGCCACCCAGGTGCCCCTAAAACAACTATGTTTTACAGGTGCTGGGAAGACAACACTTCTGAACTATATTTTGACAGAGCAACATAGTAAAAGAGTAGCAGTTATTTTAAACGAATTTGGGGAAGGTAAGTAAAGTTCAGTGAATGTGATGCTGTAAGAATTTATAGGATAGCTTATGGTGAATTTTGATATTCCATACTTAAAAATGAAAATTCAAGGTATTGTAATGTGAATACATTGATGCAGATAGTTTTGGGAAAATTAATTTCTATTCAGCTTTATTTTGTACAGATTTGGGGTACTGAAATTAGATCATTTTTATAAAATTTTATAAAACTTCAGAATTCATAACAACAGAATTAAATTAAGTTTTTATATGAAATAACTCCAGAAGTAAAAAGCGCTAAACATATGAAAGAAAGTTCTTTCAGGCTTTTCTGTGTACTTTTATACTGACTGTATTGTTCACTTGTAACTTTTGAAAAATTCTTTAAAATGTTCCAGTTTTCGTAAGTTTATGTTGTTGGGTGTTTATTGTTTGCAAAGCATTTAAAACTGAAGATTTAAAAAATAAGTTAAATATATGGTTTCCATCTCAAAATCTGCAGTTGTCTGTGGAAATATATGCATTTAAAATTCCATTTTTTATTTTAATATTGAACTGTGCTTTTAAAAATACATGTACAGCAGTGTTAGACACAATTTTTTGATTACTTGTAGAAGTTTTTCTTCTTAAGTGTGAATTTTAACTATAGCTCACTTTTAGCCAAAAAAATATATCTTATGTTGAGCTATTTCTTAAAGTATACTATTTTCTCTGTTGTAAATGAATAAAGGAGCTAGGTTTTATGAACAAGAAGGGAGACCTGTTAAACTTGATTTCTCATTTTTTTTTTTTTAAAGATTTTATTTATTTGACAGAGACACAGCCAGAGAGGGAACACAAGCAGGGGGCGGTGAGAGAGGGAAAAGCAGGCTTCCCGCTGAGCAGGGAGCCCGATATGGGGCTCTATCCCAGGACCCTGGGTCATGACCTGAGCCCAGGGTAGACTTCTAGCGATTGAGCCACCCAGGCGCCTCTTGATTTCTCATTTTATTTTTTTTTTATTTCTCATTTTAATAAGCTATTATAATAAGACTAGGAAATCTTATATTCTAGCTTATTAACTGATCTGTTGGACACTGATCATTACATTATTATTGTTACTATTTTTCTTTATTCCTTCTGGATTGTTTATGTAATTTTATATAAACCATTTATTTGCAATACTTTCCTTTGCATTTTATTCATATCCCTTATGCCTTGAATTCTGTAGCAGTCCCTTTCAAAGCTCGTTATCTTTGCCTAACTAAAATATAAACAAAAAATATATACATAAAAAATTACTGAATTTTCTTTTGTGGCCATTCACTTTACTGGATATTTAGAACTCTTCCTTGGCTTTGGTATATTTCTTTATTGGAGGAAAAGTAAGATATTTAAAATCATTCTTGTATGGTAACAAGCATCTCAGAATTTCACATATATATTACTCTTTCTTAAGTAAGCATTGCTAGGAAATCCAGTGTAAAATTTTAATTTTTAAATGGGCACATTGATACCCTGGCCAAGCAGACTTCCTCAAAAAGAACTAGGGTTTTTACTTATACCGGGAATATTGGGTAGTCTGTCTAATAGAAACAAAAACAATTTAGAAGAAGAATGGAAAGAAAAAAAAAGATAAGGCAGTCTTTTAAGAGGGTTAAGGGCATATAAAAACCAATATATTAAACATACTGGTTGGCCATGGCCAAGGAGTGCTTTTGAAATAGCTGCTTTATTAGGATATAGGAGTGGGCAAGTGAGAGGACCAAAGAAGAAGTAGGTATGAGTCAGTTTTGGATTTGTCTTGTTAGGGACTTAAATCCTCTTTAAAAAGTAAAAGCCTAAATAATCTAGAGTAGTATAGTTTAAAACATTGAGGCTGCACAAGCTATGAAAGAATAAAAGTTATAAAAGGTGTTTGTATCAAATGATTTGAAATCTGTGTTATTGATATCCTCATCTTTGCTTTTGCTAGTGAATGTAATCTAAAGAGTGCTTCTTGTTAATTATTCCAGGAAGTGCAGTGGAGAAATCCTTAGCTGTCAGCCAAGGTGGAGAACTCTATGAAGAATGGCTGGAACTTAGAAACGGTTGCCTCTGCTGTTCAGTAAAGTGAGGAATGTGTTTATTGTGTGCTTGTTGGTTTGTTACAAATGTTTATTGATTATATTTCCAGCTTTGGTTTTCTCGTGTAATGTAACAGACTTATGTAGTCTGCTTCATTGTATTTCCACATAGAAAGTAACTTATTAGGATGTATTTTCTTAAAGTGTTTCTTGCTATCCTATTTATTTTTTTGTCTGCTCTAATGCATTGGTTCTTTTATTGAGTTTCTTTTTACTGTCTTTGATGTTAGGGTTTCATTATTAATTTCTGTGGTACATGAAAGTCACATTTCATGTGTAAAAATTATTTTACATTAAATGAGTCATTGGTCCTATTTCCAAGGATTCATCTTCTATAAACAAAATAAATGACCATCAAAGGTGAAAAAGCTCACATTGTGTTCCACTAGTGGTAGTTGCTTCCAAGGATAGTATCTGGGTTTGTTTTTGTTTTTGTTTGTTTTTTTTAAGAAGATTTTATTTATGTATTTAACAGAGAGACAGTGAGAAAGGGACCACAGGCAGGGGGAGTAGGAGAGAGAGAGAAGCAGGCTTCCCACTGAGCAGGGAGCCCGATGTGGGGCTCCATCCCAGGACCCTGAGATCATGACCCAAGTCTGAGGGAGATGCCCAACAACTGAGCCACCCAGGTGCCCCGACAGTATCTATTTTTTTCACTAATAGACCATAGATCATAGAAAAGGACCTGACATACCTATTCACTCAAATATTTTGTTGAGTGAATAAGGAAAATTAATACCTGTACTGTTGACTTTGTATATTCTAGTGAACTAAATTTTTTCTACATCATTTACAACTTAGGTATTTGACTTTGAGTCAAATATATTAACAAATCTAAAATCATGACAGATTTTCTTGAACAACCATAATGAGATCCAGTAAATATTTTCTTGGGCTGTCAATGTTCTAAGAGAAAAGGGAAATTAAAGTCTGGTACCCTTACTCAGAACAGAATTGAAAAGTAGTGATTGTGTCCCTTTAGATGTTATATTAAACCATGGTAATTCATAAATTTTATCATTGTTTTGGATGTTGAGTTTTTTCTTTTGTGATACTATAAAAATAGCAGATTTTGACTTGTCAGGGTTATTAAAGTTTCCTCTACTTTTAATTTTAATAAAGTTAAAATATTAACTCCTCATGTATCTTATTTCACTTACCAGTATATATGCCTCTATTTTTCTCCACCATTGGTAAATATCGATGGATGTTGTATTAGCAGTTTGGGAATGAGTTAAATTTTTACATGCTTAAAGGTATTTTTGTCTCAGGTTGCTAAATATATTTTAAAACGTTTATAATGATCACTTTAAAATATTCAGATAATCAACTATATTTTATATTTTGGTATTCTTCAGGGACAATGGCCTTAGAGCTATTGAGAATTTGATGGAGAAGAAGGGGAAATTTGATTACATACTATTAGAGACAACTGGGTTAGCAGATCCTGGTAAGAAATGATGTTATTAATAACTAGAATATAGTTCTTAAACGTTTTTAAGGTATTGAGAAATATGTAAAGTAAGCATTAAACCTGTACTCTAGACTAAAAATACTGGATTGTCATGTTTCTTTTGCAGATAAATCATAATCAGAGTACTTGGTACTTTTAACTTGATAATAGGATTGAAGTTCAATTGATTGATTTAAGACTACCGGTAGGAACACGAGGTGTTAAAAGTATGGAAATTTAGGAAAAATAAAGACATTCCACTTTACGTTTTACTTTTATATTTGATTGATTATACTCTGTAGAGATCTCACTTCTGATTACTTTCCTTTTTTTTTTTTTAAGATTTTATTTATTTATTTCACAGACAGAGATCACAAGTAGGCAGAGACGCAGGCAGAGAGAGAGGAGGTAGCAGGCTTCCTGCCGAGCAGAGCCTGATGCAGGGCTCTGGGATCCCAGGACCCTGGGATCATGACCCGAGCCAAAGGTGGAGGCTTTAACCCACTGAGCCACCCAGGTGCCCCCTGATTACTTTCTAATCCAACTTTCTTGGAGGGTCATTTAAAGATACTTAAGGGCTTTTAGACTCTAATCTCAGCATTACTTAATTGTTTTTCAGTTAATTATTAGCAGTTTGTTTTTCTACTGAAGTTGAAATCATTTTATTTGTAAATACTGTCATTAGGTACAGAGTTAAATTAAGGCTAATGGACCTTTTTCCTGGTGTGGAATTAATGATTATCCATGAAATTTTTATCTCTAAATAGAATTACATGTAAATTTCTCTTTTGAAAGCTACACAAAGTTGAACTGTTTTAACAATCAGTTTCTCTTTCCTTCTTACCAAACATCTTTTAGGTAATACCTTTATTCCTAGTTTGCAGAACATTTTGTGTTCATTGTATAAGTCTGACCATACCTTTTTTTTTTTTTTTAATTTGAGTTAATGGTATTGGGCCATAAAGCTATATAAAAGACTATGTAAAAGTACTGTTTAGGAATAATTTTTTGGGGGTCGTAACTGTTTAAAACAGATACTGAAGTATGCGGAAGGGCCAAATGTAAACAGTGGTTATTGTACTTAAAATTGTTGCATAATAACGTTGTCCTTCTGTTTTAAAATTAGTGTTGAGTTGGGCTGTTTTGGTCCTGTAGTAGACCATACTATGTGTATTTTCATACATTTCCAGTAGATTTGGCTGATGATAGAACTTGGACTGTTACATTGATACTAAATATTAAATCCCATAAGATGGGAAAATATATGCCTCCTTTTTGAAATTGCAAATATCAATTTCTTTCATGGTAGCCACTTCATAGAGAGAAACTCTTGTAACTTTGATTTGAGAGTAGGTGAGTTTTATAAAACATGGTTCAGCTTTTCAGAGGGAGAAGGAAGGTTAAATAATGATCTCAGAGAAAGCTTTTGTACAAATTGTAGGTATAAATAGGTTAATGTTTGTAGCATCTAACTTTCTTTAGAATGAAGATTTTATTGTTTGAGTAAAAATGGAACATTTGTTATAAAAAAAAATTTACCCAATATCTAAGAAAATGCAAAGAAGAAAATTAAATCACACTGTATCTCACTACTATGAAATGCAAGTAGGTAAGTTTTATTCCAGGGATTTTTCTGTGACAATGCTACTTGCTGAATGACAGCATCAGTCTCTGAAACTTGTAAAAAATGCAGATTCTTGGGCCCCATCCGAGATCTACTAAATCGGAATCTGCTGGGTGAGCCCAGCAATCTGTTTTAATAACTCCTCCAGTGGATTCTTATACATTCCATGAATTTGGGAAGCCCTGCCCTATGTGCTTCTGAAAGCTGTATAACAGACAATTTTTTAAAATGTGATTGCATTCTTTGTGCTGGTCTTAGTAATTATTAATTTAGTTTTACTTGAATCTAAAAGGAGAGAACTTGGAGGCAGTTCAAGATGGCAGCTTAGGAACACCTTGAACTATCTCTTTCTGTAGACACACTAGATCTGCAGTTGCTTATGGAATAATTCCTGCTCAGAAAGAACTGAAAACTAGCAGAACAGCTCCTTCTACAACAAGGAAATAAGGGCCACATTGAAATGGATAGGAGAGGTGGAGACATAGTTTCGCCAAGAATTTCATGCCTGGTGCAGCAAATCAGAGTAGGGAGGGGTTTCATAGGTCTGGCGTCTTTACCTGAGGAGGGATGGGTTTATAACCCACTTAGGGTATGCCAACCCTTGGGACCTGCACTGGAAAAATGAGGCTCCCCAGATGGATTTAGAAACCAAGGGGGCTTGTGTATAGTGAACCTGAGGGGCTGAGGGGAATCTGAGATACTCCTTTTGAGGGGCTTACACACAAGCACACTCATCTTGGGACCCAGTGCAAAGGCAGTAGTTTGAAAGTGTCTGAATTATATGGGAAGGAGATTCATTGGCTAATTCTAAAGTGTTTGCTGGAGTATCTGGGACCAATTGGTATTTTCTTTGGGTCCAGAGGTGCTTGTGAGCGCCATTTTTGCATTCTCCTTTCACTTTGCTAGTGCAGTCAGTCGTCATGGACACAAACAGCTCCCTAAAGCCATGGGTGTGCCTTGTCCCAGCCATCTCCATGCCTCACTAAAGCCTTGGGTGTATCCTGCCCACATTGTTCTCCTGCATCCCTAAAGCCATGGATGTGCTCCACCCTCAGTACTCCTGCAGCCTTGCTAAAGCCTGCCTTTAAGTGCGGTCCACAGAGGGAATGTCTGTTGATCACTTGTCCCTGGTGGCTGGAAGAGCTTGAATTTCTGCACCCTATGGGACTATAATAGGAAGGTAGTTTTGGGAGGGCTACCATACCGGAGGTACTGCATAGACAGCCTGCTGAAACACTACTCGTCTGCCTATGAGGAAGGCCCATCCACTTGTCCTGGAGCCAGCCTAAGGGACAGGCTTCAAAGATGCTCTCAAAATGTAGCCAGGGAGACACCACCTTTGATCTCTCCTTCGGCCTCAATGCAGCTTGCTGTCGCCTTGAGGAAGCTTGTGTGCTCGTCTGAAGCTCTGATTTTTGCAGGTTGAGTTCAGGAGACACCTCCAGGTCTCTTGGGCTGGAGGTCAGCTGGGTTTACAGTTGTAGTGCCACAGGGCTGTGTATTTGTACTCCAAAAGCCCCTTCCTGTGGATCTTTTCCCCATGGATCTGTCTTCCAGTCAGTCTGAAACCAGGTGCTGAGATCATTCCCTTTGGCACACTGGCAGGTCTTGACACACTCTCAACAATGTGGGATCTACCAAGAATAATTCAAGCTAATTAGGTAACACAAAGCTTCAGAGAGACAGCCAAAAGCTAGAGCAAGGTTGAATAATAAGGTTTATCTCCTATACAAGGCCACTCCTTCAAGACTGGGAGAAGTAACTGTTTTGCTTAATAAGTAGAAACAGAGGGTGCCTGGGTGGCTCAGTGGGTTAAGCCACTGCTTTCGGCTCAGGTCATGATCTCGGGGTCCTGGGATCGAGCCCCACATCGGGCTCTCTGCTCAGCAGGGAGCCTGCTTCCTTCTCTCTCTCTCTGCCTGCCTCTCTGCTACTTGTGATCTCTCTCTGTCAAATAAATAAATAAAATCTTTAAAAAAAAAATAAGTAGAAACAGAGAGTCAAGCAAAATGAGGAGACAGGAATATTTTCCAAACAAAAGAAGGACACAAAACCTCAGAAAAAAGACTTTAATGAAGTGGAGATGACTAACCTACCCGATAAAAAGTTCAAGGTAATGGTTATAAAGAGGTTTACCAGAGTCAGAAGAATAGTTAAGTACCAAATGCAAGTCACGGAGCTGAAGAATACAGTAACTGAACCGAAAAATATACTAGAAGGTTTCAGTATCAGAATAAGTGAAGAGGAATGGATCAGTGACCTGGAAGACAGGGCAGTGGAACTCAGCCAAACAAAGCTACAACAACAACAACACAATTAATGAAGATAGCTTCAGAAACCAATGGGACAATATCAAGTGAAATAACATTCATATTATAGGGATCCCAGAAGGAAAAGAGAGAATGAAAGAGAGAGAAAACTTCCCTAACCCAGGGAAGGAGACAGACATCCAGGTCCCAGAAGCACAGAGAGTGCCAAATAAGATGAACTCAAAGACATCCACATCAAGAGACATTGTAATTACAATGTCAAAAATGAAAGAGAGGGTCTTAAAAGCAGCAAGAGAAAAACAACTTGTTAAGTCCAAGGGAATCCCCAAAACCCCATCAGCTGATATTTCAGATCAGCCTTTGCAGGCCAGAAGGGAGTGGCATGATAGATTCCAAGTGCTGAAAGGAAAACATTTCCAGCCAAGAATATTCTACCTGCCACAGTTGCCATTCACAATTGGAGGAGAGTTTTCTAGATGAACAAAACTTAAAGGAGTTCACCACTAAATTGGTCTTATAAGAAATGTTAAAGGGACTTCTTTAAGCTGAAAAGGAAAGGTACTACTAACGAGAAAACATGGGAAAGTAAAAATCTCTCTTGTAAGTGCAAATATATAGTAAAGGTTGCAAATTAACCATTTATAAACCTACTATGTAGGTTAGACAAAAGTGAACTTAAGTGTAACTATAAAAATTAAGAGATACACAAAGAAGATATAAAATATGACATCAAAAACAAAATGTGGAGGGAAGAGCAGAAATTAGAGTTTTTATAATACATTCAAATTTATGGTACTTTCAACTTGAAATAGGCTTTTATTTATAAGTATATATAAATATAAACATCTATAAGCATATGAGTATACAAACAAGTATATAAACAAATACATATATATAAGCTGCATGTATGTATAAGCATATTTTGTATGTATATATAAAAATGTATGTATGTCTGTATATATAGTCTGCAAGGGAAGTGAGCGAGAGAAAAAACAGAGGAACTACAAAAACAGCCAGAAAATAATTAAGAAAATGGCAAGAAGTACATATCTATCAATAATTACTTTAAATGTAAATGGACATACTCTCCACGTATGTATGTAAATGGACATACTCTTTTAAAATAATTTTGATTTTTTTATTGATTTTTGATTTTGTACATCTTCAAAGATGTCTAGTAGTTGAACAGATTAAAAAAAAAGACTCATCTATATATTGTCTGTACTAGATCCACTTCAGATTTAATGATGCACAGACTGAAAGTGAAGGGGTGGAAAAGATATTCCATGCAAATGTAAATGAAAGAAAGCTGATGTGGCTTTACTTATATCAAACCAAATAGACTTTAAAACAAAGTCTGTGATAAAAGATAAAGGGCATTACACAATGACAAAGCATCAAGCCAACAAGAGGATGTAAGGTTTGAAAATTTTTATTCACTCAACATAGGAATTCCTAAATATATAAAGCAAATATTAACAGACTTAAAGGGAGAAATGGACAGCAATACTATTAGAAGACTGTAGTACTCCATTTACATCCGTGGATAGGTTATCCAGACAGAAAACCAATAAGAAAATAACAGCCTTAACATATGAGATCAGATGGACTTAATAAGTGTACAGTTAACCCTTGAACAACATGGGTTTGACCTGTGAAGGTCCACTTACATGCGGATTTTTTACAGTACGATACTGTAAATGTATTTTCTGTTCCAAATGATTTTCTCAATAATATTTTCTTTTTTCTAGTTTATTGTAAGAATATGATACAAAATACAACCTACAAAATATGTACTAACCGATTATTTATATTACCAGTATGGCTGTACGCTATTAGTAGTTAAGTTTCTAGGGAATCAAAAGTTATATTTGGGCCATCTAGGTGGCTCAGTCAGTTAAGCGTCTGCCTTTGGCTCAGGTCATGATCCCATGGTCCTAGGATCAAGCCTGTCATCGGGCTCCCTGCTTATCGGGGAGCCTGCTTCTCCCTCTCCCCCTCCCCCTGATTGTGTGCATGTGCACTCTCTGTCTCTCTCTGTCAAATAAATAAATAAATCTTTTTTAAAAAGTTATATGTGGATTTTTGACTGCATGGGAGGTCAGCGTCCCAACTCCATTGTTCAAGTGTTAATTGTATACAATTCATATCATCCAAAAGCAGCAGAATATACATTCTTCTCGGCGTATGGAACATTCTCATACTAGATCACATATTAGACTAGAGAACAAGTCTGAGTAAATTTAAGAAGATTGAAGTCATGTCAGGTATCTTCTCCAATGATAGTGGTATAAGACAAAGGCAATTATAAAAAGAAAACTGGAAAAATCATAAATATGTGGAAATTAAATAACATGCAACTGTTATAATCAATGGGTCAATGAAGAAGTCAGGAGAAATAAAAAATACCTTGACACAAATGAAGATGGAAAGACAACAATCCAAAATCTATAGGATGCAGCAAAAGCAGTTCTGAGAGCAAGGTTCATAAAGACAACTCTACCTAAAGTAACTAGAAAAAGAACAGATGAATCCCATAGGTAATAGAAGGAAAGAAATAATAAAGATTCAGAGCAGAAATAAATGGCATAGAGACTAAAAAAAACAATAGAAAAGGTCAATGAAAGTAAGCTGGTTTTTTGAAAAAAATCAGAAATGAAAGAGAAGTTACCATACCACAGAAATTGAGGATCAAAAGAGACTACTGTGATAATGAAATGGGTTAATTCCTAGTAACACATAATCTCTCAAGACTTCCAGTTTTCCACAAAGAAATAGAAAATCTGGATAGATGCATTGCTAGTAAGAAGATTGTGAATCTGTAATGAAAAAAACCTCCTAGCAAACAAGTTCAAGACCAGATGTTTTCATGGGGAATTCTGCCAAAAATACAAAAAAGATGTAATACCTATTCTCAAACTCTTCCAAACTATTGAAGAGAAGGGAAAGCTTCTAAACTCATTTATAAGGTCAACATTACCCTGATACCAAAATAAGAAGGACACCACCAAAAAAAAACCATTATATATTAAAAAGAAAATTATAGGGGGTGCCTGAGGTGGCTCAGTGGATTGAGCCTCTGCCTTTGGCTCAGGTCATCATCTCACATCCTGGGATCGAGCCCCGGATCAGGCTCTCTGCTTGGCGAGGAGCCTGCTTCCCCCCCCCCCCCACCCTGCCTGTCTCTGCCTACTTGTGATCCCTCTCTGTGTCAAATAAATAAACAAAATCTTTAAAAAAAAATTACAAGCTCATATCCCTGATGAACATAGATGTAAAAATCCTCAAGAAAATATTAGCAAACTGAATCCAACAATGCATTAAAAGGATCATACACCACGATCAATGGAATTTATTCCAGGAATGCAAGGATGCTTTAACATCTGCAAATCAGTCAGTGATACACCACTTAACAAAACAAAGTGTGACAATCATGTGTTCATCTCAGTAAATGGAGAAAAAAATCTTTGATAAATTTCAGTGTCCATTTATGATAAAAACTCTTAAGGTGGGTATAGAGGGAATGTACTTAAATATAATAAAGGCCATACATGACAAACTCATACACAATGTTGTAAAGCTGAAGGCTTTTCCTCAGCTTGGGAACAAAATAAGGATGCCCACTCTTGCCTGTTTATTTGGTATAGTATTGGAAGTCCTACCCACAACAGTAACACAAGAAAAAGAGATAAAAGCATCCAAATTGGAGAGGAAGAAATAAAACAATCACTATTTGCAGATGACATCATTCTATATATAGAACACCCTAAAGACTCCACCAAAAAACCAGAATAAGTGAACTTAGTAATTTACTGTATACAAAATCAGTATATACTTATCTGTTGTGTTTCTATGTACAAGTAATGAACTGTCAGAGAAATTAAGGAAACAATCCTTGCAAAAAGCCTAACAAAACAATTTGCATCAAAAAGAAAATACCTAGGAATAAATGTAACTAAGGAAGTGAAAGATCTGTATGTGGAAAATTGTAGGACATTGATGAAAGAAATTAAGTCACAAAAATAGAAAGTTATTCCATGCTCTTTTTTAAAGACCTAATACTGTTAAATGTCCATACTGTCTAAAGCAATATACATATTCATTGTCAAGTCTTTCAGAATTTTAATGCCATTTCTCACAAAGCTATAAAAATACTTTAATCTCTACACGCACACCCCAACATGGGGCTTGAATGCATAACTGTGAGATCAAGAATTGCGTGCTCAACTGACTGAAGCAGCCAGGTGCCCCACAACAAATAATTCTAAGGTTTGTGGGGAATCACAGAAGACCCTGAATAGCCAAAGCAGTCTTTTTTTTTTTTTTTTAAGGATTTTATTTATTTATTTGACAGAGCACAGCTGCGGGGTGGGGGGGAAGGAGCTGTAGGCAGAGGGAAGGAGAGAAGTAGGCTCCCCACTGAACAGAGGACATGATATAGGGCTTAATCCCCAGACCCTGGGATCATGACCTGACCCGAAGGCAGACGCTTAACCACCTGAGCCACCCAGGTGCCCCATAGCCAAAGCAGGCTTGAGAAAGAAGAGCAAATGGGAAATGTCACAGTCCCAGACTTCAAACTGTACTTAAAAGCTGTAATATGAAAACAGTATGGTATTGGCATAAAAACAGATCAATGAAACAATAGAGAACCCAGATATAAACCCAGGCTTTTCTGACCAATTAAACTATGACTCAGGAGGCAAGAATATACAATGAGCAGAAAAGATTCTTCAATAAATGGTGATGGAAAAACTGGACAGCTACATGAATGAAACTAGACTACCGTCTTACATGATAAAAAAGTTAACTCACAATGGAGGAAAAACTTGAATATAAAACCTGAAACCATAAGACTCCTAGAAGGAAACAGATATTTAGCTTCTTGACATCCATCTTGGTGTTGAATTTTTGGATCTGACTAAAAGCAAAGGCAACAAAACAAAATTCAGTAATTGGGACTATATAAAATTAAAAGGCATCTGGACGGCAAAGGAAGCCATCCATAAAATGAAAAACAGTCTACTGACTAGGAGAAAATATTTGCAAATCATGTATTTGATAAGGTTAATATCCAAAATGTGTAAAGACTCAATAGCAAAAAAAAAACAAACAAACAAAAAAAAACAAAAACAAAAACAAAAAAACCTGACTGACTGAAAAGGAGGCAGAGGATCCAAATAGACATTTTTCCATAAAACATATACAGATGCCCAACAGGCACATGAAAAGATGCTCAGCTTCACTAATTACCAGGGAAATGCAAATCAAAACCACAGTGTGATACCACCTGACACCTGTTAGAATCAAATCGGCAAGAAACAAGTGGTGAGGATGCAGAGGAAAGGGAACCCTCATGCACTGTTGGTGGGAATGCAGACTGGTGCCGCCACTGCAGAAAGTGGTGGTTTTCCATTTGCATACACTTTCATTGCTATGGTGATTCCTCAAAACATTAAATATAGAACTAGCATGTGTTCAGCTATTTTATTGTACGTACTTTTCTGAAGAAAATGAAAACTAATTTGAAAAGATATTTGCACCCCTATGTTCATTACATCATTAATTACAGTAGCCAAGATATGGAAACAACTTAAGAGTTTGTTGATGGATGAATGGAGAAAGATGTGCAATATATATACACTGGCCTTGCTATTTGTGACAACAGGGATGGACCTTGAGGGTATCAAACTCTGGGAAATCAGTTAGATTTCATCAATCTGTGGAACCTAAGAAAAGAAAAAACAAAACTCAGATACAGGGAACAGATTGATGGTTATCAGAGGGGAAAGGGTTTAGAGGACTGAAATGGATGAAGGGGGTCAATTGTGTGTTTTGGATGGTAACTAGATTTCCTATGATGATCACTTTGTAATGTACACAAATACTAAATCATTATACAATACACCTGAAACTAATATAAAGTCATATACCATTTTACCTCAATTAACAATATGTATATTATATATGTAAACCACCTAATGTTAGCCAACACGTGTTAGATACTCCACTAATCACCTATTAATATCATTAAAATGAATTTAATAAATTGCTCAATAAAAGGTGGGCAGAAGCAAAAAAATTACTATGTAATTGAAAAAATAACTTGAGGGCGCCTGGGTGGCTCAGTTGGTTAAGTGACTGCCTTCGGCTCGGGTCATGATCCCAGAGTCCTGGGATCGAGTCCCACATCTGGCTCCTTGCTCCTTGGAGAGTCTGCTTCTCTCTCTGACTTTCTCCCCTCTCATGCTCTCTCTCACGCCTCTCTCTCAAATAAATAAATAAAATCTTAAAAAAAAAAAGAACTTGAAAGAAATGAAGGAATCCTGAATTATCAGAAAAATGCTTTTCCACTGGAAGGGATATGAGTTAAGGGGGATAAAAAGGTTATAAAGAGCATAAACAGGGACGCCTGCGTGGCTCAATTGTTAAGCTTCTGCCTTCGGCTCAGGTCATGATCCCAGGGTCCCGGGATCAAGTTCCACATTGGGCTCTCTGTTCAGCAGGAAGCCTGCTTCTCCCTCTCCTACTCCCCCCCTGCTTGTGTTCCCTCTCTTGCTGTCTCTTTATCTGTCAAATCAATACATAAAATCTTAAAAATAAAACCATAAACAAATGGGATGAGTTAGTTTTTTAACTATATGTGTCAGTTCAGAGTATTTCTTGACTCCCTGACATAAAGGAGTAGGGAATGAACACTATCACTTACTCCCACCTCCTGGTTTTGGTTGATTTATTGTATGTGGTGGTGTTAAGATTTCTAACGTCTGCATTCTCTCATACTTTGTTTAGTTCTATGTTAAACAGTTTTAGTCCTTATTAGCTCAATACTGTGGCTTCTCCATTCCTGAGTTGATGAATCTCTTGATTGGACTGATTTTCATGGTCAGGTAATCCTTTCAAGCTACAGATGCTGTGTTCCTTCACTTTTTTTTTTTTTTTTAAGATTTATTTATTAGAGAGTTGGGAGCAGGGACAGAGGGGAAGGGAGAGAAAAGTCCCAAGAGGACTCCATGCTGAGCGCAGAGCCCGACGTGGGGTGCAATCACATGACACTGAGATCACGACCTGAGCTGAAACCAAGAGTCAGACGCTCAACTTACTGAACCACCCAGGTTCCCCCCTTCTTGAGTTCTTGCATACTTCCTTGAGAATGCTTGTCTTTTGTTTTTATAACTGAAGGATTATTTGACTAGGTATACAATTTCCAGATCACAATTGACTTCCCTCAGAACTTAGCAAATGTTACTTATTGATCTCTTGGTAATTTTTGATTGGCTGGATTTCCTTTTTTATTTCATCAGAAGGATTTATGAGTGATGTATTTTTTGAGTTTTAATGCTTTTGTTTCCTTTAATGTATTGTGTGTGTCTACCTGGTGTTTTCATTGTTGAAAAACAACTTGGCAGGAGGTAATATCCTTAGGGAACACTTTCATTAGAACTTTATGGTCATTATCTTATTATATCGGGGCAATGACTGTTACTATAGAAAAGTCTAATTTTTTTTTCTGCCTCCTGGAAAGTGACTTGCTTTCTCATCCAAAATGCCTGACAATTGTTTCCTTTGTTTTTGAAGGTCAGTAATATAACCAAAGTCCATCTACATGTCATCTGTAATCATTTTTTCTTGCATTACAGTATGCTCTTTTGTCTGTAAGTTTATGTCTTCAGTTAGGAGCATTTTCCTTATTTATTACCATAAGGATTTTTTTTTTTTTTTGGTCCAATTATTGGGTCCTCTACTTTATGACACCAATTTCCCTTATATTGGATTTTCTTTTGTTCTCCCTATCTTTTATCTTCAAATTGTCTTTTGCTTCTGTATTTAATCATCTCACATGTTCCTTTTCATCACTAATTCTGTTTCCACCAGTGTCTATTCCATCCCTGATCTTTTAAAAGAATTCGTTAAGTAATGATATGTTTATTGGGTATATACGTTTATTTCTTTCACAAAGTACCGTTTCATATTACTCTGCTTTATCTTGCCTTTAAGAGTTTGTTTTTAATTAATTATGTTGTTTTTTAAGTTCTCTATTATGAATAGACCTTTGAGAATTTTCTTTGATTATGTTTCTTTGGTTATGTTTCCTTCCAGAATGGGTTCTATGCCATTTATATGCCTTATTCATTTCTTTAACTTTTTCCTTTCTTTCATCTTTTTTGTTTTCTTCTAAGCTGTAATATATGTGCATTGGTTTTTTCAGCATGTTGGTGTTGACGTAGAGAACATCGGTCTACTTGCATATGGTGTTGAATTACTTTTAATATCTTACCCATCTTACCTAAACGTGTTTTTCTCCTAGGCCTCAATTTGAATGCTGGGTATTGCTGGGAGCAGGGAAGGGGAAGCAGAGGAAAAAGGGTGTCTGAGAGATCCAGTCAGATCTCTCAGATGGGCAGTCAGACTTTCAGGCTCAGCTCTCTTTAAAGTACCCAAGTGTTCCTCTCTTGAATTTCCTCCAGCTACTCCTGAATATATATTCCATATCTTGTGTGGGTATATCCTCGAGCCTCAGACTTTTCAATTCATTTTGTTCTGAGCCCTAGAAGGTGACCCCCTCCTCCAAAAATGTAGAAATGGTGGGCGCCTGGGTGGTTCAGTTGGTTATGCGACTGCCTTCGGCTCAGGTCATGATCCCGGAGTCCAGGATCAAGTCCTGCATCGGGCTTCCAGCTCCACGGGGAATCCGCTTCTCCCTCTGACCTTCTCCCCTCTAATGCTCTCTCATTTCTCTCTCTCTCAAATAAAATCTTTTAAAAAAATGGTTAGAAAATTTACCCTTGGTTGACTTTTTCCTGTATTACTTACTTCTTGTTCAGTTTCCTGTACCATTTTGAAAACTGTTTCTGATGAGTATTTGGATTCTGTAAACTCTTTCCCTACAACCATTTATTGATGGGGGTAGAATGAAGAATTATCAGAAGTCACATAGAACTTTGTTTCTTATTTAGACTATCACTCTTCAATATTCATCGTAGGAGATTATATATTTCGTTATTGCTGATAAAAATTTGGCTTTTAAAATTTTATTTTAAATTTTTATTGTAATTGGTTTTGAATAAGGGAGATTCTATAGTCTAGCTAAAGGTTTCTTAACATTGGCACAACTTAAATATTTTGGATTGGATAGTTCCTTTTTGTAGGGATTGTCTTATGGACTGTGGGATGTTTTTGTTTCTTTGTTTTGTTTTGTTCTGTTTTTTGCCTTGTGGGATGTTTAACAGCATCCCTGGCTTCTACCCACTAAATACCAGTACCATTCCCCTAGTTGAAACGATTAAAAATATCTTTAGACATTGACAAATACCCCCTGGGGAGAAAAATCAGCCTGGGTTTGGGAACTACTGATCAACGTACTCTCTCATCTTTATTCCTCTTGCTAAACACCTGCATCTGAGTTTCAGATAGTTCCTTCTTGGGTAGCCTGATATTACCGAAGATACACATCAGATTTAGAAAAAAAGCTCCAATACCCTCTTGTAATTCAACTTAATACAACATGAATGTTAACTGTGTAGGACTTGTAAGCTATTTGAATAGTAATCCATGAATTAAAAAAAGGTTTATGAGCAAGGTGGAATTTTATTGAGTGAAAAAAATTAAGTCTCTTTTATGACTTACTGTTTGGAGTAATGATGCTCATAGTAGATTTCCTTTTTTCTCCCTCATTAATTAAAATCATGTTGTTAGCCAAGTAAGTGAAGAAAATTCTTATTGGCAATTCAGTTGTTTCCCGTTTAGGAGACTGACACTCTCCAGTTCTAAGCTAAATAATTGTCATGGTAAAGTAATTTCCTTGAAAAGAACAGGCATTGATTCTCTCCTGTTACTCACAAATCCTATTTCAGTCAAATTGGAAAACTATTAAGTTTTTGGGAAAAAATCAATAGGTATCAGGAAACCGTTAGATCTTGTGGCCCTTGCTATATCTTGCATGAGTAATCACTGTAAACGGCTGACAGGTATTTCACTGGTGACACAGAGTGATGCTTGGGGGACCACATCTCCTCGGGCTAGGTGGACAGCTTCAGACACGGGAATGAGTTCAGTTAGCCTTGTTTTTCCCCAGTACTCATTCTTTTAGACAGCCCTGTCACTAACTGGACCTGTGATGCTTTGAAAAATCAAATACTTTCTTTACGGCCAGTTTCCCTTTTCTTGTGTGGTGGCGTACTAATCAGGGCGTGTGCTTTGCTACTGAACCAGTGTGTGTCAAAAACAAGTTTTAATTTCTTATTTAGAAATTATTTTTCCTCAGACCCACATTTTATATTGGTATTAAATAAACAGTTTAAGGTTTTACTGGTAGTGCCACAGAGTATACAGTTTTGCCTCTGGTCTTTTTCTTCTCTAAAACTTACAAGTTTTTCTCTTTTTCGGTCAAGTGGCTTCCGAATTATCTATGTTGTGTTTTGCTTCCCTTTAGAGAGAGAACTGATTATTTATGAACTGTATGATTATTAAATTAGGGACAGAAAACATAAAACTAAGTCCCATGTGCACATATCCGTAGTGCCCAAATTATTTGGTAGTATCTATTGGCAGATTATTATGGCATCGACAGAAGCTTGGTGTTGGGTTTGTATGTGATAAGAGCTGATCTGTTTTTCTTTTCCTTTCTTTCCTTTTTTTCAGAGTTGGGGGCAGAAAGGGAGAGGGGAAGAAAGTACAAATAGCAAAAGATTCTGTCATTGTAATTCCCATAAAGAAATTTGGAAAGCCATACATCATTTGTATATGTATTTGTCTGCTAATTCTGTTAGGACACGTTAAAACAGCCTCGTTAGAATAGTGTTTCTCAGTTTGAGTAAATATTTTTGTTTGATGAATATTTTATATATTTTTCAGGTGCTGTAGCTTCTATGTTTTGGGTTGATGCTGAATTAGGGGTTAATATTTATCTTGATGGTAAGTTGAGAAGCAAATATTCTTTTGTTTTCAAGTAAAATGTTATGGTTAAAAATTTTTTTTTGTTCACATTATAATTTTATTCTTTGCATTTTTACTCTTTTTAAATTTGTTTAGTTTGATAATGAAGTAAGATTCCAAAGCCCCAGACAGTGGTAGAACTAGATGTAAGGTCTCAATGTCAGCTCCTAATTTAGTGCTTCTGCTAAGGTTTTTGTTTTAAAATACTATGTCAGTTTCTTATATCCTATGTTTGATTTATTCTACTTTATTTAAAATATGCAGTATGAGGATCCTATTTCTGCTTTCATTTTCCCTTGAAGATAAGAATTAAGCGAAGCCCCCACCCACCCCTTACTTCTTTGCCTTAACACTTTTGGGCAATTTTATTCATAGACTTCATTTAAGACATAAGGAAACTTTCTGAATGAAGTAACTATGACCTGCCTACCCTTTACCTTTCTTTAAACCAGGTCTTCCATAGACTCAAGAGTGAAATTTAAGACTGTGCCTAATCATTTGGCTCTAGTGTATGTAGTGTGTAGCTGGTTGAATTCCCTAGGCATCATCAGACTCATTCTGCTCTTACCATTTGAAAAAATTACTCGACGTACAAATTCAGAGGTTGCCAAACTAATTGACCATTGGAAACTTAGGTACGTGTTATTGGAAAATACTTGCGTGAGTTAGATTTGGTGCAAATTACTAGGAATAAGATATCTTAAGGCATCTCAGATTTATTAAGCAGTAAATTAAATGTTAAGAAAAGTCTTGATTTTGGGGCGCCTGGGTGGCTCAGTGGGTTAAAGCCTCTGCCTTCGGCTCAGGTCATGATCTCAGGGTCCTGGGATCGAGCCCCACATCGGGCTCTCTGCTCAGCAGGGAGCCTGCTTCCTCCTCTCTCTCTGCCTGCCTCTCTGCCTACTTGTGATCTCTGTCTGTCAAGTAAATAAATAAAATCTTTAAAAAAAAAAAGTCAAGTCTTGATTTTGATAATGTAAATATAAACTGAAAATAACCTGTCTTGTGTAGTTTATCACATTCCAGTTTATATTATGGAATTTGTCTCATTATATTTTGGATTGTAAGCTTTTTAAAGGCCAGAGAAATCTTATTTTCTTATTTACTTGTTTATTCAATTAAAAAAAGTATTTTATAACCTCTCTAATACCTTAAAATGGTGCTAGGCACTCAGTACACATTTGAAATGTGTCTACTTGTTCATGGAATTGAATTAAATATCAGCTTTGGCACAACAACAAAAAAATATTTACCGAGTAAAATTTGTGAACTTAAATAGGTTGTGATTTTCATTCTCAAACATAAAGGTGACTAAAAGATGTATTCTTTTGTAGGTATCATAACTGTCGTGGATTCAAAATATGGATTAAAAGTAAGTTGAAAGATTGCTGTGAGTTGCTAATAATTTGTTAAAAGCTAGGTATCTGGGAATTGATTATATTATTTTTTCTACATTTTTGTTTGAATTTTTTAGCAAAAGGTTTTTTTTAACTTCATCTATTGCTCATATCATAAGCAATAGATGAAACTTCTGTGTCTTTTAATTATTGTTTTAAAATTAAGTATTTTTTATTACTCTGGCTTAATGTGATAGAAGTTGGAAGTGTAATATTTTGTAAAGATGATATTACAGGATAAAGTTTGGGTATGTGTAACTCCTTACTGGGAATCAGCCTCAATGTTGATGTATTTTTCCATTTGATAAAGCATATGAGAACTTTTTTCTCGTGTTAAACTTCTATCAGACACAAACTGGAAATAATTGCATTAAAAAATAAGTGCTTTACCTTATTTTGAAGAAATCAGGATTTATACATATGTGTATTGAGGATAAACTCTCCCTTAAAAGGCAACCTCCTGTGAATGTTTTTGTAACTACCAAGTTCTTCAAATGCATTTAAATGGACTTAAATTCATAAAATGCACTTAGTAAGATTTTTAGAAACATGTTGCATAAAATAAAACAGTATTTTTCAACTTTCCAAGTGAAATACTACTAAAGGGAGAAGAGAATGAAATTATCCTCCATCTCCCCTTCTCAATCTAGGATGTGAATAGCCTTCTAAATAATTATTTCTCAGAAGTTTAAATTTAATATATAAAAATACACATTCCGGGCACCTGGGTGGCTCAGTGGGTTAAGCCTCTCCCTTTGGCTCACGTCATGATCTCAGGGTCCTGGGATCGAGCCCCACATCGGGCTCTCTGCTCAGTGGGAAGCCTGCTTCCCCCTCTCTCTCTGCCTGTCTCTCTGCCTGCTTGAGATCTCTCTCTCTCTCTGGCAATTAAATAAATAAAATTAAAATACACATCAGTTTTGTATTCTACTCCATCATATATCTGAATTTGTTAATTTGAAAATGTTTTCCTACTGGGGCACCTGGCTGGTTCAGTTGGTAGAGCATGTGACTCTTGATCTCAGGGCTGTGAGTTCGAGCCTCATGTCAGGTATAGAGATTACTTAAGAAAATAAAATCTTAAAAATGTTTTCCTTCCAAACCTTCAATAAAGTTATGCTCTCAGAATACAGAAGGCTTATTAAGTGGTTCCCAATATCCCTTCACTAGCCCTTTAGCTCCCTCAGGAATAAAGCACCTAATTTGACCTGTTTGGAAAATCATTTCTTTGTAGATTTTAAGTCCAAATTTATTAGTCATCTTAAGAATCAAAGAAAAGAAAAGAAAGAAAGAAAGAATCAAAGAAAGATTCCCAATATTACAGTTTTACTCAGAAAAATTCTGACTTTTCTGAAATCATGATATTCCTAATAAAATATTTATGTAGGAATCCAAATAAATCAAGTTGTTAGTTCTGTATGTTTACTATAGGCATGTTTGAACTCCTCTCTTATATACATTTATTACCAAATTTGGGATACACATGGGAGAGGTAGCAGTTAAGATATTTTATTTGTTTTCTTGATAGACTTAACATATCACACCCAGAGTTGAATAATTTTATGTGTATATTTGGATGTGCAGAGGAGTTAAATAGAATCTATTATCAGTGTGATTGGGGCCAAATAAACAAAGCAACATTCTGAATAATGCAAACACAGTAAACGTTTAACCTCCTGCCACCTTGATAAAAACCTCTTCAATTATTAAATCAATATACCTGCACAAAACTGACATACTGTCAGGATAATGGAAACTTTAGATTTTCTAAGTCAGATGCCAGATAAATAACTTTTCCTTTCCCTGAAGGATTTGCCCACTTGTCCAATCCCTCTGGTTGCACAGCTTGACCCCGGTA
The DNA here is from genome assembly GCF_002288905.1 of Enhydra lutris kenyoni. NCBI lineage: Eukaryota > Metazoa > Chordata > Mammalia > Carnivora > Mustelidae > Enhydra > Enhydra lutris. Next base: position 9,597,848 of record NW_019154117.1, read on the forward strand.
GCTGCTTGTGATTCAGAGCATTCTCAGGCAGCGCCAGTAATGACACTTGGATGATGGGCAACGATTTAAGGATGTCACGCCTCACAGAGCCGGCCCATCACAAGGAAAGCTGAGAAATGGTACCCTGTGGCCGGGCAGCCAAATTGAAACTGAAGTGGTAATTGATATCATGGGCTATCACTCTAATGGGATTGCCACCCATTGATCTGAAATATTCATTTTTTAATCACGGGCAAAGAATTGGACAGCTTCAAATGACAGCTCTCTATTCTCAGGACTTGACACCCAGGCTACCAACATTGTTCTTTTCAGTTCTACAAACGTGACAGCATTGAATGCAATAGAATCAGTGGATGAAGTTACACAGGAAAGGTCAAGTGAGAGGTTTCTCTCCGGCTCCTCTGTTACACTGCACTAGCTGTTGAAACAATTCAGTCAGAAAACAGTTGGGCTTGGAAAAGACTGGAAAAATAAATAGATTGACATTAAGCAACAGTCGTTTTCTAGCAGCTGAAATAGCGTCAGATCCATAACCAGTCCTTGGAGAAGAAGGAGCTGCTGATGCTTCTTTTTAAATGTCGTCTGACATCTCTGACACTAGATTTCTTTCCATTTGGGTCAAAAACAGTGACCCAAATGGAAAGAAGGGAAATAAGTCCAGTTTATTTGTGTTTCTGCAGGAGAGGATACCCGGTAGCCCTTGCTGAAGTCGGGTCTACAGTGGTGTTATTTCAGAGGGTTTCTTTCTTACGTGTGCCGAGTTGGAGCGTTGAACCTTGATTTTTGGGAAGTGTTGTGTTCATTAGTACCAAAATCATTTTTGTCTTTTTTAATATATAAGCAAAAGCCATGGTCTTTCAGCAGAGATGAGGAATCCTTTGGGTATAGGTATACATTCTCACACACACACACTCTAAAATTTTTGGAAAAAAAATTTGCAGATGTTTTCCTTCCTTGCTTGTACAGGTAGAATAGAATATCAAAATTCCTACTTTTTAACTTTATAAAGGGAAGTTATCCATCTGAGTCATGAGTACTGGAGAATGTCCCTTTGAATAACAGACACTGATTTTAGTCTTTTTGCAGAGTTTGGCTTGGGGAAATAGGAAGTTGCTTAAGGGAAGTAAATATCGGGCTGATAACCCGGAGAAAATAAATGCTGGTGTGCATTTATTATTTCTTTATGTTTGTATGGCCTTCAAAAATGCATAGAATGGGGATTTTGTCTCTTTTTCTGTAATTATATGTGATAATTATGTGCTTTATCCATAGTAGAATTGTACACATTGGCCATTTTTATTTTGGGGATTTTTTTTTTTTTAAAGATTTTATTTATTTATTTGACAGACAGAGATCACAAGTAGGCAGAGAAGCAGACAGATAGAGAGAGGTGGAAGCAGGCTCCCTGCAGAGCACAGAGCCCGATGTGGGGCTCGATCCCAGGACACTAGGACCATGACCTGAGCTGAAGGCAGAGGCTTTAACCCACTGAGCCACCCAGGTGCCCCTATTTTGGGGATTTTAATGTGTTTTTATATTTGGTACTTCTTGACAGTTTGAAGGTAGTAAAATGTTGGTTTTTCCCACTTAGCTTTACATATAGATTTCTAATCTTCTGGAGAAGTAAATGTTAAAAACATGGCTAACTTGGTGAAACTGCTATTAGTTCCATTTAGGTATGGAAATTCAAAACCAAAAAATCTAATTTTTCTGCTATGTCTTTTTTTATACACCACCAACTCACAGCCAGATAGCCCCAAATTCATATGTAAATAAAGCTCCCAAAAGGTCAGTGATACAATATTTTGAAAAATGTTTCAAATTTTCAAATCTGGAATATCCCAGGATCTTTCGGAAATAGATACCTTGCTAAAAATACATCTTTATTAAATAGATGAACTGCTGAATAGAAGGGGATTTGTTGCTGCACATTATATAGAATATTTCAAATAACAACATCCACTCATCTTTGTCAACAAATAGGGGTGTTAACTAGAATTCATTCAACAGATATTTGTTGAGCGTGGTGCCAGTTGACTATTTTCAAGATGGTAACAGCCTTATTCTCTACAGGCATAGTAATAGGGTTTGCAGTGGCCTCAAGCTAAAAATAATTAACAAAATAAATTAACAAAAATAGTAAACTCGTCTTTTGGCAAGGAACAGTTTTTGATTCAATACTGTAATAATAATGGAATAATGAATGCAATTTTTAGGTAATCTCTAGGAGTATACTCTTAAGTGATGGTTAACACTTATGTAACATCTGTATCCAAGATTGATTTTATGTGACATAAAAAGCTTTCATTCACAAGGTTTTAAAATTATGATCATTTTACTTATATTGAGTATGATTTCAGTTTTTGAAAAATATCCCTGTATAAAAGAGTATCCTGTGATACTATTGTGACAGTATTAGATTTAGTTTCTTCTTTTATAAAATGAGAATAGCCATTTCCTCTAATTCTTTGAAGGTTAAATGAGATAATGTATGTAAAATGATTTAAGAATTTGCAAAGTTTGATTTCAAATACAAAGAATATTAATATAATCAAATATGTAATATATAATATAATCAAATTGCCTCTAACCTCACAAGGTTAACCTCACAAGCTTTTTCTTATGACAGGGAGCAAGTATTGAAGATTAAAGTAACGAAGGTGGAATGTTTTGCAGGATGAACCTTATGGCATTGATGCCTTTAGGGATTTAAGTAGAATTATGGAAAAGTAATAACTGCTTCTAGGGAGATGAAAGCTAGCTTGTGGGTCCCTGGGTCAGTGTCACAATATTTTTTTGGAACTGGCTTGACTCTGGAGAGGTCAGCAAGGTAAATAGTTACACTGAGGGGCCAGGTCAGTCAGGTGTGGGTTTCTCTAAATGATCAGCTGTTCTTAGGCTAGAATTGGGGCTCAGGCCTTCCCACAGCTTGTTTCGAGGGACTAGGAAGGGCTCAGCACTGGATCTGTATTGTGTGTGATGCTGGGGTGCGAAGTGAGGTGTGGGACTGGGATGGATGGAAGTGTATTAGATTTTAAGAAAGTTTATTTCAGTGGTTACCTCTTTTATATAAGTAATAATGAATATTTAGAACAAAAACAGTTTTGTGAAAAGGAAAAGGCCTATAATTTGAACTGTAATGCTCTTTGTTTTTATTGGCATTATCTAAATCTGGAAGGTTTTCCTTTTAAGAAAAAGAAGATGTCAGGGGGACAGAATTTAAGTCTTGCCCCCTCCCCCAAAAAACTCCCACAGGTTCACTGTGGGAAAATAATTAGAAATGGGGAATAAAATTATTTCATTAGAAAAATTAGCTCTGCATTTGTGTATTCAGTAATAGAACTTGTTGAAATCTATATTAGAAGCACAAAAGGTGTGTCAAAAGTAAAATTCTTTGTGTTGACATTAGCATTTGTGTTTTCCCACAGTAACTTTTTTCAAACTTTGTTTTTGTTTAGCATTTAGAAGAAGAAAAACCAGATGGCCTTATCAATGAAGCTTCTAGGTATTCATGTTCAAAGTATATATTGATTACTGGCTAATTGAAAAGAGAAAATTATTCTGAAAACCAGAGTGAGAAATATAGAAACACAGTCAAGGAAAATTTGTTATCTTTTTTCCCTGAAATTGAATTGCTGTTTATAATGGTCTGATAACTAAAAAAAAATTTTTTTAAGATTTTATTTATTTATTTGACAGATCACAAGCAGGCAGAGAGGCAGGCAGAGAGAGGGGGGGAAGCAGGCTCCCCACCGAGTAGAGAGGTCCATGCTGGCCTCGATCCCAGGACCCTGAGATCACAACCTGAGCAGAAGGCAGAGGCTTAACTCACTGAGCCACCCAGGTACCCTGATAACTAAAATTTTATTTAAAACTTTTATATACAGCTTAAAATGAGTGTTGTTGGGCATAGCAGTTCTTTGAGAGGAGCTTGGGAACGGTGAACATTTAAAACTGTTTTTTTATTCTTATATAGTTTCATTGGGATTCAAAAGGATTATAAAGAAAAGAGTTGGTTCACTTACTACCTTCTTCAACAGTAATTCATTTGATTTACATATTCACTGTTATTCAGAACAAAAGAGGAAGAAATATGAAAATAGTTTTAATTGGCATTTAGAACATTTTTTTGTTTAATACCTTCATCCTTACTGGGTTGTCTTAAGACTTAAAAATATTTAAATCAGTTTGCCTACCCTAAGCATATTCTTCCTAACGGGGGAAGAAGGCTTTGGGATATACCACTGTTGCTAAGTGTGCTGCTGAGGTTAAGGGGGAGTCTCCCTGAGATTTGCTGAGGATGACCCAGACAAATAATGGCAGGCAGGCAAGCAGTTGGCTCCCTCTCATTCTGCAGTATGGTGCTCGGTGGTGCTGTAATCCTGCCCGAACACTGCAGTGCATACATACGTATGATTCAGATTAGACTGAACTTAAACACTTTTGTCATTTTCTTCCTTATTAAAGTATATTTACTATGGAAAATATAAATAAGCCAAATAGAAAATAGCAAAGTGTCATAAAAGCAACAATAAAGATGGGGCACCTGGGTGGCTCGTTCAGTTAAGCAACTTGATTTTGGCTTAGGTCATGTTCTGTGGGTGTGAGATCGAGCCCCGAGTCAGGCTATGTGCTCAGCTGGGAGTCTGCCTCTCTCTCTCTCACCCTGTCTCTCTGCCCCTTCCCCCCACTCCTCTCTCTCTCTCTCAAATAAATACATCTTAAAAAAATAAGTAAAGTTAAATATAGAAGGGCTGCAATTTAAAGATAGTGACTGTTTATATTTGGTGAAGTCCACATTAAATCTTTATTCATAGAAAACTTACTTAAACAGAAATGAGATTATGAGGCAATGTACATACTGTTGAAACTTGACTTTTCAGTAAATCAAAGTTAACTTATTTTTAAGAATTTGGCTATCTCCTTTGAAATAAATGGCTTTATCTTCAGGTAGCATAAAACTAGAATTAGGAATAGATAGTCCAGTGATTAAAATTTCCTGAAGAATTGAGGAAAATTTAAGGAATCCTCAGCTCTACTACTCCTGTTAACAGAAAATAGAACTTCTGTTTATAGTAAGCTATTTTGTTATCTAGCATTCTATCAGTGGGACAGAATGGCATTCTTTAACTTGAATGTTTGTGTATCAGTTTTACAGATACATGTACACAGATACATTTCTAGTGATGATGAAGAAGACACTTGTTTACCATCCTGATGTATCTTCTGTAGTTTTAAAAAACCTGTTTAGTGTTAGTGTTAATTTGTTTTATTTCTCTGAAAATTCCATGTGATAACATGGAATATTTTAGTCAGTAGACTGTCCATATTTTTACCATATTGAATATCTGAATTATATGCATTTCTTTACAAAGAAAATTATGAGTTGAAAATGATTCTTGATTGTAAACTTTTGGGGGTTTGTCTTTTCAGTTTCAGTAGCAAGCGAGACCACTTAGTAAATATTTTTTGAATGAATACATGTGAAAACTGAATTTATATAGTGAGAGATGTAATTTATTCCTACTATTTGAAGAATGATAAATAGGAGTAAAACCAATTACCATATAGAATACTATATAGTCCTTAATGCTATTTGATCTGAAGATGTTTCTATTTTTAATTTCTTAACATTTCTCTTTTGACATCTGTTCTTTGTTTTCTAATTTAGACAAGTTGCTTTGGCAGATATCATCATCATTAATAAAACAGACTTGGTTTCAGAAGAGGATTTAAGCAAATTAAGAACAGCTATTAGGTATGAAGTTTTATGTGTTAATTACCTACAAATCCAAACTGCACTATATGAAATATTTTTCCACTGTTACCCTATAGAAACTTGAGGTTCAAGGTTGACCTGCTTCAAATACCGTTCTGGAATCACTTATTGTTGATGCCTAATTGACTCTTAGTAATATATAAAATCATTCCCCATTTCTTACAGAATATAGTTAGAATTCATAGACTGATAGTCACTGTCTTCTGACTCCATCCTCTTTTTTCCTGTCCTCTTTTTGACTCTTTCCCTACAAGGAGTTCTCCAGCTTAACTAAGGACGACTTACTTTCCCATGGATGTATCTTGCCGTATCCTTTCTTTACTCTTACATGTTCTCACTCTCACTCTGCCAGTCCTTGAATTCCTTCATTATCTCTGTTTTATCCATTCTGTAGAGTAATCCCAACATCTCCTTTTCTCCCTTGGGCCCCTGTGAAATCTGCCCTGACTCAGGTGGTCTCCTTTCCCTGAAAGTATGTTGAAAAGAATTTAACAAGTATTTTGGTGCCATACAGAAGGAGTCCTCTTTCCTTATCTTAGTAGTATCAGAAAGGGAAGGATGGGCAGAGTGGGTATGGATTCTAGTTAAAGAACAAAGATGTTATTCTGTGGAAGAACCTGAATGTCTGACTTACTGTGAAAACTGAGGACAGGCTGGGGTCAAAGCCACTCACAACTAGGTTTTTATTTCTAGCCTGTGTATAGCCATTTCCACAATGTGTGCTTGTGGATAATTGAGTATCAGTAAAAGTCTTGATTTATCTTCTCATTTTGAGAACATTAGAATTACTGGATGTTTATGAATCATTTTTTCTAAAGTGAAGGTCTCTTTATAATTCACAAAGTAGCCCCTAGTTTGTCAGTATGCGGTAGATTTTTGCCTGTCATGTTTTAATACTGAAGTGGAATATACCTGATTTATGATTAGATAAAAAATGATAAGCTATAAAAAAAATATATGTTTTGGGGCGCCTGGGTGGCTCAGTGGGTTAAAGCCTCTGCCTTCAGCTCAGGTCATGATCCCAGGTCCTGGGATCAAGCCCCGCATCAGGCTTTCTGCTCAGCAGGGAGCCTGCCTCCCTCTCTCTCTCTGCCTGCGTCTCTGCCTACTTGTGATCTCTGTCTGTCAAATAAATAAATAAAATCTTTAAAAAAAAAATGTAAGTTTTGTTTTTCTGTTTTTTTTCCTCTGGATGTATTTGTATATGCTTATTTTCTGTTCTAGAAATAATATGCTTTTTGATCTTTAAAAAGTTTAACATTTACCTTTTTACCCTTCTCCATTTTTATGTTTATTTCAGATCAATAAACGGACTGGGAAAAATTTTAGAAACACAAAGATCAAGGTACTTTTAAAATCCATTCCCAATATCGACAGTAAATAATTTTAGTTAATAATTATTAAGTATTAATAATTAATATTAATGGATAAATATGTTTGATTCTATTATAAGAAAGATAAAAAAAAAAGAAAGATACATGTACCTTTTAAAAAAATGGGGCCCCAAAATGTTTTGAATGTTCTTTATGAATTAGTTTGGCATATTTGGTTAGTATGTTTGCTTCTTATAGCTAAGACTAAGAGCCATGGTAAGACTGGATAACTGTGTTTTTGTTTCATAAGGAAAAAAACATGGGACTTTTCATCCACTCATAAAAGTAACTAGTATAGAAATCTGTAAGAGTATATTACTAAGAATCTCTGGGGTGCCTGGGTGGCTCAGTCGTTAACCGTCTGTCTTCGGCTCAGGTCATGATCACCAGGTGCTGGGATCGAGCCCTGCGTCGGGCTCCCTGCTCAGCGGGAAGCCTGCTTCTCCCTCTCCCACTCCCC